>NW_004524599.1:12477339-12532660 GCF_000260255.1 Octodon degus
GATCTGCCTGTTTACAGCCTCCCAAGAGCTGGGATTACAGCCACACACCACCATGCCCAGTCTCAATAGCCACGTCAGTGTACTTGTGGTGGGGTGGGGCCAGCACAGCAAGCCCGGGAATGGAACCCCCAGCCCCTGCAACTGCTTGCAGGTGCTTTAATCCACTGAGCTAGTTGGCCGGCCCTCTTCCCATTTTCTGTTGTTCTTTTTGATCTCCTTTTTCAGATTACTATAGTTCTGAGTGTAAGGATCTTTTTACTTCTTTATTAGATAGATTATTAAGTGTTTCTTATTTTTTATGCTATTATGAAAGTTATAGTTCCCCTAACTTTTCTCTCAGTGAGTTTGTTGTTTGGGTATAGAAATGATACTGATTTTTGAGTGTTGACTTTGTATTCAGTTGGGTACCAAAACCCATAGATAAGTTTGTGTAACCCATAGATAGACACCCACTGGAACCAATTAACATTGTGTATCATGATATCACAGTAGTTGGCATCTCTCTCCTTAGGCCGAGCATCTGAAGATTCAACCGAAGGTGGATTTAAGATATCTAGAAAAGGGGCTGGGGAGATGGCTCAGTGGAATAAACACTTTCCTGGTAAGCACAAGGGCTTGAGTTCAATCCCCGGTTCTGCAAAAAAAAAAAAAAAAAAAAAAGATATCTAGAAAAAATATTGTTTGTATTGGGTATGCAGTCCTTTCTTCCATGTCATTATCAAAGCAGTACAGTACAGTATAAAAACTGTGTATTGTATATCATATTTGTGTTTATATGCACATGTTACATTTCAAATAATTGAATCTACCGGTTAACTTAAAGTATATGAGTAGACATTACATATACTTTACTGTGAAAATGTTATACTATTTTGTGTAAAAACTTTGAGAAGCCAGAGATTTTGGCATCTGAGAGGGATCCTTCAGCCAGTCCCTCACAATAGAAGGAGAAGACTGCTCATATAATCCAGAGCTCAGATAAGAATGCAAAAAACAAAGAACAGTCTTAAGTAATTAGAAAAAAATGTAATTTTATTTATTTCAGTTTTGACTCGAGTTGGAATGATTTTTGATTTCTTGTAGTAAATGCTTTAAGTTTATGCTGGTATCATTGTTTTAAAAAAAAATGCATTGTCTCATCATGTAACAGACCGCCCAGTACTTTAACATTTTTTCAATTGTGCCCTTCTCTCTGGACACTGATATTCATGCAAGGACTTTGGGATGAGCCCATCTTCAGGAGTTAAGAGAAGAAGTTCAGCGGCCGATCTCGGAGCAGCACAAGATTCCCACGTTAAGCCGTGGGAGTCCCGTGGTGGTCGGCTCTGCTCTCACACACCCCTCTCCAGCACTGAGTCAAGTAGACCCAAAGGTGGCTCCGTGACTTCCCCTGGGCAAGGCACAGTTAATTGATGGCTCCGCTGCGGCAACGTGTCTTTCCTGCAGAGAGCTGAGTCAGAGTCAACTTGAGGCAAGGATTCTGAGAGCTTCCACAGAAGAATTTGCAAGTTGCTCCTTCCAATCTGGCACAAACCCAGATCTTTGTACAGAAATTTAAAGCTGTCAATTTTCAGTGGTGCCTGTCTTTCTTTCTTCCTTTCTTTTTTGAAAATTGACTCAAAAAGTTTCCACTGAGTTCCAATCAATACGCTTGAGGTGGGCCAAGTCATCTTGGCAAAGAGAAGCACTAGAATCGTGTCGCTTAGGAGCGCGCCAGAAGGCAGGGCTCGCTACGGGACGGGAAGGAACGCAGAGGCCCGGGAGGCCCGGGAGGCCCGGTGGCAGCAAGGATAGACGGCTGCGCCTCAGCCCGCGGCTCTGGGTGCTCGCTGGGGACACCGGCAGCGCCCTTGGCTCCTGTTCTTCCTTCACAGCTGTGTGACCCAAATGAGCCAGTTGTTTGCCGTGCGTGGCGCTGCTTATCCAGCCCTCACCAGAGACACGACAGCAGAGGCCAGTGCGTCACTTCTGCAAACACACTCGTACATAACTGAGTGTACGTCCGATATAATTCAAACTAATAATTTTACTGACATAATAAACTTGAGATTCGTTCTGCTCCCTGATTCCTCGTTAGCCGGCGGTGACGCTGAAATACTCGCGTCCAGATGCTCCGTCCTCAGCCTCTCTGGCGAGGTGCTAAGGACTTAGCAAAAAGCCTACAACACTCCTTTTTTTTTTTTTTTTTTTTGTAAAGGTACGTATACCCCTTTTGATTTATTTTTATAGAAAAAAGTAACACAAAATAATAGAGGAATAACAATAGTTAATACATTACACATTGTTGTGTTCAAAGTAGTCCAAGAGTACGGCATAAAAAGTTCTCCAAACAATATTAGCACAAACCTTTCTTTTCAGTGAACTAAGAGTGAATTGTGTGCATAGTCTGCAATTCAGGTGTATGGAAACACCTGTGAATTAGTAGGAGCTTGGAATGGAAATGCCGTGAGTTCCACAATGTACTACGTGGTTACAACCAATATTTTGTGCATTTGTATTTCTGTGGTTGATAATAATCTTTTGAGTAATGACACATTGTCAGATACAACAATTACAATTAAATTGAGAGGGAGCATAAGGTTTTCGGATCCTCAGAAAACCCTCAAAGCAGGGACTACTGGTACACTGAATTCATCAAATTTTAAACATTTTGTTCTTTATTTTATTTTTGCTCTTTAAAAGATATTTGACATTGATTTTTTTGAAAGAGAAAAATGGTGAGTGAAACCACAAATTGGGAAAAAATGGTGTGGGTGTGTATGTTAGCTTTCTGTCATTGTGAAAAACTTTCTGAGATGAACAACTTGTAAATCAGAAAGGTTTATGTTGGCTCATGGTCTCAGCAGTCGCAGTCTGTGCTCTCTCAGGACTGTTGCTTTTTGACACGGGTTGGGGAGGAGCACCGTGGGAGGAGCACCGTGAGGAGGAGCACACACAGCAAAGCTGCTTGCCTCACGGCAGGCAGGAAGCTAGAGTGTGTGCAAGAGAGAGAAAGAGAGAGACAGAGAGACAGAGACAGAGACAAAGACTGACAGAGAGAGGAAGAGATAGAGAGACAGACAGAAAGAGACAGAGAGATAGAAAGACAGAGACAAAGAAAGAGAGACAGAGAGACAGAGACAGAGAGAGACATAGAGACAGAGAAAGACAAAAACAGTGACAGAGAGATAGAAAGTGAGAGGGAGAGACAGAGAGAGAGACAGAAACAGAGACAGAGACAGAGAGAGACAGAGACAAAGAGAGAGACAGAGACAGAAACAGAGAGACAGAAACAGAGAGAGAGACAGACAGACAGACAGACAGACCAAGAGAGACAGAGACAAAAAGAGAGACAGAGACAGAAACAGAGAGACAGAAATAGAGAGAGAGAGAGAGACCAAGAGAGACAGAGGCAGAGACTGACAGAGACAGAGGAAGAGATAGAGAGACAGAAAGACAGAGAGAGAGACAGAGTCAGAGAGACAGAGAGAGACAGTGACAAAGAGAGAGACAGAGGCAGCGAGAGAGAGAGAGAGAGAGAGAGAGAGAGAGAGAGATGCCCCCCGCAGGGAGTGACTTCTCCTCAGCAGACCTCCCCCCATCAAGGATCTAGGATCTCCAGTAGCTGCGGAGCCTCACAACCACACACGGGGCATTTGGAGACACCCTGAAAAGAACCCTAGCTGTAGCCTGTGCAGTTTTTGCCTATGTTATATAGGGTGCACGTGCAAAGCCTGAGTATTTTGAAAGAAAACAATGCAGTGCAAATGAGCAAAGGCTTGAACAGACACTTTAAAAATTATATGAAAGACCAACAAACTCATTAAAAAATCTCCAGCATTATTAACCATCACAAATGCAAATGAAAGTGACAATGTGCTAGCATTCAACAGTGATCTAGTGACGAATAGATCAGGACACTAAATGCCAGATTGATAGTGAGACGGGAATTTACATAAGCACATTAGAAAACAATGTGAAATTTTCTTACACATTTTTAAAGGAGACAAAGCTTACCTTACCACTTGGAGATTACACTTTGAGATGTTTTTCTCAAGAGAAATGTAAGCACATGTACAAATATTTGTACAAGAACATCCACACAACTTTGTATGTACTAGCTAGACTCTGGCAAACCATAATGTTCATTAATAAGAGATCGGATAAACAAATTGTGTGCACTGATGCAAAGAACATGGCTCCTAAATAAGAGGGATGCCTTACTAACACCCAATAACACTATACATTCATGAGCCTTCTGAATCAACGTATGTTGAGGGAGAAATAATCCAAAAGTGCATGCTATGCAAAATGCCTTTCATAAGAAAGTTAAGAACAGGTGAAGCTAAGTTTGCCTAAAAGGAATCTGAAAAGAATTGTTTAAAAGGCAGAGTTTGAAGGCAAGGGAGAGGGCATCAAAGGGAACTTTCAGCATAAATGGAGAATTTCTCCAATCTGATACTGGTGTGAGTGGCCTAGATTAGTATGTATCTGTTAAGCTGGCTGACCGGCACACTGAATAGCTGTATGTTTCACTGTAAAATTATTTATAATGTAAAATACATTGAAATGTAAAATGTGACTCTCTAAAGACAGTAAAACGCAGTTCCTTGGGGTCTGCCCCTGAAAACACCTCCCGGTGGCCTCTCGGCAAGGCTGTCTCAGAGCGGCTGATTCTTACAAGGCAGCCCAAGGGCCTCACAGAGAGCTTCTCCAAAGTCTCGCTCTGAACAACGCACTGTGTCCCTGTTCCCACCTCTGGAGGTTAAAACTGCCATGTGCTCCAAAGAACAAGGAAGTCAACTCCATCTTCTGGTGTGAGGAAGGCTGAAGAATTTTTGGCCATCTTTTATCTACCACAAATATAAGGAATAAAGAGAAATACAAGAATTAAGTGGAGGACTGATTCATCAATCTGAGAGCACTCACTGTTCTAGAGCTATAATTCAGTAAAACGTATTTTCTAGAGTTAGGATACTTTGTTGCTTATGGCTTAAAAACTTCTTGGAATTAAATATTATAATCCATGAAAATATAATGTGAAAATCTTGCTATCCAAAAGGACTTGTGGGCTTTGCTTGAATTCAAGGTGGAAGTTTATCGTTGGACTCACTTGGGGTCTTTGATTGCTTTGGTTTCCTTTCCCACCTCAGAGACAGAGTTAGGCCTCCTTGTTATTCATTTATTTTCACTAAAACTTGTGCATGTCCTCCATGTAAGCTCCACTCACCCGGTAGGCAACCAGTTTAAAGTGTATCTTTTAATTAGTTTGTAAATTCAAACTGGCCTGGCTAGTCCATGTGAGGGGTGTGTGTGTGTGTGTGTGTGTGTGTGTGTGTGTGTGTGTTGTGTGTTACTGGGAATTGAGCCCAGGGCATTCACACTGAGCTACAATCCCGGACCTTTTTTATTTTTTATTTTGAGACATGGTCTTGCCAAGTTTTTTAAATTGTCCAGACTGGGCTCAAACTTGCTGTCCTCTTGCCTCGACTGTCCTCCAAGGTCACGGTGTGCGCCACCGTATCCAGCCCCTCTTCACGGTGTTTAGGTGTGCAGGTCAGTGGCGGTAAATACACTCCTCACGACGTGCCTTCATCGCCACGACCAGTCCATGGAACTCACGATCTTGCCCAACTCTCTTCATTACCTAAATAATGCGCTCCCTTTTCCTTTTTCTTCCAATCCCTGCAATAACTGTTATGCTTTCTATTTCTCTGAATTCGACTACTCTAGTTACCTCATATACAAGGAAGCATGTAGTATCTGTCCTCTGGTGCATGGCTTATTTAACGTAGCATAATATCATGAAAATTCAACCATGTCATATGTGTCAGAGTTTCCTTTGTGTGTGTGTGTGTGTGTGTGTGTGTGTGTGTGTGTGTGTGTGTGTAGGGGGTACCAGGGGTCAAACCCATGCACTCTACCATTATGCTCCATCCACATACCCTTTAGTTTTTATTCTGAAACCGGGTCTCACTGAGTTGCCCAGGTTGGACTCGAACTTTTGATCCTCCTGCCCAATCTTCAGAGAGTACAGGCATTACCGGCACCCTTCTTTTTAAGGGTGAATAACATTCCACTGGCTACCTCTATTACATTTTGCTTATCCGTTCGTCTACATATCCATCCATCCATTTGTGTACCAAAACAATGGCTACTATGAATAAAGCTGCTATTTACAAGTGGGTACTGAAGCGCATCTTTTCAGTCTCTGCTTTCAGTTCTCTTCCTAGGAGTAGAATAGTGGAATTGCTTTATGATATGAGAATTCTATCTTAATTTTTGAGAAATTATTGTTATTTTCCAGAATACATCTCTTCACATTGCCACTAACAATGCAAAACATTCCAATTTTTTCACATCATCACCAACAATTGCTATTTTCAGGATATTTTTTTTTTTTTACTTTTTCCTTTTTTTAATAATTGCCCTTCTTACAGGATGTATAACATTTTTCAGAACAGCATGCGTTTCTTCTCACCACTGCATTATACTCTTCAAATGTGCAGTTCCTCTGATTTCTAATTGTCTAGAACAGCTCTTCCTATGTTTCTTAGCTTTGTGAGTCTTTTCTATGAGAAATTTCTTTTCCGCATCATTTGTCTGTTTTCCTTTTTAAATTACTATAAGGTTTCTTTTTTTCTTTTTTGGTACTGGGTATCAAACTCAGGACCTTGTGCTTGCCAGGCGGGCACTCATTCTGCTGAGCTCTCTCCCCAGCCCTATGAAGTTTCTTCTGATTGTAGAATTAGCTCTGATAAAAAGTTTTATCATTAATAACTTTTAAAAAAATAAATATTATTTTCTTTCTATATGTGTGTTTATTAAGTTTTCCCAAGTTTGTTTTTCAGAAAACTGATGTTCTTATTTTTGATGTAACCAAACTAATCAGTTGATTACTTGCAAATCATATTCTTTAATTAGTCTTTCCTAGCCCTGACTTCACATACATATTTGTCTTACTTTTTTTTTTTTTTTTCTTCAGTACCAGGGATTGAACTCAAGACCTTGTACTTGCCAGGCAAGTGCTTATTCTACTGAGCTATGTCCCCAGCCTTTGCCCTTACATTTAATTTCCACATTTCTCCTACATTTTATGAACTCTCTACTTTTACCCACTGGGTCAAAAGTTTTCGGCCCCTCTTGCATTAATTTTTGCATGTAGTGTTCTAGGAAGAGAATTGTTCTATTTTCTAGATGTATCATAAAAAATATTTTTCTATATATTTCCTCCCTATAATATTTTAATACACCGTCCACTGATCAAGCTGTCCTTTATCTGTGATGCTTCTTATCATACGTTTAGTTCCTATATCCTTGTGTATTTTTATACCTTTTATTCTATCTCATTGATTAATTCATATTTCTTTGTTATCAATGACGAAGTTATAAGAGAAATCATAAAACCTTTACACATTAAATCATATGAAATTGCTAATATTCAATAATTTTAACCTCAAAATGGCAAGTTGATAATGTCTCAATAATATCTTAATGTTTCTTGAAGCAAGCTCTCTGAGTCTCCTGTCCTTGTTCTTCTTCTAAGACTCATCAGTATCTTTTCCTTGGGGTATGGGGGGAGGGACAAGGATTGAACTCAGGACCTCACGCTTACCAGGCAGGCTAAAACTCTGACCCCAATTGGTCTCTTTATACACATTTATTCTGCTAGATATAGTTTAGATTAGGTTTAATGAATTACTTTTGTAAAAATTTGACTAGTTGCATTTATTTTTGTGAAGTTTCAGATGAATATAGGAAAAGAGGGAAGTTTATAACTCTGAGACAGCTTACCTAAGATCCTGCGATGCTTTTATTTATTCAAATAATTATTTTTTCACGTTCTTTATTAATGTTTTAAATTGTCTTCCGAGAAGCTGTGTGCACTCCTGATCTAGTTAATGCCTGGATCGTTGCTAATGTGTGTTGGTATTTTAACTCATGTTATTTTTAATCTGATTTGGAGTCATTGTCTCCTGGAATGGAATGATGTTATTGATTTCTTTCTGGATTGATCATCTACCAAGTGTCTTGCTGGGAGTCCCTTATCACCTCAAATAGTTTTCTAATACAGCTTGCTAATTCCATTGGTTTTCTCTGGATAGATGCTAATGCTATCTGTAAATAATGACACTTGTACTTCTTTGTTTCTAACAACTAGAGCCACTTCCTTTTCTTGTCCAACGCATGAACCAACGCTATGTTGAGAAACTGCTTCTATTAACAGGACATCTTTAATTGTTCTTAGTCGGAAGGGGATATTATAATTTTTCTATCTGTCCACATCTATCTATCTATCTATTATCTATCAATCAATCTATCTATCTATCTTTGATCTATCTGTCTGTATATCTATTCATTACTGGAGATTGAATCCAGTCAAGTGCCTTTACCCATCAACAACCTCATTGGTCTTAGCTTTCATCTTACCCCTTAAAATGACTTCAGGAAACCAACTAGCTGCTCAGCCCAATTGTTTTATTGTTAGGCTTAAAAATTTCACACCAGGTTTATATTTTGGATAGAAAGTGGATAGAAGTATATATAGATATACCCTGAGCCTTATGCTAATCGAAGTGTTATTTTTTTCTTTTTGGCATTTGTGTATAAGACAGCTAAAAATTTCTATCTCTAACCTTTGACATCTTGTGAAAACCAGAAATGGAAACTTGTTCTTGGTGGAGGCCCACCTATTTACCCAGCCAGTCAGCCCCGAAGGCACCCTGTCTTCACTGGGGGCCAGCCTCTTTCCAACCTTATAGGAGGTGTCCTACATTTCCTAGGTGTCACGTTGCTAGTGCCTGCTCCAGAGCAATGTCTAATATATACGATGCTTGTGTGATAATTAGTGACCTTCCCAATACTTTGCCATGGCAACCTCCACACCTACCTTCTTCTACAGAAAACTTCCGATTGCTGAAAATGATGATAATACTGTTTACTACTTTTTGTTCTGTTTAAATGTTTCCTGGCAAATGTGCTGACTCCTTTGAAAACCAGTTTGACTTGAAATGTCTCTCCGTTCACTGTCTAAAAGGCAAAGTGAAAACTGACTTCTAGTGCAGTGCCAAGCAGTCATTGTTGTAAACAATTTCTCTGTTGATGCTTAGGAAAGAAAATAAAGAAAGGAAGACAAACGAAAGGAAGAAAAATGAAAGGAAGACAACATTATGCAATACAGTAACCCTTGTTGAATTCTTATTATTTTGTTTAGAGAAATTTTGTATTGTTTCTAATGCTGATTTTTTTTATTATTTTTTATTTTTTATTTTTTTATGTATTTATTTGGTGCAGGGTCTCATGACACATCTCAGACCCATAGTGATCCTCCTGTCTCAGCCTTCCCAGAACTGAGATTATGGGTGTAAGCCACCATGCCTGATTTTGGTGGCCAGCATGGTGTGGGGGCCTGCACAGCACAGGGCTCACACAACATGTGGTACCAGGGATTGAACCTGGGTCCTTGTATATGCCAGGTAGGTGCTTAGACCACTGAGCTATCTCCCCAGCCCAACATTTTATATTCTTTTTTTTTTTTTGAAGTCAAGGTGTAAGACTTGATTTTGCTTCCTAGATTTTCTAATGTTTTTGTACAAAAGGTTATCAAGAGCCCATGGAGAAGCTATCTGATACAAATCAGTTAATGCCAGACAAGCTAATATTTGGTTTGTTATGTAATCACCACTAATCATTATTCCACTTATTTGGGCAATAGGAAATAGTAAGGGATAGGAGGGGGAAAAGGCAGGTAGTTTTCATTTGTCCCTATTGTACTGACATAATTCTGTAAGATAAACATCATTCTCTTTCCTAGGAGGAAAATGTAGCTTATCAAAGTCATAGAGCAATAAAAGTCATAGAGTATTTATGTGGTAGAGCCAGATTTGAGGCCCAATCTAATTTGACCCAGAAGACCTTGCATTTTTTACTGCAGCATAAACTCACAGGCATTTCTTTGCTGCAATTAGCAGGACAGATCTCTCATAAGCAGGCACTGTCTGCTGTACTGGTAGGCTGTAAAGTCCAGCCTTGGAGGTTCGGTCTAGCTGTCATGGTTCATGGTTCATGGTTCATGGTTTTTGCAAGGAGAAAAATATAATATAGAACACATCTTAAAATAATATTTTATAATGAATCACCCAAGAATCATATACAATGAGTGCAGGAAGTCTATCTACACACTAAAGACTTAAGACTCCAGCTGAAGGCCTGAATCCTAATATCCTGCATGAATCCAGGTGAAAACCTAGAGCTCATAGCAATGCCTCCCACAAGTCCAACTGGAGGTTGAGTGCTCACAACAAAGTCTCATGCAGGCCCACTTCATGGATCTGCACTAGAAAGGCACAAGGGTCAGTGGTGAAAGCCAGGAAGCCTGTGCCAGTGCGATGAAGGATCTGTGCAAGCAGGCTGAGGGATCTGAACTGGAGGAATGAAGCAATGCTCTAGGTAAGCACTAGGGCTCCCTGAAAAGTACCATATCCAACCTTAGCAACAGTGAAGTCCCAAGCTCCTCTAGCGATGAGGAAAGCCAAGTTCCCATCAGGAAAGCCAATGCGACAAGCTTCATGAGGCTGAGCAGTGTTCGATCTTCACCTCCAGAGCCAGAAAGCCATGCTCAAGATGAGGACCCGAGCTTCTCCAGAGGAGAAGGTCCAGCACAACAACCCAAGAGAACTAGTAGCTTCTCCAACAGCTTCTCCAAACAGCATCCCTAACAACGTTGCAGCAGCTTCTTCTGCTCTGTCTTCACGCTGCTGGCAACAATCCTCAGGTGGGCCTCCCATACCCAGCACAATGTTAGTTCATTTCATCTGGGTGTAAGAAGGGCCGGGGAGATGACTCAGTAGAATAAGCGCTTGCCTGGCAAGTGCAAGGGCCTGAGTTCAATCCGCAGGAGGAGGAGGAGGAGGAGGAGGAGGAGGAGAAGTTGACCACCAGTTAGCTATCCATCACAGCCACTATCTCTCAATGTGCAAGAAGGGTAATCTGTTGGTTGAACAAGCAGATAGAAATAACAAAAGCCTACCTCTAAAATCATTTCCAATTTCCTTCCTTCCTTTCCAGTTTGATCATTATACTACTAGTTTCTTTTAGTTTGTTGAAAAGAAAGTCTTGTGCTAATATTGTTTGGAGGATTTCTTATGCCCACATCTTGTGGTCTGTGTAAATATTATTATTCTCCTATTACTTTCTTTTGAAATTTTGTTCTATATTTCCATAAAATAAGACTTACAAAGGGAAACAGTTTGTTCATAGGAAATAGCTAACGTGTATATTACACATCTTTGTAGATTTTATATACATGGATGAAGTTGCTTTAAAATTAGAATTCATCACATCTGGTCATCATGACATGATGTATCATAATCATATCACTGATTATGATATCATTGTAACTGTCCCAATGGACACTTCTGTTGGGGAGTAAAACCTTGTTTTTCTAACACTAGATCCATATGTATTCTTGCAGTCTGCTTTGTAATTGTTCCTTTTCTTTTCTCCTGTTGGAGAAAGTTGGCATGGCTATTATTTTTAGCTACATTTCCTTTCAATAATCTATATGGACATGATATTTTTATGACCTTATAAAAATAACATTCATCTTTATTTTTTAAAACAACAATTTGTTTCTTATGTAAGTTTTGTGTTTCTCACTTATATGAGGTTTACAACTGCTCTGATTTTGCACAGTTGTCTTTTTTAGTCATCTAATTTGTTAAGATCTTAACAAAAATACTTAAATTTATTTAGTATAGGGTCTGTAGGGTCTCACTACACAGATCAGACTTGTAGTGATCCTCCTGCTTTCAGCCTCCCAAGGGCTGGGATTGCAAGTGAGCACCACCAAGCCCAGTCTCAGTCGTTTTCTGAGCATGACCCGGGAGTGGGGCTGGCACAGCATGCCAGGCCCCAAACCCCAGTCCCTGGGTCTGCCTAAGCAGGCGTTTCAATCTGCTGAGCTATCTGGCCGGCCTTAGTTAATAAAAGTTGATATGCATCCAAAATACAAAATTTATAATTATCTAAACAACTTAAAAAACTTTGGATCTGCACAAGCCTTTACCTATTAAATAAATTAGAGAAATAATTAATAACTCTCTAAAACAGAAAGCGCAAGGTCCAGATGGGTTCACTGGCAAATTCTATCAGACATTTAAGGGAGAAATTATGCCAATTCACCACAATGTCCTCTGACAGATAAAAGTAGGAGGAAAACTTCTCTAATTTGTTTTCCTAATACTAAATCAGTCACAGTCAGTAGAGGGTAATAAAGCAACAAAGGCCCTTTCATAAACATGGGTGCAACTATCTACAAGAAAATATCAGCAAATCAAATTCAACAATGTATAAAAAGAATTGTGTACCATAGAAACATGGAATTTGTTTCATGTACTGAAAGCTGGTATAACTGTACAATCGGCATGGAGATATAGCTGACTGGCAATGTGGGCGTAACATACACCAGTCCTTGGTTTAATTTCTAACCCACAAAGATTCTCATAATCCATCACATCAGCAGCCTAAAGAAGAAAAATCGCATGATCATACATATGAGTGATGCACAAAAATTATTTAAGAGCCACTATTCATTCATGCTTTTAAAAACCCAGTGAACTCAGTGTAGACACTTCCTCAGTGTGGTAGCAGTACTAGTAAATAATAAAAGCTAGCATCACACTTCTTTTTTTTTTTTTTCCTTCAGTACCAAGAATTGAACTCAGGGCCTTGCACTTGCCAGGCAAGCGCTTATTCTACTGAGCTATTTCCCTGGCCCCAACACTTCTTGCTGACAAACTCAAAATTTCCCTGCCAAGATCAAAAATAAGGCAAGGATTCTCCCTCTCAAATCCCCTTTCCTCATCGTACTGGAAGTCTTAGATGATTCAATGAGCCCAGAAAAAGCACAAAATGCACAGTGTTTGAAAAGAAATTAAACTGCCTGTGTCTGCTAGTGTTGTGACTGTTTATGTAGAAAAAATGCAAACATCATCGGGAAAATGACAAATTCCAGAAGTAATAAATGATGATAGCAAAAGTTGCAGGACATAAATTAAGTCCATAGAAGTCAGCTGCTTTCCTGTGGACCAGCAACTGATAAATGGGATCTGACATTAATAACATTACCACTTCCATCAGCACCGCCTTCAAAACCAACTGCTGATGTACAAATCTGGGAAAACACATACAAGTTACATGTGAAAAAACTACACAACTCTGATAAAGGAAATCAAATAATAACTAAAAAAGGATATTGCATATTCGTGGACAGGAAACAGAATGCTGTGAAAAAGAGGTGTGCTCCACCTATAAGGTGAAGTTTAAATTTAAAAACTGGATTATAGTAAAACACATATTGACATTTGTTAATCTTAAAATACTCACACCAATTTCAAACACATTGTTGTCATTGTTCTCGCTTCCTTCTGCAGCAGCTCTGGTAGCCCTCATTCCTGAGTGTCTTTGGTGGCACTGTTGTGGCTGCCTCCATGTTCCGAATCCACTAAAAACGTTTACCTTTTGTGGTCTTTCAGGCCTTCATGGAGAACCAGAAGTCTTGCAGCGGCAGATACAGTGAATTAGGTGGAATAAGACACGCTGTAATGCTTGTCTGAGCCCATGAAGCCATACTGGCCCAAGGAAGGGGCTGCAAAAAGAAATAAAAGGGGGAGAATAAAGCCAGCTCCCTCACAGATTGATTTCAGGCTGTGATGGTTTCTGTGTGGGCTGTATTTAATGACTTCCTTCCAAATTGTACAGTCTGAAAGGGGGGCACAGAGAGTCACCTCATGGAGGACACTCCTTCTGTGATGCAGGTCACCAGCAATGGTGACAGGTCCCACTGGAGACGCCTTGCATCCTGGGCATAGTGTGATGAAATAGTACCGTAGCTCCAGCCCGATCAGGAGACAAGACCCAGGCAGGCGTGTTCTGCAGAATACTTGGCAGGTGCTCCTTGAAACTGTCAAAGTTATTGAATGCAAGGAGGCCTATTCACTAAACCTAACAACGCATCCTGGATGGAATCCCAGAGCAGAAAAAGGGCATTAGGTGAAAACTAAGTATCAATTTTAGCTAACGTGGAGTATCTGGAAATTCTGAGTAATGTCTTTTTAATTTTTCTGTATATTTAGTATTCTAAAATAAAAGTGTTTCAATTCTTTTTTGAACAAGGCTTTTTGAGGCTCCTCAGAATCTTCTCAGGGAAGGGTAGCTCAGAGGCGTGTGGCATTGGTGACGGTCCCTCTGCATTTCCAGTCAGGTTCGTCAGTTGGGGCAGGAAAGGGCTGAGTGTGAATACTGCTCTGACCTCTTAGGTGAAAGCCTGGCTGTGTCCAGGGCTGTGCCCTGCAGTTCCTGCCTCCGTGCACCCTGCGATAGCTTCTACGTAGGAAAAGGAACAGCTTGATGACAGCCCAAAATTTCACCTGCCCTCTGATTGAATAGAGAATCTGTGGTTTCCCACGTGTTCTGTGCACATGTACGCTTGTACATACGGCCAGGAGTGACTCAGGGTCCCTCCCCTCCTGGAGAAGCCACTTTGTAAAGACGATTCTGGAACTCTAGGGAGGAGGCAGCCAGAGGGCTACGCACACCCCTGCGGCCTAGTTTTCTTTGAAGCTGTCTCCTGATGGCCAGAGAGGGGTGACTGCACCCGTCATTTTGCAGTGTTTTGCCTAGCTGAAAGTGACTTTCCTCCCAGGCTTTGCTCTTGCTCTCAAGGCTTTCTGGCATTACCTCAGAATAAACTAAAATCTCTTCAAATTGGATCCTTGAATAATTTCAGCGGGGAGAGTTTCTTTGTAAATTCTGTTTACTTATGGATTCCCTACAGTGTTTGCAAATTCTGCAGGGCTGGAAAGCCTCCAGACCTACTTAAATCCCTTTTCCAATTACCCAGCACCATCAAAGTTGTCACCGACTTGAAGCAAAAATCCAGAAGGATTCTTTTCTACAGAATGTGTATTAAAGTCCAGATTTTTTTTAAAGCACATTACTTTCAGGGTGGCCTCCCTTAGACACCAAGATGTGCAGTTTCCAGCAGCGAATCTCATCCTTCCACTGCTGAAAATTAATGGGAGAGAAGGGGGGGTCCAGTCACTTGTGAGTGGTCAAGTTTCCCAACAAGTGGCAGATTTAGAGCGAATCGGGAAAGAACGTTTTGGAGCTGTGCCACCCACGCTCAGTGTGGGCGCTCCCGAGGATCACAGCTGAGTGGTGGCTGCAGAAGGTTGTAACCCTTGGCCCCGCCCCCTGTGCAGTGAGGTCCTCCCCTCTGGCAAAGCCACGTTCCTGTGGCCAGGTGTTTGCTTTCATGAGAAGAACAAGGTGGCCACCTGCTCAGTGTTAGTGCTGGCAGGCATGGCTAGCTCATTTCAGAGCCCCTGGGCCCTGGGATTCTAATTGCAGAATGAAAATTCTGGAGTTGTAGATACTTATCCTCAAGAAGGCCTTGTGTTGGGCTGGCGAGATAGTTCAGCGGTGTAAAGTGCCTGCGTAGGCCAGCTTGGGCAACTGCAGGGACTGTGGTTCAATTCCTGGCTCCACATACCATACTGCCATACCAGCCCCACCCTCAGGGCAGGCTGAGCTGGCCACCAAAAAAAAAAAATTAGAAGAAGACCTTGTGCTGCCTGCAGGAACTGTCTCATTTCAAAGAGGATGAAGCCTCATGATTCTGTTCCCTAGGAACTCACCCCCCACTGGCAGAAGTGATGGTTCTAAGTGCTAAACAGAAGCCTTATTTTAGAGGAAAAACAGCCTCAGTACATGGGATCCTACATGGCCCATATGTGGCCTTTCCTCTCTGAGCAGGGCATACTCTAGGGGCCTTCACGTGCTCCTCAGCCCCAACCTGAGAAGCTCCTTGGTAGAAGCAGGTAGAACTGCCACCTGCCCTGGGCATCTTGGTAGCCTGACACCCTAAGGAGTGACATGTTGGTTTTCTGGTGTCTCTGACCAGGAGACCTCTAGTTTCTCCCTGTTACATTTTCATCCACTTTTTTTTTTTTTTTTGTGGAACCAGGGATTAAACTCAGGTCCTTGTGCTTACCAGGCAAGCACTTATTCTACTGAGCTATCTCCTTAGCCCCTTCATTCACTTTTTGATAGGGGGCTGAATGCAGAAAATCTGTCATGGGCATGAACTAATGTCATGGAATCCTGAACCAGGTGGAAGAACTGTTGATTGCAGGCAGCTCATTGTTTTTGCAAGGACACAATTAAAATTGAACTCTCTTCCCTTTCTTCCTGATTCTATCACTGTACAATGGAATACATGTGATTTTGGCACTGTCCGTGCAGGAGGGATACACTCCAAGACCTTCAGTGGGCACTCTGAACCAGGGACCCTAGACACAAGCATTGTGACATCATTGTGGTCAATCAAATCATCAAGACAGCTACCCAGTGATTGCCAGGAAAGTCGTGCATGCCACCTATATCCACTACATAGATCACTGATACACTCAAATGTGGGTGTTTAGGACAATGCTGTCATTCTATCCCCAGCAGGATGAGGATGAGCCAAGATTTCATTACTCTCCATAGAGCAGTGTACAATTTAAATGTTATGAATTGTTTATATCTAGAACTTTTTATTTAATCTTTTCAGATCTCAGTTGAGACATTGGGTGACTCAAACCATAGGAAGCAAAAAAGTATGAATGAAGAGAGACTGCCTGCCTTCTCAGTGGCCTGTTTTGTGCTTTCTGTCCCCTCATTACCAGGAAGCTTTATTCTACTCTGGTCTTCCATAGTCAGAGTGGCCGAATCAACCTGGTTAATGTCTTTTCTTAAGTTATTTTTTGTGACCTAAACTCCCTTTAACTAAGGACCTCTTCAGTTCTAGGTGCACTAGACCTCTGGTCACTCTATCTGTGGTCCACGGTCCTGAACTCATGTGGAATGAGCAGCATTGGGAGCTGTCTCATGTCAATCCATGAGATCTGCCAAAATTCAGAGTGACAACTTTCTCCACCTAGAACTTGCCAAAATGCAGTGTCTCCATGTGGGGTGCAGTGTCTCCTGAATGACTC
This sequence comes from Octodon degus, assembly GCF_000260255.1. Classification (NCBI taxonomy): domain Eukaryota; kingdom Metazoa; phylum Chordata; class Mammalia; order Rodentia; family Octodontidae; genus Octodon; species Octodon degus. The sequence continues at coordinate 12,494,358 of NW_004524599.1, forward strand.
CCTCTAGGTTCTAGGTGTTGGCAGACAAATTACTGGGACCCTAGTGACACACAGGAGGAATGTCTAAGTCTCCAGGCACTCTCTTTAATAAGGCTCCATTTCCTGAATGTTTCTCCCTGGGTTGAAATAATAGACTGCTCTCAGGGCTGACAGATGGAAGGCTTAAGAGAAGAATGCCTGCTGCAGTCTCCTAGGTCAGGGTCACTAGAATCAGGTGGCACAGCCAGAGTTGAACGTGGGCAGGAGGGCAAGGCTTCTTCATCTGTGTGTGCAACTTCTCTCTAGTTTCCACACCGAGGCCAGAGCTCCATCACCTGTCAGTGGGATCTGATTCTCATAGGAGCAAGAACTCCACTAAGAAGCAGACATCTAGGCTGTGCATTCCTTATGTGAATCTCAGGGTTGATACTCTGAGATGTAGCTGAGGCAAGGATGCTAGGGCTGGGAATCAAATTGTTAAGTGTTACATACAAACGCTAATAAAATACAAACAACCCCCCCCCACACACACATAGGCCCACTCGTGGAAATATCATCTCCTACAGAACTGGTCTCTAGTGCCAGCAGTGTTGGGATCTGTTGCCCTCGGCGATGGAGCTAAGAGGCTCCCTAGGCCTAGAGCTAAGACTCTTCCTGGTCTTGTTCAACGGGCTCTGGAACACAGCACCAGCACCGAATGGTCCAGGAATAGACAGTCTCCGTAGCACAGTCACAGCGCGGTGGGAGCTGGATGAGCGCTAGCAGTCTGAGAAGGGAGGAGCCCTGTTGGATCTGAGAAATCCAGGAGCGATTCTGGAGAGGATGCAGTTGAGCTGTGCTTCAAAAAGTGCTGTTTGAAGAGGAACGGAAAGGGCCTCCTGGAGCCTGTTCTAAAACCCAAGCCACGGCACCGGTCCACGAGGGCAGCGATTCTCACAGGTGGGGCTCCCTGGTCTGCTACCACTGTGCTTCTGGAGATGGCAGCGACCTCCGACAGCGTTGGCCTCCGCTCCTCTCCCAGGGGTTGTATATGTCCCTGAGTTACCCACGTATCTATTGGATTATGCTAATTGAGTCTTCCAAGAAAAGAAACCATAGCAGAGCTTAGTAAGCCATTTTAGCAATAAATTCTTCTCCAGTCAGAATATTTTTCTCTTACTTGCTTCGCATTGCTGGTGGGTTTTGCTCATGCTAGTATCATGCCCACTGTTTCGTCTTTATTAAATTATAGGAGCAATCGGGTTAGAAATACAATTTTTCTGATGTCTGAATCATATCCGGAGAGCAAGCCGGGAGAACGCGCGCATGTGTGGCTGTGCAGAGGGAGGCAGTGCGGGCGGAAGGGGTGAGGCTGGCAAAGCTCCTGGGGAGAGCGCGAAGGGCTCGGGTATGACTCTGCTGTGATTCGGCCCCCAGCAGATAGGACAGGCTTGGTCAGAGGCGCAAATTGAATTTTCTGTAAGTCCTGACTCCTGCATGAGTCACTGCTTGCTCCTTCTCCTAGAGGCACCCAGATTACTTCCTTCCATGCCCTCCCGTCTGATTACAGCTTGTGTTAGAATCTTTATTTCACACCAAGATGTGAGTGGTGACGGGGCCGGTCAGACAAGCACCGCTTGGAAGGTTCTTTTATATGTTAGCTAGATTATCCTCAGGCAGCAGGCGTGACCGTCACAACTGTGAAAGCGTAGGGTGATTGGCAAAGAGGATTTTGTAAACAGAGGACTTTGGGGATCCCACCGAATGCGAGCTATGGCGCACACAGCTCCAGCAGGTGGGGCCAACCTTAACAGAGAAGGACTTAAAGAAAAGAGAACCGCCAGGTGAAGACGTATACTTGAATATAATCACTCAGCACACTGAAAAACCGACTTTTCTGAATCAGGTGAATGGACCTTTTGCGTTTCATTTGCTGCTTAACTGAAGATGTTTAATACCCAAAGTCTTTAACAGTTGAGTAGATTTGGGCTCAGCCAACAGACGATCTATTCTAGTCAGTCAATTCACTAAAATTCCTTGAGGGAGGACACGTGCGAAGCGTCTTGCTGCCTCCTCTGGAGGCTGCACAGCGAATGCGTGAGTACCCTCCTCACACGCAATGAAAGCATGGGTACCTCCCTCACAAAGTTCTCTTATGACTAGAGTTAATCTACATGAAGTGCTCAGTGTCCGGTACAAAGTAAATTGAATTTTCTGTAAGTCCTGAGGGAGGGAGGACCGAGGGAGCGGGTGCTCTTGTGGGTGTTTTATCACCTTCACCCCAGCTTCCAAGCACTCCCTGCTTGATTACAAATAAGCTCATCGCCAACTTCTCTGGGCCATGGTTATTTTTTTTCTGTTTGGGGAAATCGAGATGACACAGTAGCTCCCATTTGATAAGTCTGTTCGGAGTTTTAGATCAGGTGACATATACAAGCTTTTTTGGAAAGTATAAAACAGGACAGAATACAAGAAATAATCAGTAGTCTCTTGGTGGAGAAAATAAAGTGCTCTTTTTACGTCCCCTGCTTCCTGGAGCAAGCACGGCGGGAGGTCTGAACTGCATCTACTGTACCGCCCCCTGCCGCAGGCGCAATTCCAGTTCTGTTTCAGGCTGGGTGTGTGGAAAGCTAGAAGGTGAGGTTGAACTGACCACAATTCTCTTCTGCTGATTCTATCATCTAGCTTTTCAATCAATCCAACTTTTATTTCTTGGCAGATGAGCGAGACAGAGAAAGAGGAGAAAGAAAAAGAAGGGGGTAGAGGAATTACTTTTTTTTTTTTTCTGAGAACCAAAACATAACAATCTCCTCTTTGAATTTGCTTTGGAGAGCAAGGTGGGCAGCTGTGCATGGGCCATGATTACTGGGTCTCTGGGAGCTCCAGAAGGGGCTTGGACCTCTGGCTTTGGACTGTACCTTCTGCCTTCCCGGCCTGTGTCGGAGTGAGCAGCAGCAAAGCTCTGTGAAGCACTGAGAAGGATTAACGGTTTGTTGAGTTCGAGAACCAGTTGTGGAGCACTGTTCAGAAGGCATTGCATGGTGAACCTCTGGCTCACTGATACAGATACATTTTCATAATCTATGTAAGGGAATTGAACTACCTTATTAAAACAAAACGCAGACTCTCCAAAGGCTTAGTCCCCTGTGGAGTCTGCTCAGGTAAGGAAGGCAAGGTATCTGGGCCACGCGCATCTGCCTGGTTTCCTCCTAAGTGGTATCCAGCCCGTAGTTTGTTTACCTTCATCGTTGTGCCACCACTGCATGGGCTGCTTTCCTAAACCTGCACCCTAACAGTGAATGAATTTTTTTTTGAAATTCTTAAATTTTAGGGATGAAAATTTTCTAAAAGTTCTTAGCACAATTCAATGTGAAGAGGGAGAAAACAAAGAAAATGCAAAATACAGACCATAGACTTCTGATGGGCACAGGCGTGTCTGCTCCTCCCTGTGACTCTCTGTTGTGGCCCAAAAGGAAATAGGCTCCGAACTCCAAGCATGGGTTGAGCTAATAGACTGCGCTCAAGGATGACAGATGGAAGCTTTGCCGAGCTTTCTGCTTCCCCACCCCCTACATTCTCTGGAGTTTCATATCCCTGTTGAATGTGTCCTAGATATTTTGAACCCAAGCCAAGGTCAATCAACAGATTATGAGGGCTGGGGGGATAGCTCAGCAGCACGTGCCTACCTGGCAGGCATGAGGCCATGAGTTCGATTCTCAGCATCAAAAAAGGGGGGGCGGCTAAGAAGACCCTCGATAGAGCTGCTATTTTAGCTTGGGCTGTAGACTTTTCCCAGGTGACTGGCAAGTCTATGAAAATGTATGTGGAGAGTGACTTCACATGTCCACACTTCTGTACACAGTGGCCTTGTCCCCAGAAAGGGCTCTGGTATTAAAAGATAAGCTAATTTAGTGCAAATTGCAAAAGGATAGAAAGGACCAACATGTGCTCATGAAAATGCACCACTCAGATCTGCTGCAGGAACAAAAACTGTTGTGGTCTGGATCCACCGTTATGCTTGCTTTGGTGCATGCATGCTTTCTGAGGGCCACAGTTCACCAGAGTGAGCACGGCAGTGGCCCTAGCCTGGTCCATTCTGAGGAAATACAGAGCACTTGTGTCAGTGACTTCGCCTGATAAGTTCATCCAGAGATTGCCCAAATCATATCTGGAACCACGCTGCAGCCCAAGGGCCCTCCTGCTAAAGTCCCCTCTGTTCTCTTTCTCCTTCCATGGGTGTCAGACCTTCACTGAGGTCAATCTGAAGATGCGCCACACGTGTGTGGATGTCTTGCCCAACAAGACTCCTGGATTTCGAATCCTGCCCTGCCACTTGCTTTTCAGGCCCACACAAATGTAGCCGGCAGCCCAAGAGACCTTGAGTTTCCAACTGGAGCTGCATTTCTCAGCTTCGCTCATGTGAAATTTTAGGCACATGTGCTTCGGCCCTCCAGATATTTGCCTCATTGGGGGGTCCTGGAGGCTCATAGCACTGGGTGCGCTGGCCAATCACAGCAGAGTGGACTCTGGTTTCTTTCTGCTATGCTTTTTCCTCTGCAGTGCATGGCAGCTGCATCATGGGAAGAGACACTGACACTTAACTGGGAGCCTGACTCTTCAGGATGACCCCAAGGCAGGTCACCTGGGCCTGTCCATGTTACATTATCCAAGCCATTTGACCTCACTACAACCTACATGGTCAGGAGCTTCTAACAGCAATAAAGCAAAGCAAATAAAAACTCAAATAAAACAAAAATGTTACAAACATCTTGTTTGAGAAACTGAAAAAGGCAGAACTGTAGTCACTGGCTCAGTCAACATTACATTGGTTGTTTGAGAAAGCAAAATAAAATTCCATCTGTGTCCACAGCTATTTGGAAAATGAATACACAGACAAAATATCATCTTAGTGAACAAAAAACACCTTGGTACCATGTAATTTTGAAGAGTCCAGTTTCCATAAACCTATTCACAATTCCACAGTCAACAACTGTGGCATGTGTGTTTTGTTGTTGTTTTGTAATTCTGTGTGGTTTTTACTTTACAACATATCTTCATCAATCCCTAGACATGGCCCCTGCATAACCAGCCTCTGTTCACCTTGAAAACTCATGATCAGTTTTATGTTAAATATTTAACTATTACATCTCTGAGTAAAGGGCTGGATTTGTAGTGCTTGTGGCTTTCATGGCCGACTTCAATTTGTTAATGTGATGTCACTGAACATATTATTGAGAAGATGTATGCACAGTTCATTTTCATGAAGGGTGGGGAGCAAGGTCCAGCTCCCCTCTTTAATTTCCCTAGCAAGAGCTTCAATGTAAATGTCCCCTGCCAATCTCATTGTGCCTAAAGCTGGGGCTTTTGGGAGGTGATCAGAGCTTTGGGAGCTATACATATGATGAACTATGTCACTAATGAATTCTTACCTGAATGTGCCCCAAGAGGTAGGATTAGGTGTGTCACTTGGGCATGACTTTGGAGGTGGCTCTCTCCAGAGCTCCTCTCTTCTCTTTCTGTTTCCTAGATACCATGAGTCCAGCAGCTTTCCTCACCCATCCTCCTCCACCTGCCATCTCTGCCATGGAGCCAGCCCACCCACCGCGCATGCTGAAGCTTCTGGGATTGTGAAACACAATACACTTCCTCTTTCAATTGTGGGTCTTGGGTACTGTGTCTCAGTGACACAGAACTGACTAACACAGCTCTACCCTTCCTGCTTTCCACCCTACAGAGCAAGAGAGGACATCTCTGGGAATGAGATGATTAATTTTGCAAAATTTATCTCAGGGACCCATTGTCAAATTGATCTCACTGCAGGTGTTTCTCAGAAAAAGAAACTCAGATATCTTGGGTATTTTTGTGAATAATATGTGCTGTAGTTAGGATCTGGAGCATCTTCCAGAAGCCTGTATATTGAAGGTGTGGTCCCCGGCCTGTGATGCTGCTGGGGAGACAGGGGAACTTTCAAGGAGGTGGAAATTTAATGGGCTTGGTAGAAGAATGTTAGGCCACTGGGACATCCCCTCAAAGGGGATATAGGGACCCCAGCACCCCCATTCTGTCTGTCTCTGTCTCTGCCTTGGCCTCTGCATCTGTCTTTGTGTTTGTCTGTCCGTCTGCCTCTTTGTCTCTGTCTCTGTCTCTGTCTCTGTCTCTGTCCCTGTCTCTGTCTCTGTCTCTCTGTCTGGTTTATCTGTCTGCCTACCTTTCTTCCTGCCAGGGCTTCCTGTCTGTCTGTCTTTCTGTCTGTCTCTCTGTCTGTCTGTGTCTGTCTTTGTCAGTCTCAGTGTGTGTGTGTGTGTGTGTGTGTGTGTGTGTGTGTGTGTGCCTGCCTGCCTGCCTATCTGTCTGTCTGTCTCTCTCCCCCATCTCTGTCTCTGTTTCTGCCACTGTGAAGTGAGCAATGTCTTCCCCCTTGTTCTCCCACCATGATACACACTGAGCTTCCACAGGTCCAAAGCAATGTGCTCAAGTGGCCGTGAACTGACACCTCGGAAATTATGAGCCAAAATAGAACTTCTTTTAAGTTGTTCATTTTAGGTATTTGTCACAGTAATAGAAAGTTAACGTAATAGTCTTTATTCTCTAGTGTAAAACACGTGTGGCCATCATAGCAAAATTATTATAGCAATGACAATAAAAGTGGTGAGAAAAGAAATGCTTTTTTTATCCAAAAAATTCCAATCTTGCTTCTCGGCAATGAGAAGCTTTGCTAATGTGCAAGACATTTGGGCCAAATCAAGTTTAGAGATTAGCTTCAAACTAACAACCCAAGTAATAACAGATTTGAGAATATTCTCGCTGGGGATATGCACTTTTTGGAGGATTTAATAAATGCTGTCACCATTGCTGCACAGAAAACTCAGCAGCATTTCCAAGTATGCCTGGCTCACTGTGGCTCGGAACGGAGCTTCCCTCCTCCCCACTCTTACTCATTCATAAGCTCTAAATCAAGCGTATCTTCTCTAAAGTGATTGTTCTGGATGCTTTTCTCTGCACCTGTCATGACTCAGACATGTCCTCCAAGATGTCGTGTGCTGGAAACTGCATCCCCAACTTCAGAGGCTAATGGCATTCAGAGATGTGGCCTTTGGGCAATAGCTAGCAGTGAGGAGGACCCGAGAGGAGGGTCTCCACACTGACGTCAGTGGCTTTGTGCCAAGAGAAGAGAGACTTGAGCACCGTACTTTCTCCGTCTCACTGGGTGATGCCCTCTGCCAGGTCCAGGCCCATCAGCAAGGCTCTGGCCAGAGGCCAACCAGACGCCCCTGCCTGGATCTCCAACTTTCCAGTGTCCAGAGTCACAGGTCAAATAAACTTATATTCTGTATAAATTACTCAGTCTGTGATATTCTGTTTTTTGGGGTTCTTTTTTAGTCGAACTGGGGATTGAACTCTGGCCCTTGCTCTTGCCAGGGAAGCACTTATTCCACTAAGCCATCTCCCCATCCCCAGTGATATTCTGTTATAGCAACAGAAAATGGATTACAAAATTCTAAAAGTTTCCAAATCTAAGCTGGTAGAGCCCATGAGAATTTTGCATAGGAAATGTGATTGCTCTGTATGTGGAAACATTCTTTTTAAGATTTGTTCAGACCAAGCTCTCATTGGGAGCTCACAATGAAGGGTTATGTTTTAATGTGTGTTGCACTCTGTAGAGTAGAGCATCAGGTAACATTACCCTCTGCAGAGGCATCTCTGTCTATGGAGGTCTCCAACTTCCCTTAGGATGCTGTAAACTGTCCGAGTAATTAGCATGCACGGGGTTACAATGTTTTGGAGCTGCTTACTCCACAAGCATGTGTGCTGATTAATGAGCTGACATGCGTGAAGTGTTGGGAGCAGTAATGGGTAGGGAGGGAGAGCAGGGGTGGGGGGATGAGGCCTTAGGTTGAGAAGGACTCCAAAGGACAAAGTGGCCTCATTAAAAATGCATCCTGTTCAGCAAGAAACGTTTAAGCAGCCTTGCTTTTGCTCCTTTCTTACAGATCTACTCCAAACAGCCTCTGATGGGCACAAGATGGACATATTGTTTTCTCTTCCAAGTGCCCCTTCCATTTTTCGTAATGTCTGCTGAAATCATCACTACTCTTGGGCAATGTGGGCTCTCTATTTCAGGGACACGTACTTCCCAATCTATGAACTGGGCTTTAGTTGAAAGAACATTAGTGTTAGAAGTTGCATCACTGATCTGTTTTTGACAGCACTGTGTGGGACAAATTTTATCACATTGACCTTTGGGGATCAGTGAGTATGTTTTCCATGAGTCATTACTGGTATTTAGTTGAATCGAGATTTTGCTTGATTGATTGATGGATGGATTGATGGATTTGACTCTGCAATTTGGGATCAAAGTTCTTTTGTAGTGAAAACATTTTGAGAAGTTTCCCAAAGAGCCTAGCACAAAGGAAAGTCTTGGTCCTGCTGATTCAACCCACACCAACTACTACCTACTACTGGTTCCAGCCCAGGCACAGCATGGGTGAAACCCTCTTCCACCCTCTTGGGACACCCCCTATCAATCCGTAGTACCCCCACACACGCCACACTCCTGATTAAGCACAGAACCTAAGTGCCAGGGATAAAGGATTCAGTGAAAACAGAGGTGGTCCCTGGCATCAGAAGTGGAGTGGAGATATCTATTTATAGAGGAAAGGTACAAATACATCACACCCAAGTACCTGGTCCTCTGAGATCAGAGCCATGTTTTTGTAAGGCTGGTGCTGTTTACCTGAATCATAGTAACTGAAATCCACGCACATTGAAAAATTTGCAAAGTATAGTTTGCTAGGGTCTATGTGTAAGCCAGGAGGCATCTCAGTTTGGAAAGAGTGGGGCATAACCGAATATAGAGCTCCCAGGAAATGCAACACTATATGGTTTAGCTGGGAAAGGGGGGAAAGTGGGGACCAGAGGTTTCCTGTAGCAACAGGCAACACTGCAAACAATGCAGGAAGTATGGAATAGAGAGGCAGAGACAGATGGGCACTGCCTAGGGGAGATGGTCCTCAAGGGACAATCAGAGGACAGCCAAGAGTGGCTACCCTTGCTTTAGCACTTTGCCCCTCTGGCCAAGTGAGCAGCAATGATCACATGGAGACTGAGTCATTTTGTGTTTCTACCCCTTTCTATTACTTGTATGTGATAACGGTTTTCTCTTATGTTTGAAGGCAGAAATGATAGCAAGATTCGCACCATCAAGCCAGGGTGGCTGAGTGATCAGTGCCAGCTATTTGCGCACATTCGTATGTGCAGTCTTCCTATGGCAACGCAGGCCTGCCACACGTGTCACTCCCAGGAGAGTTTCGGTCTGCTGTAGGAAAGTGGCAGACAACTCCTGGGTGAGAGTCTGTGAGCAGGCTTGGCTGAGTTAAAGATGACTGAGAGCACACCCAAGCACTCTGCCCTGCCAGAGACGGGAGCACAGATGAATCCTGCTTTAAATAAAGAACTTCTGGGGGTTTTCTTCATTATTTTCTTTCTTTTCTGATGTTGAAGATGAGCCAAGTTCTCGCAGACACCTCTCTGTGTTTGAAAGTCTTCCTTGGAGGTTACCAAGTCTGCTTTTCTTAACTGTTGACCATAATGGTTCAATGTTTTGGAAGAAGAGTGAAAACTGCCATAAGAAATCAGGGTGGACTCAAAGCCACCAAGCCAAATGCATTTAGGACATACCAAAATCAATGCACGGACACAGGTAGAAGGGCTGAGCTTGGAACTTCTTAGTAGTTTTTGTAGCTTAGATACAAAATCACCACAATATTTCAGTGTGCAGAAAGGCCCTACACATCTCAGCTTAGTTTCCTTAATAGGGTAGCTGATTAATTGGGAGAAATGTCATCGAGTTGGGTAAAAAGCACAATTTGTCATTTTATTATTTTGGCTTCTGAAATTTGCAGCTTAATAGTGCCATAAACTCAGTAAAGAATGTTTTTAGATTTGAAGATAAAGTGGATCCTGCTCTTGCTTCTGAGCAGGATTTGAGAATCTACTAGGCTTTTTAGCATTTTCAGGGAATATTTGCTTTCTTGAGCTCACCAGCCTGTGGAATAGTTTCAAGATTTTTCTTTTTTAATAAAATTTGTATTTATTTATTTGTTTGATACAGGGTCTCACTTTACAGTTCCAACGCTTAGTGATCCTCTTGTCTCAGCCTCCCCAGTGCTGGAATTACAGACATGTGCCACCTCTGGGCCAGCACAGCATGCCTGGAATTTCAGGGACCGCACAGCATGTGGTGCCAGGAGTCAAACTTGGGACCTTATACTTGCCAGGAAGGCCCTTATGCCACCGAGCTGTCTCCCCAGGCCCATTTTAGGATTTTTAAATGGGTATATTTCTGTGTTTTGGTTTTCTACATATATTAATTTTTTAGATAAAATTAAATCTAGACATTTACCGTCATTAACAGAATGATAGGTCCCCCTGTAATGTGGAAAAGTTGTATTTCAGTTATCACTTCTAAGTCCTTTCCCTGTTGATACATTTGTGGTGTAAGCTCCAGCCCTTTGGGCAAGATTGGGCACCTTCAGGGTGATACGGCTGCGGACAAGCTCTTTGTTAAAATTTTTCCCACTGCTCAAGGGACCTAAAACACAGCAAAACATTGAAACAGAGAAGGATAATCTGAGAATATTATTTAAATTTTTTGTTGAGGACTTTATAATGATTAAAATTTAATAATACATTTCTGACAGACACAATCCAAATGCTGCCATAGTGAAGGGCAATACAACCCTAGTGCCTTTTACAGTGAATCGTGTCTTATAGTTTTTATGTTGCATAATATTCACAAGAGGAAAGCAGATTGAGCTTCTATTATTATTGTCATTAGTGTTACCGTTGGAATGATGATATCGTGAAATCTGAGATATTGATTGTATTTTCCAAGGGGATCATTTGCCTTCAGTGATGGTGAGCAATACAATATAAAAGAATATTCCTGTGGAGAACAAGTAGAAATAGAAAATATATGTCATTTTTCCTGTGAAGTCATTTGCTGATCCCTCTCACACTGGGGGACAAAGCCCATGTACACCCAAGGCTAAGTTCTGGTACACTTTCCCTCATAGCTAAAACGGGGACCCCACAGATCTCTGGCCCTGGGTCAGTGTGAACAACTTCTTCACTGCTCTTGGAAGCTCGTGACTCAGTTGGCACAGAAGTGGTCTCTACAGGTGGGCACAGGTGGTAGAAACAAATCAGCATTCTCTGTAAAGGAAGGTGCTGCCACTTGAGCCCTCCAATTTTCTCTGCATGATTTTTAAAAATAAACAGCAAAAATACAGGAAATCACAGCATCATCAGCTATCAGTAAAAACAGCAGAAAAGTAAATGTACTTATTACGTCAAATACTGGAATTATCCGACATAGTTCATAAAAATTATGCATATGTTTTTTCTTTCTAATTGTTGGATCGCATTTGTTGTCCTGTTTACGCTACTTTGCATTTATGTTCATAGATAAAATCTGTGATTTTTTTCCTCTTATTTACTATCCTCACTGAATTTTGGTATCAAGATTTTGCTAGAATTGTGAAATGAACTGGGAAATGTGCCCTCCTTTTTCTCATCTAATAGGGTTTAAGAAAATTTTAAGTAGTTTTAAAAACATTTTATAGGACCATATTGTGCAGGAAGCTAAATGGCCTTAGTTTACTTGTGGAGGATTGAATGGGCCCTTTTGTTTCTTCTTAAATCAGTTTTGAGAAGGCGTACCTACTCTCCCGCCCCATGCTCCTCCCTCTCATGCTTCTCCCTCTCCTCCTCCTCCTTCCTCTTCTCCTTCTCATTCCTCCTCTTTCTTCTCCTCTCTCGTCCTCTTCTTGTTGGTGCTGGGAATGGAACTTCTAATCAAGATCATTTTAAAATTACAAGAACTACTACTACTGGTCCCAGCCTAGGCGCAGCATGGGTGAGACCCTCTTCCACCCCCTTGGGACACCCCCCACCACTCCGCAGCACCTCCCCCACCCTGCCCACCAAGTAGGAATTTCTGCCACATTCTGGGAACCCCCAGACCCAGTCCTAGCCCAGGCCCAGTAAGTGTGTGGGAGAGCTTCTGGCTACCCTGCACCAGCAGGACCTGTCTGATCCAAGCCCAGGCACAGCATGGGTGAAACCCTCTTCCACCCTCTTGGGACACCCCCTATCAATCCGTAGTACCCCCACACACGCCACACACAGGGTAGGAATTTCTGTCGTGTTCCGGGAACCCCCAGATCCAGTCCTAGCCCAGACCCGGTGAGTGTGTGGGATAGCTGCCTCTCCCCCCTACTCCAGGCTTGTCCCCTCCAGACTCAACTCAGGCCTGGAATACAGGCCTGGGGTGAAACCCTGCAGCTGCAATCCCTGAAAAGAGTGTAGAGGATAGAACCACCCACCTAGTCCAGGAGCAGAAAATCTTGCCAGACGGACACAACAGGTTCACCCTCAAGGGCAGTAGCAGGAAGGAGCTGAGCACAGCAGCCAGATCCAAGCCAGGCACAACGAGATGAATCCAAACTTTGTAGATCTGCACCTGAACTTCAGTATGTGCTAAAGTGATAACTGCACCAAAGCTCTACAACAAAGGTCAGAAGACAGTGCTACACAAAATGATGAGAGGGAACAAAATGCAACCTCAGAACCCAAGCCCACCTGTAACAAGTGCAGAGGACACTAACACAGAACAAATTGGGAATTGCAGCTGAAAGCAATGAATCAACGGCTTCTGAAATAAAGGAACAGCTGCAGAAAGGTATAGAGGAACTCAGATTAGAAATAAAAAAGAAATCCTTGAATTAATAACATCTTCAGTAAAGAATCAAATACAGAAACATATGGAGGAAACCCAATGCCTACCCAGAACAAGTGCAGAGGACACTAGCTCGGCTCAAATTCATGAATTAATAGTGTCAATAGTAAATAAGCAACAGCAGAAAGTTATAGAGGAACTCAGAGCGCAATTCTTTTCTGAAATAAGAAAAGAATTCTCAGAACTCATAGCATCTGAAGTAAAGAAGCAACTACAGAAACATAGGGAGGAAACCCAATCTGAAAAAAACACTGCACTAAAAGAATTTATAATTGCTTCTAAAGAAGACATTGATAAAAAAATACAGATTAGAAAAATGATGGATTCCTTGAATGAGCAATACAGGGAAGAAATAGATCACATGAAGCAGAGTCAAAGAGATATAGTGGAACTTAAAATCTCAATCACAAACTTGCAAAACCGTTTGAGTAAAGGTGAAGACAGTTTCAGATCTTGAAGATGCTGGTGCAGCTAATGAAAAGGTAAGAAAGGATCTCTTAAAAACAACTATAATGCAGGAAAAAGTAATTCACCACCTGCAAGATGACACAAAGATGAACAATGTGAGACTAATAGGCATCAATGAGAAAGAAGGAGTCAATACAAATGATATAAAAAGAATACGGGCTGAAGCAATAGCAGAACACTTCCCAAATATGAGGAAACAATCAGACATTCAGATAATTGAAGCCTACAGAATGCCAAATAACTTCAGCCCAGTTAAAAACATATCAAGACAAAATATTTTGCTGAGTTTACACACCTATAATATTCAGTAACGGAACTTAGAAAAAATGGGGTATACCTATGAATGTCCATTTTGTATCTGTGTATTCAAAGTGGTTGGGATAGAGATATAGTTGCATTCTCTTAATGAATAGAATGATTTGTCCTAATGGTGTTTGTAAATAGGATCACAAGTCCACATCTTGTACAGCAATTAACCACTAAGAAGAATATATGCAGTGTATTATTTGTTGAAAAAAAAACATATCAAGGCATATAACAGTCAAGATCCAAGAAATCCAGCACAAGAACAATATACTTAAATTACAAAAATTGGAAACACCAATTTCTCTAACTGGGCCACTGGGAGCGATTGTGAGAAAGGCTATTTCACCTAATCTCCGGCTTCCTAGACTCGTGTAGTATGGCTCTCAGGAATCATGTGTCTCATGATCACCATGCAGTAGTGGCTTGTGGCCTATGCTGTAATTTAACAGGCTCCATTCCCATCCATGTGGGGTCTCCTGTCTGCCTAACACATGCGGCCACTGTGCCTGAGGTCATCCCACAGAATCCTGGAGGTCTCTGACATGGCACAGGGTACAGATGGTGACTTCACACTCACACACCCACCACCACATTACTTTTGCTGCCTGTGTGTGCATTTTATGGTACTGTGGATCAAACCCAGGGCCTTCACGCTGAGCTACAGCCATAGTCTTTTCTATTATTTATTTTCTTATAAGGTCCTACTAAGTTGCCCAGGCTGAGCTTGAACTTGAGATTCTCTCCTTTAGCCTCCAAGTGAGCTGGAATTGCAGCTGTGTGCTCTGACTGACTGACTGACTGACTGGTTAAACTTCTGGTATTGATTCAAAGACTTGTATACTGTGCGTCTGCCAGTACAGGTGCTGCCAATATGTTCTCTCTATGATTTCTTTATCCTTGATATTTTAATCTTGGGCTTCTTATTGTCCCATCCAGTCAAGCCATTCACCAAAACTCAAGAGAACTTACTTTGGACCACTTCTACACCAGTGTAATGAGCACAATGCCCTGGAACTATAAGTGAAAGCAACTCAGAATAAGACTGTGATTTGTCAGCAACCCACCTTTTAAGCTTGCACAACCATGAAGTGATTGTAAAGAAAGCTCTGGAGTAATGAGGAGGTAGAGGGCTTGTATCCATATCACTGGTTTGTCTAACCTTCTTGTGCTTCTGAGATCTCCTGGGAAATGAGGAACAGTTTTCACTGAGTGATGGATTGCTGCTGAGTCTTGTGAATCCTCACAAGAGTTTGGCTTTCATGATGGGCAGTTTCTGCTACATAACTTCCTGTTCCGTAGCACGTACTCTCTCAGAGCCTAGGAGTAGCCAGGAGCAATTGCTGCATGGCCAGGAGGTCTCTGATGTAAGTGGTATGACTGTGCTCCAGAACTCTTGGGTTCTGCACTGTTTCTACTGTTGAGCTGTGCCTGGGATTCCATGCTGTCCTTTTCTACACAAGTGTTTCTAGCACCATTGGGTCTGCTGGATCATATAGCCACAGTTGTAGAAATGTTCACATTACAAAGTTATTTCTTGCTCTGGGCCCACTCCAAATTAGCAGCTATCTGAATCATCCAATAAATGGATCAGAGCAGGATTTCAAGTGTGATGTATGATATCTCCAAGTTCTAAAGATGCCTTTTAGGCATCCCATTTGCTTGGAGGTAGGAGGTGCAAAGTGCAAAAGCTTGCCTTTTGCCTTGGGTGAGATGTCCTAGAATGCTCCATACTACAAAGTTCTAGAAATTTTTACTAAGTCTCTGTGTGTGTGTTTTTTTTTTCTTGCCTTCTGGAATGCAAGTATCTCCTCAGGAGACAGGGAATACCTATCCTGTCCTTCCTGTAGTTCTGATTAACATGATGCTACCAATAAACAGCCAAGGTTTTCTGTACAATATCCATAAGATGAAAGTTCACTTGGATTAAATTATGACAAGGATCAGAGAAGTGAAGATAGTAAATACGTAAGGTCATCTGTCCTTTGTTTTTGTGAAGTGCCTGTGATTCTTTTTCTCAATAGGCACAGAAAAGGATGCACTTGCCAAAATGATATTCACACAGCAAGAGTAAGAAGCTATGTAAGTCTATTTCTGAATGCAGAACAGTCATAACCACACCACTGTAAGTGGGAATATTACTCAGTTAAGTTTATGAGATTCTCCCATCAGCTTCCAGGATCCATCTTGTTTCTGATAAAAACATATTGTTGAATTACATGGGGATATAATAAGAACCACTGCCTCTCCACGTTTTCAACCTTGGAGGGGGTTGCGAATTTCAGACACTCTCCTTTAGCTGCAGCATCACTTCCAACAGTGTCTTCATTGAGGGAGGGGCCAGTTTAAAGACTTTCACTTGACCTTGCCTACTGTTTTATGGTTCCCAGTCCATCAGGAAACCAATATGAAGGTCCCACCAGACGCTGTGTGCATCTGTCCTTAGTATGCAATCTGAGACCAAGGAAATGACCACAGGTTTGGGAACTATAGACTTAATGTGAAATGGGCCTCAACCAGAACTCCTTTTATCTCAGAGCATCCATGGGTCTCAACCCTAACAAAATGCATTCACGTCAGCTTAGGTCCTTACCTAGCTCTGGGAAGTTCCCTTCTCCCTAGTTGCATAGGCTTTGATAAAAGTGACCAGCCTTTTGGTGAAGAATTGTAACAATGTCTATGGCTATTCCTGCTTTTGTGTTGCTGAGCCTTTCTTCAGCAAGACCTCCTTAAAGTCAATGGGGCCAGGTCTAGCATCTTAAATATGTATTCCCAGAGATCTTTCTTCTTCTTTGTATTGTTACATATTTTCCACATCATACAAGTCTTTAGATAAATATCTTTCTTCTCAGAAAGTGCTTATTGCTTTCCACTTGCATTGTACAGAAAGATAGCACCAGCTATTGATTTAAAATCAATGAAGAGAGGTAGGGTTAAAACTTAAGGAATATACATGTCATCATACGTGATATTCATCTCAGGGGAAATATGCACATGGTCTCCAGGTAATGAGAGGCTGCTGCTCTCCCCTAAGAAAGGGACATCAGACACTTGTGCACACTCAGGTAGATCTGGGAGACTCAAGGTTCTCCACTGTGTTTACCTGATATTCTTAGACTCATGTCCTACCCTTTCTATATCAAGGTGAGAGTTACAACCAAACAGTTTGTTTGGTTATTTAATACAGTCAGTTCTTGATCTTGCTGGTCAACTTCACATTAGATCTGAGAGGTGCTAGAAGTCATTTCATCCTTCCAGGGTTTCTGTGCTCATTAGGAGCAGACAAACACTTGCCCCATCCTTTATAATTTGTGCTGCCTACCTGAATGACTAGTGCTGGAGATACAGCAGAAGCCAGTATGTTCCCTTCTACCTGCACCCAGAGATGACAATCATGCCACACGATTGCTGCCATCAGATTAGAAAACAGACCAATTCTAGTATGACATTGTGAGGATCTTAGAACTTCACCTGATTTAGATAGGTATAAAAATTAGCTTTTATTATATTATGAATCACCTCAAAATTGAGTGGTTTTGGGACATAACCTTCCTGCTAGCTTGCAGTTATGTAGTGTAGCCTCACTCCTCAGCCTTACTCTTAGCGGGGCTCTCCTGGTATAAGGATGGGTTGGCAGCCTGGCATGCTCATTCAGGTATATGATGGTGAGCATGCCATGACAAAGGATAACAACCTGCTTCACAAGTTTGAACTCATAGGCATACCTT
The DNA here is from genome assembly GCF_000260255.1 of Octodon degus. Classification (NCBI taxonomy): domain Eukaryota; kingdom Metazoa; phylum Chordata; class Mammalia; order Rodentia; family Octodontidae; genus Octodon; species Octodon degus. Next base: position 12,511,614 of record NW_004524599.1, read on the forward strand.
CTGCACCCATGGTGTTCCTCAGATTGAAGTAACTCTTGATAGTGATGCCAATGTCATCCTCAACGTTCCTGCATTCGATAAAATACAGGAAAAGAGAACAAGATTACGATATCTAACAATAAGGGCCATTTGAACAAGGAGGACATAGAGTGTATGATCCAGGAAGCACAGAAGTACAAGGCTGATGATGAGAATCAAAGGGACAAAGTGTCCTCCAAGAATTCATTGGAGTCCTATGCTTTCAAGATGACAGCAACTGTTGATGATGAGAAACTACAAACAAGATTACTGATGAAGACAAACAGAAGATTCTTGACAAGTGTAATGAAATCATCAACTGGCTGGATAAGAATCAGGCTGCAGAGAAAGAGGAATTGGAGCATCAGCAGAAGAAGCTAGAGAAAGTCTGCAATCCCTTCATCACCAAGCTGTGCCAGAGTGCAGGTGGCACGCCCAGAGGAATGCCTGGGGGCTTCCCTGGTGGAGGACCTTCTCCCTCTGGTGGTGGTTCCTCTGGGCGCACCATTGAAGAGGTTGATTAAGCCAACACAAAATATAGATAATAGCAGTTTTCCACAACCAATAAAATTGAAGGACCTAAAGTTGTAGCAAATTCTGTGGCAGTTATTAAAGTTGATCTGCAATAGTAATGCACTGGGCATTCTCAATACTTGAATAATGGAACATGTACACAGAGAAACATTGCGCTGCACTTTAAGCACCACACTATGAGTGAAAATGCAATGTGTTCAATAAAAATATTTACATTGGCAAAAAAAGAGAACAGGTTTGGGTTTCCTTCAAATTATCCTGTCTTGTGTTCTCCTTAGCATTTATCACTTTATAAAATTCATCATTCATTTATTTTAAACTGTGCTTTACTACAGTATAAGCCCCATCACAGCAAAAGTAATGTCTGCCTTACCCAACGTTGTTTCATACCATAGCAGATATAATGGGGACAATAAATAATTGTTGGGAGAATGAATTGAAAAATGAATGAAAAGAAAATACTTAATGGTGCCTTCTTCATGGAACAGGGATGTCCTTCTATATCAGGCTGAATTCTACCAGCCTCAGTCCCTTCCTAAGCAGGACAAGTATCAATCACACATTTCACCTGTGTGAGGATGAATCTCTCTAGATGTGCCCTGTGGAGTCAACCACTTCTTCTAATTAAGAAGTTCGATTTCTCAAGTTGGAGACTTGGCAAAAGCAATATCATTGGTGTGGGGGAAACAAAAGCCCGTCTGAAGTGAGAATACACAAGTATCTAACACGAAAGGCCATCCCGCTGGTCCCACCTAGTCGTCCTGAGCTAGAGCTCTAATTCTACCGGCTTTTCACTCCCATTCCTAGCTCTCTCCAGCATATCCTCAACAAAGAACTGGAGTTTTAGCCTAAGTAAAAATACAGCCCATCATCTGATTGATGGGTTAATTGATTGATCGATGATCTGTTTTTGATTGGTTTGTCTGGTTACTACATTTGCTAGTCTTCCTTAGAAGCAACTCAAATGCCTGTCTTTCGGGGTGGTGGTACAAAAGGGAGAATGAATTTTTCCTCCAGCTCTCTTGCCTATGAACTCTCTGTGGGCGTGTGACATTACAAAAATAGAAGTGGCAGAGCAGTACTCTCCGTTGCTTAGGATTGCAACAGAGTGAAACGTGAAATTTGCTTTTGCAGCTGTTCTTGACGGAATGGATCCCACTTAAATCATGAATGTTTTTTCTTTTTGTCATTTCTTTTTCAGCCCGTATTGGATTTTAAATAACAAAAGTTATTGCAAAGTCAAGTTCTTTGGCTTTCGTGAGCTTGGCTGCAGCACTGGCCAGGCCTGGTGGCACTGGAGCAGGTGTCTGCCAGCTCAAGAGCCTGGTCAGTCACAAGGGCTGAGGTTAAAAAGACGGTCAGAGGGTTTGACATTTAGATTGCAATATTATTTTTATTTTCAAGTCCAAACTTTTTCAATTTAATTTATGTTTGCAGTGGTTCACTGTTTCATGAAATTTTGCTTTTGACTGTGGTGTAGGCAGCAGCGTTTGTTATCTTTTTAGGATTCAACAATGTTTCTTTTTACCATGTTTAGGGTGTTGTTTAAATCTACAAATCAGTGCTGAACTTGATTTCTCTAATTAGGTGGCCAAAAAGCAAGTAGCCACATTTAAAAGTGTGACCTTGTGTTTACTGCCTCCTGGAGATTAACACTGCTAACTCTCAATGATCTAGATGTGGGTTTTAAGCATTAGCAAATCCTTTTCTTTTCAGATGCTGGATAGTGAGCTCTGCTAGAAAGAGAAGCTTCCCAATGAATGGGTGGTTGGAGGTGCACAGCATCATTCGCTTCACAGACACATTTGGGGCACTTATTATGACCCACAAAGGCCAGCATATTGACAGATCTAAATAAATAAAACATAATGGAGGTGTTGTGGTATCGGCAGAGAGCATAGCCCTGGATGAAAGGTCAAGACCTGGTCAGACCTCGCCCTGACCAGCTATGTGAACTTGAATAAACTGTCTCTCATCCTGGGCAAGCTTCTGTTACTCACTTTGAATCAGGGCATAATCAAAATATATTGCCTCCATATATTTAGTAATTATTATGGACTCACAACAGAACCTGTGTCATATTCCACTTGTAGCCACACCATTGCTACAAAGGGTTTGTACTTGTTCAATAAAAATGTAACATTAAATGACCAGGTGGACACACTTCAAATTGTGATGCAATATCCACACATCACAGAATTGCATGAAGTATTTCATTTTGTAAGTTCTTCCTCTTTTATTTCTTCTCTTCCTCCTCTTTTTTCTCAACTTATTCTATTTCCATGGAAATAACTGGATTGGAAAAGCAAGAAATGGGCACAGTAATTACCTAGACGGCAGAATATTGGTGTCTCTATAGGAGGGGCAGGTTCCCAGCATGGTGGTTTAACACCAGGGAGAGGGAGAGATTAAACATTCAGAACTGTTTATTTCTAAAACACTATGATGTGATTGAATATTTATAAAGACATTATTGATACGTTGGATGTAAGGAAATGTTCTGTTTCTTTTTTAATATCTCTATTCATGCAGATACAAATCCATGAATGCTGTCAGAAGTACTAATGTCTTGGACTGGCTTTAGAGTTCAGTATCAGCTATCCACAATGGATGTCATCATTATGTGCTGTAGTTACAAACTAGAAAAATGAAAATGGGGAAGGGATCTAGGAAGACAGAGAAAGGAGAAGGGAAAGGGAAGGTGAATAAAAAGATTGAGAGAATGTCTACTGGACTCTGAGGCCCAAGAGTTTCATCATTACCCTTATGTATTACTCAGCTTTTCACCACTATAAAGCAATACCTGGCACAGGCTACGTGTAAAGAAAAACAGGCTTACTTAGCTCATGGTTTTTGAGGGTCCTGCATCAGTGCAGTTCCACTGAAGGCCCGTGGCACGTGGTTGGTGGCGGATGGCAAAGGAGGAACATGCGCTGGGGGAACTAGTTCTATCTGGATCCAGGAAGCAGAGAGCTGGGGAGGGCCAGACTTGCTCATTTTATAGTAATTTTTTCCCAATGAACTCATGAGAACTATCTTTCAAGAGTATGTACCCAATGAATAGTTCAGGCTGGCCTTGAACTCACTATGTAGCCTAAACCAGCCTTGAACTTATGCAATCATCCTGCCTGAGCCTCTTGGGTGCTGGGATTTTGGGCTTGCACCACCATGCCTGGTCACAGTGAACTCTTGCATAGTCAACCATTGGAACAGAGCAACGCCTTTCCTACTTATTTATCAGGTTTGGGTCTGCCATTTGTCTCTGCATCTCCAAACACAGAATACAAATGTGCAGTGAGAGGATATTGAAACAGAAGAGCGTATGAGCAGCAGCACTGCTGCCTGTCACGCCTTCCCTTCACCTTACAGCACAATAGCCATCACTCAGCTGACATCTAACACGAAGTTGTGAGATTCTGCCCCGGGAAGATAATGACTGTAGCCAGTCAGTGTTTATAGACAATTTGGAGACAGAAGGAAAATGCATATGTTAAAAGTAAATGCAGATTTACATTTATTTCTTTTTTCAGGATATTTCCATTGATAAGCGCTATGTATGGAAGAGTTAGAAAGAAAGATATGGTCCCACTATAAGGAGACTTTTAGCTGGAACAGATCCAAAAATCAGTATCACACTGAATTAGGTGCTAGAAGACAGGTGTGCTCTGGTGCCATTAGCGTAGCCAGGAGGAGCTGGGCTTGGGCTTTGAATTTAGGGGAAGCTAGGAAGCACTACCAGGAAGCACTGCAAAGAGAAGCATGGGCTTCGATGAGTCTCAGGGACCAAGCAGGAGTTAGCTAAAAAGATTCAAGAGACACCATGGGACAGCCCTGTGGAATGTCTAGTCACACGGCAATGGGAGATTGCCCACATCACAACCCTTCTGGTCACTGAGGATGAATCTGACTGAAACAAGACTGCAAAGATATGGAACTTCTGGTCAGACAGGCCTGCCACAGGACTAAAGTGAGAGCTTCCATGTGGGTGAGAGTTTTATCACTTACAAACTGCCACGTCACTGAGGCCCCTCTGAAGCAGACATTGTTACCCTAGTTATATGGAGACCACGTATGTGATTTTTCTAGATTCTCTTTTTGTTTGTTAATACATGCTTATATTACATGATGTTTGCATAAGTCTCAGAGAGTCCATAAATGTACCTAACTTATTTTAATTCTTTCATTCCTCTTCCCTTCCCCTTCTCCTTTCTCTGTTTTTAGATACCCTCCCCCACTTTAATTTTTTTTTTTTTAGTTCATGATTACAACACATAGTGATTACATTCACTGGGGATAGTTAGTACATTTTTTCCTCAAATATGAAAAACTGAAAGTACAGATAAAATAAAGAGAAAAATTGAAAAGTTGGTAAGAGAAAGCAGGGAGCTAGATCTTTCACAAATGGAACAGGGATTGAGAGACAAAGGGAGGGAAACACATAAAATGACTTAAGATGCTTCATGCCTGGTTTCTAAAAGATGGGGCTGCAGGTCACATCCTTGTCCTGCGCTCCAGGGTCCCCATCTGTTCCATGTGGCTCTTCACTGCTCCTTCCTCAGTGCCCAGGTAGGATTCTCTTCTTCTGACACATCCTAGTGACCTTTCATATGCAGATCAGCTTCAATGGTGCAGAGCTGATAGCTATGAACCTCGACTAGGCCAACCTGTTTTAGTCACTTACCTGTCACTAACCACAATGCCTGACACCCACAGCTTAAAGGAGGGGAGGTTTATTTGGGCTCATGACTTTAATTCAGTCAGCTGAATCTGAGTCAGAAATGGCATGGCAGAGGAGCACAGCAGAGGACAAGGATGCTGGAGTCAGGGCATCTCAGAAACAGAGAAAAAAGAGAGGAGTCCTGGAGAGAAACCCTTCAGGCCAAGCCCCTAGCAATCCCTTTCCCCAAGCCTAACCTCCTAGGAGCACATTCAGCTGTGAATCCACTGACGAGTGCAGAGCCCCATGATAGTCTCACCCTCCACACACCTGAGAACTTGGGGGACATTTTAGATCTCAACCCTAGCACACCCCTAGTAGAGTGGGTGTCCTGCCATGTTCTAGTTGCCTGTTACTTGCCTCTACTCACTGAGTTCCACTCCAGTGGCTGGGCAGATAATAAAGAATAGCCGAGAGAAACATGGGTTGTACTGAATTTCACCTCTGATTGAGACTGGACCAGAGAATTTCAGACTCATATAGTGATTCTGCTTAATTTCATAATCAAGTGGGTGTTGAAACTATCAGACAAAGAGGAACACAGCCCTTACATATAGAACACCCATCATGGATCCTGGATCAGACCAAATGAACTAATAGAAAAGCCTTGCAATTGATTGGCCCTTCCTTGGGCATTCAAATAGTTCATTGGTGATTGTAAAATGCAAAAATACTGTCATTCATGGAAACAGAACACCCCACCAGGAGTAGATGATCTTGTGCTCTTTGTGCAGCCCAAGACAGATTCCAGGCTAAGACCCAGCTAACTCCAAGGAAGGAGACCCACTGACTGAGAAGTCACTGGCATTGGATCTGTTTGAGGGATATGTGTATTTCGAGGGCTTTTAGGAGCTGTAGAATGAAGATACACAACCCTAAGTCACATGTCTGACCTTTATATCTTGTCACATAGCTACACCTGATGGGACCTGAGGGCATGGTGTCCAAAACAAACAAACAAAATCTCTATTTGGAGTCTTATGGGACAGCAGCTCTCAGAGAAGCAGTTATCTCCAGAAGAAAGCTCTCCAGAACTGCATGTGCCGCCAAGGAATCTTCAGAGGGAGCCAACACAGAAAGACAGGGTGGATGTGGGCTTTTCATTCCAAGGAAACCATTTTTTCCCTTCTGACTCCTTAAATCTGGGCTAACAATCAATCCCCTGTTTTTAAATGAGATCCTTATTTTCCCCTTTCTGCAGTCATGAATTAAGGGGGGCTCTCCCCTCTGAGCCTTCTCTGGGGACTCCCTCAGCTTCCATCTTGAGGGCAGGAGGTGGGATGGGAGACTTCGTGAGGCAGGGAGAAGCTGCCTCCCCCTCAGACTGGCTCCAAGGACACAGATTTTGACAGTGCTATGAATGGACTGCTTTATGGAACTCTCAGGGGAGCTGAAGAGAGCTGATGAGAAGCCCAGGGGAGAGCCCCTCCCTGTGGGCTTGGGAGAACATTGTGTGGAAGAGAAGCAGGGCAAGAGCGGAGGGCTCTGTGATGGCAGAAAGAGGAGAACCCAGCTAGTCCAGCAGCCTTACAGGAAGAATAAAGTTCCGGGATAGGTGTGAGACTTTATCTGAAGCTGAGTGATGGAAACGTTAGAAAAACAATTTCTGTTTAATAATCTTTTAACTAGTCATTCCACTCTACAGGCCAGGTACCCCACGGGACAATCAACTCTCCTTCATTGTCAATATATGAAATGTCACCCATAGAAGTAGCCTTACCCCTGCTGTCCAACAGACATGTATGAACTATTTAGAACTTTAACAGTTTTACAAATAACATTAAAAAGTTAAACAGAAATAAGTGGAGTTAGATTTAATGTATTTTACTTACTCAGTGGATCAAACATATTGTGATTTTGGTATTTAATGAGTATTGAAGGTAAAAATTGTTAATGAAACACTTTCCTCTCCCTGGTCTTAAAACCCAAGGTGTTTTTTATACTAAGAGAATATCTCAGTTGGGAAGAGCCACATGTCACATGCTCAATAGCTCTCATCCTACACTGGAAGAGACTTGAGACATGGTAACTTTACCTTGAAAATGGATTTATCTGTTCAGTATCTTTTTAATGTAAGCACCACACTAAATACTTCTATAATGATGATTAACTTAGGATTTACCATTGTCTTAGTGGTTGGAGGCAAGGAACTCTACTTTGCTTAGTGCTACCTAATAGAGTGAAAATTATGAATTTATTCAGTAAGTGGGGATAGAAAATCATATTTGATCAAAATGAGCTTCTTCCTTTCCTGGCCCAAACCTATGCCTTGGGTGCTTTCCCAATTGTCATTGGGAAACTAGATAACAGCAGCAATGGGTGCACTGGAATGCTAACCTGGGCCAACAGTAGTGCTGCAGCAGGGAAGTGAGAAGTGAGCTTGTCCAGAGGGCAAGGTGAGGCATTTAGGCTTGGTCATTTTATAATAGAAGAAACAATGAAATTTTCAATCAGAAATTTGTAGCAGGCACTTTCCTAAGGAGGTACTTTCCTATGGAGAAGTGAAGGTCAAACTGTAGAAGCAGTCAGGTATCAGAGGGAAAGCAAGAGAGATGCTCAGGTGGGCTGGGGCTTAGCTGTAGAGAACATATCCACCTATGGAGAGAAGTAGTCTATTCCCCAGTTCAACTCCACATGGCACTATTTGAGTGTTTTTCCTGCTGTGTTAGGTACAGCAATCAAAAGATAGAACCTTGGGCTGGCCAAATAGCTCAGTGGATTAAAGCATCTTACAAGCAGACTCAGGGGCCAGGGTTTGATCTCCAGGCCTGCTGTGCTGGCCCTGTCCCTGGGGAGCACTGAGCCAGCACTGGGCATGGTGGCACGTGCCCATAATCTCAGCTCTTGGGAGACTGTAAACAGGCGTATCACCAAGAGTCTGATCTAGTAGTGAAACCCTGAACACCCTGTAAACCCTTCCCTAAATTTTTTTTTGTAAAAAAAGGTAAAACCTTTGCTCTAGAATTTAGTAGAAAGATCAAGACATTTCAGTGGTGGAAGGAAGCCCAAAGACCACTTAATAGTACAGCGCAGTGGCAGCACGGCTCCAGGGCGAGCCCGCAAGGGAAGTTTGGCTAGCGGCCTTTCCAATTTTGAGGAAGCAGTAAATCACAGTCCTCTCAACACTCACAGACTGAAGACACCCTCCAAGCCCAGTGCTACTTTCACACTCACTGTAAGAGGAGCGCCATCTCCTCATTATTGGGCCACTGTGTTCTTAGAGTGCTCTATGCAATGTCCATCTTAAAGTACACACCATAGCTCTGGTCTGGTCCGGTCTGGTCTGGTCAGCAAAAGTGAAAGACAACTGCCTGGAATTCAGTGTGTGCTTTTGGAGAGACTTTATGATACTTTATGATAAAAAAATATTTGTTAAAGCAATGATGTTTATCAATCAACTATAATGTCATTAATCAAGGAGAGGAGTTAGATAATTTCTTGTTCTATAACCAAACTTCTCTTATCATACTCAAACTTTACTGGTAATTTTTTCTTTAAACTCACAACCATTTTACACTTGTGTTTTATTTTATTGTGATTAGAACACATCGTTGATTATACAACAATGCTGAACATCAGATCTCTGGAGCTTATTCATCTTGCTTGACAGAAAAATTATGCTTGATTTTTTTACATTGCATATTGTTAGTTTTATTTTTTATTTTATTTTATTGAAAAACAAATAGCAATGAGACAGTTTCAAAACTTATTAATAGGACAGTTTCAATAATTAACACATTGTACATTGTTATCTACTTAGTGGTTATCCATAGTACAAGAAGCAGACAGAATATCCTGTCCAAACACTATTAGTAAAAATCTTTCTTCTCATTGAATTAAGCAAAAGTAGCTGTATATCTATCCTAACTATTCTGTATATACAAATACAAAATGGTCCTTCCTTTGTATTCCCGTTTTTGTTTAGTCCTGTCAGAGATGGGTATTCCATTGGCATCTAAATACTATAGGTGCGTGAATTCAGCAAAACAATCCAACACAGTCCAGCAGCCCACAATAGTAGTGGGCTATCCGCAGAAGTTGTTGACTTGAGCCTTTCACAGCTCAGCATATTAATATGGCTTTACTTTATATGCCTCATTTTTATACTTTTCTGCTGGATGGTTAAAGATCTTTTCACGGAAAATTACAGTACTCTGAAAAAAGAAATCGTAGAGGATTTCAGAAAATGGAAAGATATTCCATGCTCTTGGATAGGAAGAACCAACATCGTGAAGATGGCCATACTCCCAAAATTGCTGTACAGATTTAATGCAATCCCTATCAAACTACCACCAGCATACCTCCCAGACCTAGAGAAATCATTCCTAAAACTTATTTGAAACCAGAAAAGACCTAGAATAACAAAGGCAATCCTGGGCAACAAAGATAAGGCAGGAGGCATTACAATTCCTGACTTGAAATTATGCTTGATTTGTAACATTAAATTTTCCTTTCCTTTTCCTACCAGAAATCGCCCTCCAATTCTTGGGTGAATTTAACCCTTTCTTAGATTTTTGTCCCCAGGTACCTTCTGTGCTATCACATACCCAGAATTCCCCTTCCTTTTTAAAGGCAGACTAGCGTTCCATTCTATGTGCACATGACGTTTTCTTCATTGGTTCCTCCGTTCATAGATATTCATGTCATTTCCATGCCATGGCTAGTGTGAAGAATTCTGTAAAGAATATAAAGTGCTGATATCTCTTTAATACTCTAGTTTCAGTTCCTTTACCCAAAAGTGGAATTTCTAGATTATAATAAAATACTATAGTTACCTTTTTAATTTTTTGAGAAATCACCTTACTATTTCTTACAGTGTCTGTACTCTTTGGATTTTCACCCAGCAGTAAGGTTTCAAGCTCTGCACCTCCTTGTCAACACCTGTACTCTTTTGTCTCTTCAACAAATGGCACTGAGAAAGCTGGATATCTACATGCAGAATAATAAAACGGAATCCTTTTCTTATACCATGCATAAAATCAGCTCTGAAAGGATGACAAACTGAAACAGTAGAACTGAAGTTGGAAAATGCCTGAAAAAAACTATCGGGTAGGATGTTCATGACATTAGTGTTGGTAACAATTTCAAGCATTGCCTGACACCAAAAGCACAGGCAATGAAACAAACAAGTGGTTTTATGCCAACGCAAAACTTCTACATCCCAAAAATAGTAATCAGGACAGTGCAAAGGCAGCCCACAGAATGGGAGAGGAGATTTTCAAGCCATGTATCTGATGAAGGACTAATCTGCAAAATATGTAGGCAGCTCCAACATCTCAGTAGTGAAACACTAACAACCTGATAAAACACAAGCTCAGGACCGGAACACAAGTTTTTCCAATGAAGACATGAAACCTGTCGACAGTTCTAGGAAAAGTGTTGAACATCTCTGATCATTACAGAAATGCAGATCAAAACCATGAGAAAACATCACCATCATCAGACTGATCATTATTAAACAAATAAAAAGACATCTTCCATTGTCCATAACTTATGACTCACTACATAGCAAACTTGGATGTCTTTTGAAAGGCACATATTGATTTATTTGCGATTTTAAGAATTCCTATCTGGTGCAAATAGTATGTAGGTTATTCCCATATTTATTTACTTGTTTTTTGTTTTTTTTTTTTTTGAATGAATGCTTAAAATTTTTGTTCCTATTTCCCTATCATGTTATTTGTGTTCATGAACATTCATAAATTAAGCTTTATTTGACAAGTTGAAATTGCAGAACAACCTTTCTATACTTATTATTCACAGCTAAGAAAAATGTGAATTACTATTAATCTCAATTTTGAAATTTTGAGGACTGTTGTAAAAGCTGACTTAAAAATAAGCAGGGAGTGACGACGGCTTGAAAATCTTTTCTACCATTCTGTGGGCTGCCATTGCACTGTCCTGATTACTATAACCCTAATCCTGAAACTCTGGGAGGCTGAGATGAGAATATATCAAGTTTGATTCCTGCCTGAGCAATTTAGCAACATAAACTGTGCATCAAAATTGAAATAAATGAATAAATATGTACATGCATAAATAAGAAAGTTTGAGAATGTATCTTAGTGCAAAAGTCCTGAGTTCAATCCCTTGAACTGCAAAAAAATAAATAATACTAAATAAAAAAAGAAAGGCAGAAGAAATGAAAATTTTCCAGTGGTTCATTGCTCCACTTTGTTAGTTTCTCATTGCCTTTGTTGTATAATCTACTGCTTTACAGGAAGTTCTTAGTTTCACAGAATCCAAAAAATTGAATATCATGCTGTCAGAGTCTTCATCTTAGATTCTATTAAATTTTAAGAGAATGGAGTCCTCATGTATTTCCTGAGTGTTCTAAAAGCCAGATGCAGGAGCAAAGCTGTGAGTATTGAGAGTAGCATTTTTCAAGGAGTTCTGAGGTGGTTAGCAATGTCAAAAGCACAGGAGGGTCAAGCTGTGAGGCTGCTAGACAGCTTAAAAGATAATTTCATGAGGAAAGGTGGAGCTAAAAGCAGACTTCAGAAATTAAAAGCAAGAACAGGTGAGAAGCAGTAAAATTCACCTTGATGCAACAAAGAGCTCCCAAATGTGCACTCAGCCCATTAACTCTACCCGCCTGTCATGGATGAGACTAGGCTACAGAAAAAAGCTTAATTCTTTAAGTGCTTCAAATTCTTTGAAAGAATTTGTATTCAATTCAAAGTGTTTCCAGGTTAAAAAAACAAAACAACAACAACAAAAAAACTGGAGTTATTTTTTATCAACAGTTTTGTTTGTATTGCAATGGAACCATTCGAAACCACAACTGAGGGCTGGCAAGATAGCTCAGCGGACTAAGTGCCTGCTTTGGCAAGCTCAGGGACCAGGGTTCAATACCCTGGTCTTGCATGCAATGCAGGACCGGCATGCTGAGCCGGCTACTGAGTCTGGGTGTGATGGTGCATGCCTGTAATCGCAGCACTGGGGAGACTTAGAACAGGAAGATCAGCATGAGTCCAAGCTGGGCAGTGAGACCTTGCACCAAATATTTAAATGAAGAAAAAACAAAAACAAAAAACATGGTTGAATGCCTCCTATCTTGAATTTTCAAATGTGCATTGTCTTTAATGTCTTATCTATTGTTATTACACTCTCTTTAAATTAAACTAAAAATATAAAAAGGACAAGGAAAAAATTAAGGTTTGCTGAAAGGAAAAGTTAATGTTAAATTGTTAGATCAATCTTGGGTGCCTATACCTGGTAATATGAACAACAAATTTGAGGATAACAATATGTAATATACTAATCATTGCTAATTTTATATTCTTGATTTGAAATTCTGTACCATTTTTATTGTATTATATTGCTTTGTTTTTGTCTTTGCTCTTGTTATTTTTTCTTCTAAAATAAAAAAGAATTACATTTACAAATAATTTCAATATTGCTCCAAATTCTAAAACAGAAAAGAAAGAAGAAAGACAGAAAGACAGAAAGACAGAAAGACAGAAAGACAGACAGACAGACAGACAGAAAGAAGGACGGATGGACGGACAGACAGAAAGAAAGAAAGAAAGAAAGAAAGAAAGAAAGAAAGAAAGAAAGAAAGAAAGAAAGAAAGAGATGAGAGTGTCAAGGTAGACACGACTTTCTTCATTCTGGGTGGGTGTTCTCAAAGGGGCTCTGTTCTTTTGTACAAGAAGAGCAAACACTTTCAGAAGCTAATTTTTATTTGCTTGCTTGCTATTATTTAGCTTACTCATAGTTTTTATCCACAGAGAAAAAAGCAACAAAACTAAGAACAAGAAATTTCACCATGCTGCAGGAACTGTCGAAATGGATTTTCAGGCACGAAACTGTAATCACATTGACCACAACCCTTGCTCTTGCATCCTCATTTCCTTTACAGAGTGATCAGTCAGAAAAGAACTAGGCTCTAAATATCACCCTTTCCAGCAAAAGAAAGAAAATAGGTTGATTATTAAAATAAAACAGGTAGGGGGCTGCTTAGTGGGGAACTGCGCACCTTGCCGTTTATTTCCTCGGTATAGCCCATAAAGCCCATATCTTTCCCCCCTTATGGTACAGGTGAGAAAATGAGGGATGGGCGGGAAGGTGAATGAGCTGGACAGTGGGTGCCAGAGCCCCAGAAGAGAGCTACGTGTCCTGCCCGCGCAGCCCATGTTATCTAAGTACAGAAAGCCCTACCCAGCATCTGGAGAGTGAACGCCTGAGTGTATGTGGAGGAGAGGGACAGAGTTGGAGGAGCAGAGCAAGGCTTAACATCCTGTGATAGTTCAGTCTTGCAAGCAGCCTATCTGCCCACCAATAGACGAAAGGATGAAAAATGGGGCCTTTACACACAACGGAGTGTTAAGGCCCTAACGAAAGATAACCCTGAGCTCACTGTAGGAAAATGCATGCACCTTTGGAGTTCAGTGTTAAATGAAATGAATCAGGACCTTAAGCTGAACTACTGCATGGTTTTCTTATATGAGAAGCACAAAGCATAAACAAAGGGCAAGATAAACAATGAATAACAGCAAGTGGAGAAATAAACGTTTCTCTAATGGGAGGGGTTTCCAGAGATGGGGGAGGGGCGAAGGGGAGGGAGAAGAAGCAAAGCCGTGTCCTGTCCATGTACCAACTCCGCACAAGAAATGCAAACACTATGTACTGTAAGCATAGATAAGCATCTGTGAAATTACAGATTTGGTCTAATAATCAGAGATCATTGAGTGCAAGATAGTTTTAATTTGCATTGTTATAATTGCCGTTATTACCATGACTTACAGCAATATAACCCATAGTAGAATTTTGGCTAATTTATTTAGTTATAATTTCACAGACATAATTTCTTGGGGTGATTAGTAGAAGTTTTGATATTTTAATTTGTTTGATTCATCCATGTTGGTCTAAAAGCTATGAGGGTGACAGACACCCTGAATTCATTTCACAGAACACAACCCACAGCTGAAAAGAAGCGACCTTGCAAATTCAGATCCTCAGATAGCAGGTCAGACTTTGGAGTTATAAAAGAAGCTGTGGCTCCCACTGGCTTCTGGGTGAGGCAGCCAGAAGTGCAGCTTCTGAGAGGAGAAGCAAGAGGCACCAGAGAAGACAGAGCAGGCCCCTGAGTACCAAGTGTCCTCCTCCGTCTTTTGTTTTGGAAGTGAAGGTCAGAGAGGCCTTGGGTGCCTATTTTCATGTACATTTGAAGATCTGGCTCAAGACTCCTTCCCTCCTTCCCTTCTCTGTTTAAGGAACAGAAGTTTGTTTCTTTGCCCAAGCTCAGTGCTGGTGCCTGCTCAGGGATGAAGAGCCCAACCATATCCATTTCTTGGGACAGCTGAAATAAGTATAGGCGACTGTCACATGTGTACATAGACAACAGTGGCACAAGGAAAGGTACAAGGAATGAGAAAATGAGGCAGCTAAAGGCCTGGGCCTCTATGGTTGTGAGGGATCCAGGAGATCACGGGGAGCACAGCAGCTGCTCTGTGCCACAGGAACCTAAGAAAGTAGAAGCCCTGGGGAAGGGAGAATTCAGGCTGTGTGGAAGCCAGTGCATTCCTTCACACAAGTATGGGGCTCAGAGGGGTTGAAACAGAGAGCTCTATACTTCTTTGTGACTGTTCTGTGCAGCTTTAAATTTGACTGACTATGGCCCACAGCTAATCCTGATGAGAAAATCACTCTCAAGAACTCTTCAGTGGAAAACAGAAAATTCAGACATTAAAGGATGCTAGCTACAGTCACAGTTGTGTTGATGATGTTTCCCCAGGGCAAAGGGCTGCCTGGCAAGCTATTACTGCAGGAAAACCATGTCTGCAAGTGTTGTACTAACCAAGTTTGCACATACAAATCTTGATTGTCAGCTATAGTGCTCCCTCCTTTTCCATGGCTTCAGCTACCCATGGCCAGTCATGGCCTGAAAGTATTACTATAGTGCAATGGGAACCCAAGATACCTTCAGAGAGAGGGAGAAGGAGAGAGAGAGCAGAGAGGGAGATGGAGAGGAAGGGGAAAGGGGAGGGGAAGGGGAAGGAGAAGGGGAAGGGGAGGAGCAAAGGGAGAGGGAGCAGGAGTGAGAGCCAGAGAGGAAGAGGGAGGGGGAGGGGAAAAGGGGGAGGGAGAGGGAGAGAGAGAGGAAGGGGGAGAGGGAGGGGGAGAGGGAGGAGGAGAGGGAGATCAGATCTGGAATGTTTTCCAAAGGCTGATGTGTTGAAGGCTTGGTTTACAGTTGGGAGGTGGTAGACACTTCAGGAGGCAGGGCAAGTTGGAGAAGGAAGGTCAAACAATGTGCCCTTGAAGACTATGTTGGAACTCTACCCTTTACCCTCACTTCTGTCCACTATGACTTGAGCCCTTTTCCTCCCCCACAAGCTCTCAATCATAAGGGTCAGCCTCAGCATGGGCCCAGAAGCAAAAGGGCCATGTTACTGTAGACTGAAGTCACTGAAATCATGAACTAAAATGAATCTTTATTTCTTTACTTTGATTGTCTCAGGTGTTTTGTCACAGGGACAGAAAACTGAGAGAGGAAATGATTGTATTCACATGCTTATTATCATATATTATTGTAATTGTTCTATTTTATTATTGATGATTTTTATTTAATTACCTTGTTGAACTTTTAACTTAAACTTAATCATAGTCATGCATGTAGGACTAGACATAGTATACACAGGGTTTGTTACTATCTGTTGCTTCAGATAAGGCCTGGAGGGCTAGCAAAATATCCCACAAGGATAAGGAGGGCTACTATGCAAATTTTAAGGCTTAGGGAATTTTGTCAGAAGCAGACCAAAGTGAGTGATCAAAATCAGCTTCCCAGGTTGGAGGTCTCCCAGAAGGTAGTGAGGCATTCCATGATTTTCAGAAGCACCAGGAAAGCATCATTAGTTGAGATGCTGTCTCAGGTACTTTTTTCTCATTACTGAGACAAAACACCCAACACCCAAAATTAAGGAAGGAAAGCTTTATTTAGCTCACAGTTAGTGGAGGTTTCAGTCCATACTTGGCTGACTCTAAGGCAGAGCAGCACATGGCAGAAAGCAGTGGCTCATGGTGATGGAAAACAGCAAGACAGCAAGAAGAAATGACAGGAGTAGCAGCAGCAATGGCTACAGAGAGAAAACCTGTCTCCCTCATGTTGCATTCAGGCTATCTGCCCCAGGCCAGATGTAGCACTCACAAGCATAATCCTAGCAGCACTTACACCTATAATCCCAGCTGCAGTCACACCCATAACCCCAGCACTGGATCATGAATTAATCACAACCTCTAGAAATCTGCTCCATGACTGCATGAGGCTTTGGGGGGACACCTAAATCCAAACAGATACCTCCCTCCCCAACAACAACAAAACTGCCACAAACAAGTCATCTCCAAGGTTGGCAAACTTTCCTTGGAGTGCTGCTATTCTCTCTCCCTTCTCCATGACTCAGAACCATGGAGTCTGAGTAGAGGGCTGTCTTCTTTTGACAGAAGAGGGAGAATCAATGGGGTAGCATGTTGAGTTAGAACCAGAGGAGGGGCTGACAGGAGGAGGAAAGGAACCCATTCCAAATTTTCCTACTCCAAAGTCTGTCTGAAGCCAGCTCTGCTGTTTAAAATAGGACGCTGACTGATGCCCAGGTTTGGGACCAGCAGTTCTCAGCTCCTTCTGTGATGTGCCACGCTCATGTCACACATCTTGAGGTCACTGCTGCGTCCTCAGCAGGCCTTGGCCTCCTCCACACACTCCATCTCAGTCAGTTCTACTCCTCTGGGCCTCAGAAGTCCCAGCTTTGCTTTCAACTGCCCCCACATCCTTACCCCTACGTCAAATTAGTCACCACACCGTCATTATGCCACCCTCTGGTGATCTGGACTTTAGCTCTTGCTCCACTTGCTGTTTGCATTTCTATTGCCACTGCTCTAATCTGGCTCATGGCCTGCACAACTGTAAGAGTCACCTTAAGTTTCTGAGCTGCACACACCGTGGCAGCCAAGGGCTGGCGTAATGGTCCTGATAATGTTTCCCCCACTAACAGCACTTCTGCTATTTATTTGTTTCATAAAACATAAAACACAGACCCTCTCGGCTGGTCTTTAAGGTGCCTCCTCTAACAGAGTGAATAGTTCCCATGTCCTATTTGGGCTCCAGACTCTAATATTAAAGGCCCAAACCTCAACATCTTCACATGCACCTTTATTTAGAGATAGAGCACAGGGTGACAGAGAGGGACTTAGTGGAGAGTGAGGCAGTTACAAGGGCCTGTAACCAATCTGACTGGGATCCTTAGAGGAGGATATGGAGGGACAGTACAGATGCACAGAAGGCCGTGACAAGGACATAGCAAGGAGATAGTCATGTGTAAGCAAAGGACAGAGACCTTGATCTCAGAGTTCCAGACTCCAGGACTGTGAGAAAATAAATCTTTTATTTAAACCACCTTGTCTGCAGTATCAATTACAGCAGCTGACATAAAAAAAAAAAATGGCAAAACAGCCCTTGCCTGAGAGCCCCCACCTATGTGCTCTGACCTTCTGGAATTTTCCCTCAGCTGCCCATAAACCCCAGCCTTAGCCACAGTGGTTCATATATGATTTATGACCTGTGACCTTCCAACTTCACTGTGGGGACCACTTGGCATAGACTCCCTTCCTGCTATGTTGGCCTGTGGATCCAGCTCATGCCCTGTGTTCATGAAGATGGAAAGGTCCTCCTAGGTGCGAAGATCTTTCTTTGTCCTCTACATGCACTGCCTTCCCCAATCTGCCCTGCTCTCCTCTCCTCCTCAATGTTATGAGAGGGTGAGCAGCTCAGTGTCTAGAAAAGTGTGTTTCGCAGTCTCTCTAGGCTTAGGGTCTCTTAGCTCATTTGGCTAATGCGCTCCTGGAAGTTGTTCCATGCAATTCAGGATGAAGCTCCCCCACTGGGCTACAGATGCTGCTAGAATGTCCTCACCTGCCTCTGTGTGTTTTACTCCTTCTTTCTTCTTTCTCCAAGGAGTGTACACAATGCCAAATAGCCACTTCTTTTTTCCTTTTAAAAATTTATTCTTACATATGTAATTTAGGAAATACATTTTCTTGGTAACAATAATATGATAATCTAGTTTTAAGAAAATGTTATGCCATGTTTACTCACTGTAGTGGATATCTTTTTTTTTCATTTTATTTTATTTATTTTTAATTAATTTTATTGAGAAAAAATTGCAATGTGACAGCTTCAAAACAGGTTGGTAGGAGAGTTACAACAATTAACACATTGCATATTGTTGTCTTTGTAGTAGTCATTCATAGCACAAGATGTAGACATGATATCCTGTCCAAACAATATTGTACAGATCTTTCTTCTTATCAAATTAAGAGAAAGTAGCTATATATCTATCCTGTTTTGTATATCCGGATACAAAATTGTCCTTCATTTATATCACTTCTTTGTTCAGTTTTATCAGAGATGGGTATTCCATTGCCATCCAAATATTGTAGGTGCATGAATTTAGCAAAATATTTCAGTATAGTCCAGTATTCCACAATAATAGCGGTTATTCACAGGACTGGCAATGTCCGAATCTTATAACTTGAGCCTTCCACAGCTCAGCATATTAACATGGTTTCACTTTTCATACTTTGTTTCTACACTTTTCTGCTGGATGGTTAAGAACAAGATAAAGCAAGACCTGTATAACAAAAAATGTAACTTTTGTATCTGATACCATCAGTCAAGTCCCCTCAGGACTTCTCCCGAAACCCTGTATCGTCCTTTGTAGATCCTTTGTCAGTGTCAGCCATGTGGATGAGTCATGGCCATTGCTTGACCAATTTGCTCTCTGAGAAGGACTGAGACAATGTTTTCTCTCCATGTGACTCTCTTTAGGCATACACTACATCATCAATCACATTCCTCTGTGGCCCCATAATCCCCTTGATCAGAAAATTTGCGGCAAAACTTATTTACATGATGTTACAGTACAGGTTCTTCTATGTCTGGAGTCCTCATTGACCTTGAAAGACTAAGGCCAAAATGTTGGCTATCCTTGCAGCCCTTCTTTTTCTCTAATTTTTGGTCTGCAAAGTTAAGTTGTTAATCCTCCAGAAGAGAAGCTTATTATTGCCCTAAAGCATATGCAGTTGGGTTTAACTTCACAATATGTCTGAATAAAAAACATCATAGGCATAAGATGGAACATCTTTTTAAAAAAAAAATTACTTGAGGTACAATCTGGCTTTAATTGGCATGTCATGACAAGCAGTACATATTTAGAAGACGAGAATGACAGGCATTCCGAGCATGACCCCACTTTTACACATTGCTATCTTCAGTGCAGTCTCTCAGTTCATATGTATCAGCATGTATAGTTAGTCAGGGTGAGAATCCCATCCAGTAACTGCTAGATTCAACAACCTGCTGATAGTTCTCAGGGTCATTGCCTTACCCATCTTGACTTTGCCCTTTTCATGTTCCCTAGGTTTTCACCTTGCCCTCTTTTCATTGCTTAATCCTCAGTTTCTCTCTTTCCTTTTAATTGTGCTATACCTTTTATTTGTATTTCTTCTTTTGAGTTCTTATATTAGGGAGACTATATGATATATGCACATGTGGGGCTGGTTTATTTCACTTATGAGTATATCTTCAAGTGGCATCCACTTAACTATGAAGGCTTTGAGTTTATCATTCTTTATTGCTGAGTAATACTCCATTGCATAAAAATACCACATCTTTTTCATCCATTCCTCAGGTGACAGGCATCTTGGTTGTTTCCAAGATTTGGCTATCACAAATTGTGCTGCTATAAACATAGGTACGCATGTATCACTATGATATGTAGTTTTCAGTTCCTCAGGGAAAATTCCCAGTAGAGGGATAGCGGGTTTGAATGGGATTTCCAGTCCTAGTTTCTTAAGGAGTCTCCACACTGATTTCCATAATGGTTGCACCAGTACACATTCCCACCAGCAGTGGAGAAGGGTTCCTTT
Source organism: Octodon degus (assembly GCF_000260255.1). Classification (NCBI taxonomy): domain Eukaryota; kingdom Metazoa; phylum Chordata; class Mammalia; order Rodentia; family Octodontidae; genus Octodon; species Octodon degus. The sequence goes on from NW_004524599.1 coordinate 12,531,808, forward strand.
TCCCTAAAGCCTCTCCAACATTTGTTGTTGGTTGATTTGTTTATGATAGCCATTCTTTCTGGGGTGATATGGTGTTTAAGCATTGTTTTAATTTGCATTTCATGGATGGCCAGTGATGTGGAGCATTTTTTCATATATTTATTTGCTTCTTTAACTTCATCCTCTGATAAGTGTATTTTCATCTCAGATGCCCATTTCTGGATTGGGTCTTTAAATTTTGGGGCGCTAATATTTTTTAGCTCTTTATATGTTCTAGAGAGCAGACCTTTGTCTCAGTGCTTATTTGTCAAAATTTTTTCCATATTTGAGGGTTATCTTTTCATTTCGTTGGTAATTTCTTTTGACATGCAAAAACTTCTCAATAAAAGGAGGTCCCAGGTGTTCTTTTTTTCTTGAATTTTTTTATTTTTTCCCATAATTTTATTAATAAACAAATAGCAATGAGACAGTTTCAAATCAAATTGGTAGGACAGTTTCAATAATTAACACATTGCATACATTCTTCCTAATGGTTAATTACTGTAAAAGATGCAGACATGATATCCTATTTACAAACACCATTAGAACGAATCACTCTATTCATTAAGAGAATGTAACTATACATCTATCCTAACCACTTTGAATACACAGATATAAAATGGACTTTTTTATTGGTGCATTTTACATATACATAGTGGTAGTATTCATCCTAGGGGAATTGTACCTTGCTTCAAACGATAGTTTCAGGCATTTTTTTTAAAGATTAAAAACTTCTGAATTTAGTTCAACTTATAATACCACATTTACAAGAAAAATGAACCTTTTGCAAAGACATTTAAATAAAATCATACCAAGATGCACAAAAATGAAATTG
>NW_004524599.1:12534030-12540063 GCF_000260255.1 Octodon degus
TTTGACTTTAGCTTAGTGCATGGTGATAGACCTGGGTCAAGTTTTAGTTTTTGGCATGTAGAGAGCCAGTTTTTCCAGTACCATTTGTTAAAGAGGCTAGCTTTCTTCCAGTGAGCATGTTTGACCCCTTTGTCAAAGGTGGCTGAGTGTTTTCACAGAGGTTTCTCCATCTTCTAATCTATTCCACTGATCCTCAGGTCTATTTTTTGCCAGTATCATGCTGATTTTTATCACAGTAGCTTTGTAGTACAATTTCAAGTCAGAAATTGTAATGCCTCCTGTCTTGTCTCCATTGCCCAGGATTGCTTTTGGTATTCTAGGTCATTTCTGATTCCAAATAAATTTGAGGAACTATTTCTCTAGGTCTGGGAGGTATGTTGTGGGTCGTTTGTTAAGGATTGCATTAAGTAGGTATAGCAATTTTGGGAGTACGGGCATCTTCACAATGTTGGTTCTTCCTATCTAGGACAATGGAATATATTTACATTTTCTGAAATCCTCTATGATCTCTTTTTACAGAATACTGTAGTTTTCCTTGAAAAGATCTTTGACTTCTTTCGTTAGATGAATTCCAAGGTATTTCATTTTCCATGGTGCTATTGTAAAAAGTATTGTTTCTCTAAGTTTCCTCTCAGTGTGTTCATTATCTGTGTATTTTGGGCATTGACTTGGTAACCTGTTATGCTACTGAATTTTTGTGTCAATTCTAGTAGCTTCTTCTTGGAGTTTTTTTGGTCTTCCATGTAAAGTATCATGTCATCTGCAAATAATGATAATTTAACTTTTCTTTATCTATTCTTATTCCTTTTATTTATCCCTCTTCTCTAATGCCTCTAGCTAATGATTCCAGAACTATATTGAACAGGAGGGGTGATAGAGGACATCCTTGTCTTGTAACATATCTGAAAGTGAAAGATTTCAGTTTTTCCCCATTTAGGATTATGTTAGCCATTTGGTTGTCATAGATGGCTTTCATCAGATTGAAGTAAAGGCCATGTATTCCAATTTTCTGTAGGACTTTGAACATGAATGAGTGTTGGACTTTGTCAAAAGCCTTTTCTGAATAATTGAAATGATTATGTGGTTTCTAGATTTGGCTCTATTGATATGGTGTATTACATTTATAGATTTGCGTGTATTGAACCATCCTTGCATCCCTGGGATGATCCTACCTGGTCATGGTATATAATCTTCTTGATGATTTGCTGTATTCTATTTGCTAGGATTTTATTGAGGAATTTGGCATCTACATTCATGAGGGAGATTGGCTTATAGTTTTTTTTTTTTTTTAGTTGTGTCTTTCCCTGGTTTTGGTATCAGTATAATACTTGCCTCCAGGAATGATTTTCAGGAATGAGGACTGCTTCCTTTCAATTTCATTGAAGAGTTTGAAGAGTATAAGGATTACATCGTCTGTAAAATTCTTGTAGATTTCAGCTGTGAATCCATCTGGACATGGACTTTTCTTTGTCAGTAGGTTTTTTATTACATCTTGTATTTCATTGGCTGTTATTGGGCTTTTGAGAGTGGTTATATTTTGACGATTCAGTTGAGGTAATTTGTACCTTTCTAGGAATCTGTCTCTTTCTTCTGTGTCTTCTTTTCTGTGTGACTAAAGGTTCTCAAAGTGCTTATTGCTAACCTTCTGAATTTCTACTGAGTCTGTGTTAGTTATACCCTTTTCATTCCTTATTGCTTGTATTTGAATTTTTTCTTTCCTCTTTTTGATGCGGTTATCCAGGGGCTTATCAATTTTATTTAACCTTTCACAGAACCAGTTTTTTGATTCATTAATTCTTTGAAACATTTTCTTCGTCTCAATTGAATTAATTTCTGCTCTAATTTTTATTATTTCTTCCTATCTTTGGGCTCTGGGTTTGGTTTGCTCTTCCTGTTCTAGATGCTGGAGGTACAACATTAGTGTTCATTTGTTCCTGTTCTATTTTCGTGATGTGTGAGTTCACAGTTATAAATTTCCTTCTGAGGACTGCTTTCATTGCATCCCATAAATTCCAATAAATTGTGTTTGAATTTTCATTGAATTGTAGATATTGTTGAATTTTTTGTTTACTTTCCTCTGTGATCCATTGTTTGCTGAATACAGTGTTGTTTAGTTTCCATTTATTTATGCTGTTTTTCTGTTTTCTTGCCTCTTTTATTTCTAGTTTCATTGCACTGTAGTCAGATAATATGCATGGGATAATTTCAGATTTATTGCATATACTTAAGCATGACCTATGGACCAATATGTGGTCTGTTTTAGAAAATGACCCATGTGCAGCTGAAACAAAATTATAATGAGCTGTGGTTTGTTGGAACACTCTGTACGTGTCCACTAAGTCCATTTGTTTCAAACATTGGTTCAGTTCTGCTACTTCTTCTCTAATTTTTTGTCTGGTTGACTTATCTTTTTGGGATAAGGGGTTTTGAGGTCTCCTGTTAAGATTGTGGTATTGAATATTACATTTTTCATGTCCATTAAGATTTGTCTTACATACTTGGGTGCTACTATGTTTGGTGAGTATACATTTATGAGTGTTATGTCTTCCTCTTGAATTTTTCCCCCTAACCAGTATATAGTGGCCTTCTTTATTTCATTTGATCATTCTTGGTTTGAAGTTGAGACTGTCTGAGAATAGGATTGTTACCCTGCTTTTTTCTGAGGGACTGGCACATATAGTATTGTTTTCCATCTTTTGACTTTCAGCCTATGAGTTTCTTTATGAGTTATGTGTGTTCCTTGTATACAGCTTAGTGTTGAATTGTATTTCCTGTTCCACCGTGCCAATGTATTTATTTTAATTGGTGAAGTGAGTCCATTTACATAGATGGTTATAATTGGGATGTGTTGATTTACAATTGACATGTTATTTACCTGCTGTTGTTTACTCCTTTTTGTCCTGCCTTTGTTTGTCGTATTTAATGGGTTCCTTCTGTTCTCATTGGTGGAGTTCTGATCATTTCAGTCCCTCTCTAGAACATCTTTGGTACTCTGGGTAGGGTTGGCTTTATCATCATGAAATTCTTTAGTTGTTCTTTGTCATGGAAGTAGTTCACTTCTCTATCAAACTTGAAATACAGTTTTGCAGGGTATAGCAGTCTGGGCTGAAATTTGTTTTCATAGAGGACTTGAAGTACTCTGCTCCATGCTCTTACCTTCGTGGTTTGTGAAGAGAAGTCGGCCATTATTCTGATGGGTTTTCCTTTAAATGTGATCTGTTCGTTTTCTCTAGCAGCTTTCAGTATATTGTTCTTGTGCTTGATTCCTGGGATTTTGACTAATATGTGTCCCGGTGTATTTTTAATTGCTTTAAAGTTATTTGCTTTCTGTATGCTTCAATTACCTGAATATCAGGTTGTTTCCTCATATTTGGAAAGTTTTCTGCTATTACTTCTGCTCATATTGTTTTCATATCTTTTGTATTGACTCCTTTCTCATTGATGCCTATTAATCTCACATCATTCATCCTTTGCATTGTCTTGCAGGTGATGAATTACTTTGTCCTGCATCCTAATTGTTTTTAAGAAATCTTTTCTTACCTTTTCACTAGCTGCACCAGAATTTTCAAGATCTGAACTTCTATCTTCACTCAAATGATTTTGCAAAGTTGTGATTGAGATTTTAAGTTCATCTATATCTTTTTGACTCTTCTTCATTAGATCTATCTCTTTCCTGTATTGCTCATTCAAGGAATCCATCATTTGTCTAATCTCTCTTTTCTTTTTATCAATGTCTTCTTGAGAAGTAGTTGTTAATTCTTTTACTTCACAGTTTATTTCTGATCTGATTTCCTCTATATGTTTCTGCATTTGATTCTTTATTTCAGAGGCTCTTAATTCAGAGATTTCTTTTTTCACTTCAGAGATTAATTCTGATCTTAATTCCTCTATACCTTTCTGCTGTTGTTTCTTTACTTCAGACGCTATTAATTCAGACATTCAAGCTGCGCTAATGTCCTCTGCACTTGTTTTGGGTAAACTTGGGACCTGAAATTGCATTTTGCTCCTCCTCTTTGTCATTTTGCATAGCACTGTCCACTGACCTTTGGTGTAGAGCTTTGGTGCAGATGTAACCTTAACACTTACAAAAATTCAGGTGCCAATATACCAATTTCTAGTTCATTCAGTTGTGCCTGGCTTGTGCTGGCTACTGTGTCCAGCTCCTTCCTGCTGTTGCCCATGGAGGAGTGTCTGCTGTGCCCCTCTGGCAAGATGTTCTGCTCCTTGATTAGCGGGCTTGGGCTTTGGCTGGTCTGGAGGGCTCCCAAGAGCGTGGTGGAAGTTCTCACTCACAGGGCGGCACGGGGCTGGCTCCGAATGAGTTGGGGAGGTCCAGAGAAAGTGGGGAAAGGTCTCTTTCACTTGGCAGGCCTGGGCTTGGTACGGCAGGTGCAGGACAGCACAGAAGCTCTTGGACACACTTCGCAGGGCCTGGGGTTGGGCGGATCTCTGAGCAGCCACCTTGCAACCAGACAGGGTCATCAAAAGGGAGGGAGATCTTAGGGCCTCCAAATAGCTCAGTTGGTTAAAGCACCTGCTTAGGCAGATGCAGTGGCTGAGGTTTGATTCCCCTCCATGCTTTACCGGCCCTGCCCCGGTGCACTCTGCAGTGGCTATTGAGACTGGGAATGATGGTTCACACCTGTGATCTCAGTGCTTGGGAGGCTGAATACTGGCAGATCATGGCAAGTCCAGTCTATGTAGTGAGACTCTGTAGACCCTGTATGCCATTAATAAAATACAAAAGAAAAAAAAACTGAGGCAGATCTTGAGGTGGTGAGTGCATTAATCAGCTTAACTGTTTCACAGTACATTCAATCATGTCCCATGTAATGACATTTTGGTCATGAAAGGACCTCATAGGTCATGACTGCCCCATCAGATTACAATGGAGCTGAAAATTCTTATCGCCTGGTGTAGTCACTGTGACAGCACCTCCGTGCCATGTTTGTGTGATGCTTTGTCAAGAAGCTTACTGTTCTACTAGTTATAAAAGTAGCCCTCCCATAATTATGCAGGTAAGTCTTGAAAACAGCCAAGTTCCTGGTTTATGCATTTACTATACGATAGTTTTATCATTATTTTTCAAGTGTATTCCTTCTGCTTATTAGAAAAACTTACTGTAAAACAGTCAGCTGCACAGTGCAGACTGTATTTGCTGTGTTTTGTAATCTCAATGAGAGGCCACATTGGGTGATTAGCCTGGTCTGCCTCATGTATGTACTTATACTCTGATGCTTGCACAACAATGGGAATGACTAACAGTGCATTACTAAGGATGAGTCGCTATCAATAAGCAGCATATGGCTGTACACATAAAAAAAACATTGCGCTATGTGCCACAAATAAATACAATTTTATTTGTTGATTACTCTTTACCAAAACAGAAGGGAAATTGTTGTCAGAGAAATTTGACCCTAACTTCTTCAAAGCTTGGAGAAATGCGTTCCACCATAGACTTTTATAATTCTTGAAATATAAGAAAAATAAAGTCTTTTTCTTAAACCTTTTCTACCAGAAATTTCCTTGTCAATGAAATATAATTCCTTGCAGACATGCAGAGCTCTACTTTCTGAGTGTAGCTGTTGGCTCACATCAGAGGTCTTTTTTCTTTTATTCCATAATTTTACTGAGAAAAAAATAGCAATAACATACTTTCAAAACAAATTGGTGGGACAGTTTAAATAATTCACAATTTGCATACATTCTTCCTAGTGGTTATTTGCTGTACAAGATGGAGAAATGATATCTTATTTACAAACACTATTACAACAAATCCCTCTATTCATTAAGAGAATGTAACTATATATCTATCATAACCATTTTGAATACACAGATACAAAATGGACATTCATCTGTATCCCTTTTTTGTTTAGTTCTGTTATTTGAATATTATAGGTGTGTTAACTCAGCAAAAATTTCAAAAGAGTCCAGCAGTCCATAAAAGTATTGGGTCTTCTGCTTTACTGGCAATGTCAGAAATTATTGACCTGAGTCCCCTACAGCTCAACGTAACAGCATGGCTTTACTTCT
>NW_004524599.1:12540528-12542239 GCF_000260255.1 Octodon degus
CAGAAGAGAAGTTTATTGCTATTATCATACTACCTAGGCTGTTAAGCTGAAGCTCACTAAATATCTGAATATCAAACATCTTAGGCCTAACATGGAACAGGTATTTTTCATCAAGTATTGATATATTGAAATTTAAGTCCCTACAGAATATGATGAAAAAACATTTAAAAATTAAAATATATTTTTAAAAATAGACATGAAAAATTATATAATTTTTAAGATTACATGTAAGTCCAGAAATATAACCATATACAACCTTGAAGCAGGACAGTCCCACAATATTCCTTTTCCTGTCTCCTGCCTTCATTCACCACACCCTTATTTTTGAACAAGCATCTACTTGAGAGACAGAATAGAAGCAACTGGCATGTCATGACAAGCAGCCCATATTCTGAAGACCAGAATGACAGGCACTCCAATCATGAACCTACTATTATAAATTGCCATCTTCAGTACAGTTGCTTAGTTCGAATGTGTCAGTATATATAGTTAGTTAGGGTAAGAATCATTCCAATTAACTGCTAGATTGAAAAATCTTCTGGAGATTCTCAGGATCATTGCCTTGCCCATCTTGTACATATAACTGTATGGCTTATCACTGTCATGTTTCTTAGCTCTTCTCCTTTCCCTCTCTTAATTAGTTAGTCCTTAAGTTCTTGCTTTCCTTTTACTTGTATTATACCTTTCTATTTGTATTTCTTCTTTTGAGTTCTTATACTAGGGAAACTATATGATATTTACACATGTGTCTCTGGTTTATTTCACTTATGACTATATCTTCAAGTGGCATCCACTTCAATATAAACGCTTCGAGTTCATCATTCTTTATAGCTGAGTAATACTCCATTGCATAAAAATGCCACATCTTTTTCATCCATTTCTCAGGTGAGGGACATCTTGGTTGTTTCCAAGATTTGGCTATCACAAATTATGCTGCTATAAACATAGGCACACATATATCACTATGATATGATGATTTCAGAACCTCCAGGGAAATTCTCAGTACAGGAATAGCTAGTTTAAATGGGATTTCCAGTCCAACTGTTCTAAGGAGTCTCCACACTGATTTGCACAGTGGTTGGACCAGTCTACATTCCCACCAGCAGAGGAGAAGAGTTTCTTTCTCCCCACAGCCTCTCCAACATTTGTTGTTGGGTGATTTCTTTATGATAGCCATTCTTTCTGGGGTGAGATGATATCACAAAGTTGTTTTATTTTGCATTTCATGGATGGCTAGTGATGTGGAGCATTTTTTCATATATTTATTTGCTTCATTAATTTCATCCTCTGAGAAGGGTGTGTTCATCTCAGATGCCCATTCCTGGACTGGGTCTTTAAATTTTCAGTCCCTAGTGTTTTTTAGTTCTTAATAAATTCTAGAGAGCAGATCTTTGTCTGAGTACTTATTTGTCATGATCTTTTCCAAATTTGTGTGATGTCTTTTCACTTGGTTAGTAATTTCCTTTGACGTGCAAAAAGTTCTCAATAAGAGCAGGTCACAGTAGTTAATTCTTTCCAGTGATTTCTGTACGATTTGATTTTTTTTTAAAGGTATTCAACAGTGGTTGTTATATTATACATCATTGTCTTCAGTGTAGTTGCTCAGATTACCAGATATAAGCAAGTAGAAATGGTGAAAGTAAAGGTTTTAAGTATTAACTGCTACCTTCAAAAACCTGATGGAAAGTAGTAGTATAATCACCTTAGCTAT
>NW_004524599.1:12547347-12549433 GCF_000260255.1 Octodon degus
TCCATTTCTTCAGTGTCTTCTATTCTGTGAGATTAAAGATTCTCAAAGCAGCTATTGATAATCTTCTGTATTTCCACTGGGTCTGTGGTAATTACACCCTTTTCATTCCTTATTGCTTGTATTTGAATTTTTTCTTTCCTCTTTTTGATGAGGCTAGCTAGGGACTTATCGATTTTATTTAATCTTTCAAAGAACCAGCTTTTTACTTTGTTAATTCTTTGAATTGTTTCCTTCATACCAATTGAATTATTTTCTGCTCTAATCTTTATGATTTCTTCCTGTCTTTGGGCTCTGTGTTTGGTTTGTTCTTCCTTTTCTAGTTGTTGAAGGTGCAGCATTATGGTGTTTATTTGTTCCCGTGTCTGTTTTCCTAATGTATGAATTCACTGCTATGAATTTCCCTCTGAGAACTTCCATTGTATGCCATAAATTCCAATAAGTTGTGCTTGAATTTTCATCAAATTTTAGATATTGTTGAATTTCTTGTTTAAATTCATGTGTGACCAATTGATTACTGAGTAGGGTGTCATTTAATGTCCATGTATTTGGGGTTTTTATTTATGGTTTCTTTTGTCATTTATTTCCAATTTCATTGCAGTGTGGTTAGTTAATATGCATGGGATAATTTTTTTTTCATATACTTAAGCATGACCTATGGACCAATATGTGGTCTCTTTTAGTGAATGACCCATGTGCACCTAGAAAAATGTGTTCAGCTGTGTTTGAGTGGAACACTCTGTATATGTCCTCCAAGTCCTTTTGTTTCAAGCTCTGGTTCAGTTCTGTTATTTCTTTGCTAAGTTTTTTTTTCTGGTAGGCCTATCTTTTGGGCATAAGGGGGTGTTAAGGTCTCCTGTTAAGATTGTGGTATTGGATATTAGATTTTTTCATGCCCATTAAGATTTGCTTTATATAGGTGGGTGCTCTCGTGTTTGGTGCATACATATTTATGAGTGTTACCTCTTCCTCTTGAATTTTTCCCCTAAGAAGTACATAGTGGCCTTCTTTATTTCACTTGATCATTATTGGTTTGACTTGAGACTGTCTGAAATTAGGATTGCCACCCCTGCTTTTTTATGAGGTGCTGAGGGATGTAATATTGTGTTTCATCCTTTGCCTTTCAGCCTATGTATGTCTTTATGAGTTAAATGTGTTTCTTGTATACAGCATATTGTTGGATTTTGTTTCCTAATCCACCGTGCCAATCTATTCCTCTTAATTGGTGAATTGAGTCCATTTACATTGATGGTTATAATTGAGATATATTGACTTACAATTGACATGTTATTTACCTGTTGTCGTTTACTCCTTTTTCTCCTGTGTTTAATTGCTTGCCCTATTTAGTTGGCTGCTTCTGATCTCATTCTTGGAGTTCTGATTATTTTGGTTCTTCTCTAGAACATGTTTCAGGAGCTTTGTAGGTTTAGCTTTGTCATCATGAAAATCTTTAGCTGTTCTTTGTCATGGAAGTATTTCACTTCTCCATCAAACTTGAAAGAGAATTTTGCAGGTTATAGTAGTCTGGGCTGTAATTTGTTTTCATAGAGGAATTGAAGTACTCTGCTACATACTCTTCTTGCATTCATGGTTTGTCAAGAGAAGTCAGCCATAATTCTGATGGGTTTTCCTTCAAATACGTTGTGCTTCTTTTTAGTGGCTTTCAGTATATTATTCTTGTGCTGAATTTCTGGCATCTTGACTATCATATGTCTTGGTGTATTTTTAATTGGGTTGAGGTTACTTGGCATTCTGTATGCTTCATGTACCTGAATGTCAGATTGTTTCCTCATATTTGGGAAGTTTTCTGTGATTACTTCTGCCCATATTTTTTAAATGTCATTTGTATTGACTATTTCTTTCTCATTGATGCCTATTAGTCTCACATTGTTCATCTTTGCATCGTCTTGTAGGTGATAGAGTATTTTTTCCTGCATCTTAGTTGTTTTTAAGGGACACATTCTTACCTTTTCACTAGCTGCATCAGCGTCTTCAAGATCTGAAACTCTGTCTTCACTTTCACTTAAATGGTTTTGCAAGCTTGTGATTGAGATTTTAAATTCCTCTATATCTCTTTGACTCTGCTTCA
>NW_004524599.1:12550798-12562944 GCF_000260255.1 Octodon degus
GGCAGAAATTCTCACTGGGCCAGTAGGGTGGTGGGGGTGCTGAAGAGTGGTGGGAGGTGTTCCAAGTGGGTTGAATAGCTCTGGTCTCACCCATGCTGTGCCTGGGCTTGGACCAGCAGGTCCCACTGGTGCAGGGTAGCCGGAAGCTCTCCCACACACTTACTGGGCCTGGTCTAGGACTCTTTCAGAGGTCTTTTTATGTGTGCACTATCCTGTTTGTTGGGATCCATGAAGTGGACATCCTGTTGCTTACAGCTTGTGGGAAGTATCAGCAAATAATTGTGGAATTTCCTAAGTCTTTGTGAATTTTAACTAGGGAGAGAGTCCTGTCTCAGACATATTCCCCAGCATGTAGTTTGTTCAGCCACAGATGACAAGATAAGCAAGTGAAAATGTGCCATGCATGTGTGGTTAAAGATAAACCCTAGACCACACTTACATGTTACTGTGCTGTCCTGGTGAAGCTATCCCGCTGGGCTCTTGCATCCAAGTCTGGATCTATAGATGCACCTGCATGCAGGTCTTGCCACATTGCACATGGAGTTGATGTTAGAGCATTAATGAGGATGTCACTCCATGGAAAGGAGACACATTCGTAACATGCTATGGAAGGGCTCTCACACTGTGTGCTAGTCTGCTAGGGCTGCCCTTATCTAGAGACTTGGTATAAAGGTGGAGACTAAGTGATGCACACCTCGTGCATTTCCTACAATGTTGGAGACTGGAAGTCCAAGATCAAGGTGCCAGTGGAGCTTCCCATCCTTGTCTTGCAGGTGCCTTCTTGCTGTGTCTTCATGTGGTCTTTTCTTTTTGTGGCCTTTTCTCCATACTGTGTCCCTACTATAGAGAGACTCCTCCTAAGACATCAGACAGATTGAATTCTGGCTCTACCCTAATGGCCCCACTTAAATTCAGTCACCTCTCTAGAGACCATAGAGTAAGATCACACTGGGAGGTACTGGGCTTGGGGTTTCCACAGATGAGTTTGGAGTTGACAGGGGGGTGCATAAGTGAGCAGCAGATAAAAAGAAAAAAGAAAGTGAGTAAGACATGGGAAGGGTAAAAGGAGAGAAAAGACAAACTTTTATCTGCTTCTCATTTAAACTTGGGTTGACCACAGTAAAGCAAGTTCCATGGCTAAGATACTCTCTTTTTCAAAGGCATCCTGTGACCAAAACAGCTCCCTAGATGGCATTTACACCTGTGATTCCTCTTGCATAAGAGAAGTAAATTTATCTTTATGTGAGAAACATGGGGAAATGAGCAGTTTCTACTCCTCGCCAGGGGCCCCCCTTCGAAGTCCCCCAGGTTGGTGCTCACACAGCTTGGGTGTGGAGGCGTGGAGGCAGGATGGTGCTCTCCTGATGGGCCACTGGGGTTCTTCTGGGCTCCTTGGGGCGCTGGTGTGGCGGTGATGGCTCATTAAGTGTGAGGTCAGGAGGCAGGGCTGCCTCCAACAGCGGGACACAGTGCACCTCGTCTGGGAGAAGGCAAAGCGCCGTGTACAGTGTGCCTCTTGTTGCCTACGTGGAGGGCTGGAAGTGAGCCCAGTGGCATTTATGCAAGACTTATTATTTCTTCCTGAAGAAAACCATCACCTTGGTTTTAGGACTTGTCCCGGTGCCACCAGATTTTTTTTAAAAAAACAAACTTTAGATTTTCAAAATCTTTCTTCTTTTGCAAACTCTATCTGCTTACTCCACTTACATTTGACTTAACAGAAATAAACACCCTGACATTTTTCTCGAAGAATCCTAAAATAAACACATTGCATACTGACTGAGCTTATATGAGGGCTTTAAATATTTTAATATTCAAACAAACTATTTGATTTTAATGGTTAGAATTCCAAATAACTGTGCAGTAAAGCCACATCTAAACAGTCACAAAATACTGAGGGCGGGTGTTGCATATCTTTGAGAGGTCAGTGCTGCACTCCTACAGAGGCAAAGAGACTGCTGGAAATATAGGCAACAACAGTCTTGGCTTTGAGGAGGCTGAGGCGTGGGGCTGTGTCGGGGGAGGCAGTTAACTAGCTCCCTAAGTTGGTAAGTCAGTGAGAAAGAGCCCAGCGGAACAGCATCATGATAGCGGCTTGGGGGAGGTGCTCTCTCTGTTCACGGAGGAACACAGAAGAGTCTGTTCACGTAACAAACTGAAAGCACTTTTAACTGCAATCTAAATGACTCTTCAGTTTTATTTTGTTTTTAAAGTTGCGTTCCAGAAGTATTCGGCTTTGAGTAAATACTGGGGTGATATTTTTTTTTAAATCAGAGTAAGTTTAGGTGAAATAGGGAAAAAGTAGACATAAAAAGAGGGAGTAAAGGGGAAAGAAAAGGGATAAAGCCAGAGAGAGAGAGAGAGAGAGAGAGAGAGAGAGAGAGAGAGAGAGAGAGAGAGAAACAGACAGACAGACAGACGGACGGATGGACGGACACACACACACACACACACACACACACTTTGCTTTGATAGCCAGAGTTTATGGAATCCAGTTGTGGTTTGTATTTAGATGCTCCCCACATGCTAATAGGTAAGCCTTTTTGGAAGTGATTGGATCCAGGTTGTGATGCTGGGATTAAGTGTGTAGTGCCAGGGTTAAAGGTAGCGATTGCTTGGTTTAGCACAGTGATAGGTGTGGGTAATGGTAAGGCCATCCTGGGTGTGTGTGGCACTGCCCAACAGGCATGTAGCCTGGCAGGAGCACAAGGGAGAGGCAGCGGCTGCTTGCTGCTTTGCTGTCTCCTGCCTGCTTTCCATGAACCGTTTCTCCTCGGTGATGCCCCTCTGCCACACCCTCTGGCTTGGAGCTGGCTGACCTGAAACTTCTACACACTACCAGCTGAAATAATCATTTCCTCCTTTCACACAGTGTGTATCGGCTATTCTGTTTCAGCAATGAGAAAAGTACTGAGACTCCAGTCTAGCACTTCATTTGCATATACCTTCCCTCAGGCAAACATCAGCACCCAGGAACAGTCAGGGGTTGCTAGACCCTGAGAAACCCACACTGTGTAGGAACAGAAGCTAAGCGTAGGCTGCTGTATCTGCAGCCATTTCTGCTGCACAAGGACCAAACATCTTCTGCTTTGTTCAGCATCTCAGTAAACTCCTGCCACATTAGAAGCATTCAGTAAAGGTTAGTTAAATGAGTGATTAAGGAGGAATCTTGTGATTATATAATTGCTGCTTAGCTCATGTTAGAAGCCACCAACCTAACTTCCCAGAACTTATGATTTATTGAAATAGTTACTTCTTGCCCACACTTAGCAGCATATTTGTTTTAATTTATATGTGTTACAAAGCTTTCTTTTTATTGCCTATGATTTCCTTAGAATTACGTAGCTTATCCCTTAATCTGAGAGTTTTCCCCAAAGCAGATGCAGTCTTTAGAAGAACGATGCTGACGGTGTTAGCATGCGCCCCATCGCTCGTGGGTCTACACAAGAGAAGCTGTTTTGTTCCCAGACACATAAATCTCTTTCAGGTGTCTGCTTGTCCACGGAAACCATAGTGCATGCGTCACAGGGCTGAGGCTGCTGAAGTGCTGCAGCAAAACTCATTATGCTCAGATTTGGATTACAAGCTCAAGGGGAGACGCAGCCCCGCCCAGCGGCTCACAGGACAGACACTGCGTCCAGTGCCCTTCACCATTCAGCCTTCCCCCTTGTGCCCCCACCTCTGCTTCTGCACGCCTGTTTCTGTGTATGCTTTCCCTTTGCCTGAAGACAGTTATTCTGTTTGCTTCTCCCAACGCTATGCCCCGGGAGGCTGCCCCTTGCTCACTGTGTGCCTGGCCGCAACAGTCTCCCCTGTGCATGGCTTCCCTAAAATGCACCAAGGGAGGCAGAGGACTGGTGCTACCATGTCAAATGGAGCCCGCTGGGCTTCCTCACAGTCCAGCCTGGCTTCCAGTGGCCTCAGTGAAGCAGGGCAGAGAGGGAAATCTGAGAAAGGAGAGGCGAGAGTCCCTGTGCCTCCTAGCTCCCTCCTGGAGCTGCCTTCTGCTGTGCCTGTGTCCCCACCCCTGCTCCTCCTCTGGGCCCCCATCAGGGGTCCAGGTCGCACTAGGCTTCCATAACACAGTCCCTGTCCTTTTCAGCCCTTGTGGAAGCTTCAGTGTCTCTGGGGCTTCAGCGTTCCTGTTGGGCTTTTCAACCACGTCCACTGCTAGAACAGCCCTCCTTTCGTTGCCTTCACGTGATCCCCCCTGAACGACTTCTGCCTCCTGCTGAGACCCCAGCAGATGTGTGTGCAAAGTCAGGTTCTTCTGTTGGCCCAGGAAATATTTTTCTTTTTATCTTTAATATTACGTTTAATCATGCACAATAAAGGTGATACAACAGTGGTCCTCTTAACTACTTTTAAGTACACAGTGGGGTGTAGTACCTGACCCTGCTGTAGGGCTGTCCCTGCTGCTCATCTCCAGAACTCTGATCCCCCACACTGAAAGTCTGAACCATCGAACACTAACTCCCCTCCCGAGTTCCTGGTAACCATCACTCTACTTGCTGTCTCCATGAATTTGGGGATTCTACAACCTTACCTAAGTGTAACCACACAGTTTTTCTAAATCTGCATGGCCTCAGTGCTGCTTGATCAGGGCTATAATACACTGGGGATGACTGTGGTCCTAGAAAGTATGCATTGAGAGTTGATGGGCTCTCTTCAAAGAGTATTTTAGGGCAGGAGTCTAGGGGTTGAAGCCAGAGCCTTCACACAGAGCTACAACTCCAGCCCATTAAAAAAATTTAAAAGAGTAAAAAATAGTAAAAAAAAATTAGAAATGATATTTTGCTAAACAAAGTGTTAGGAATTTGACAATGGGTGTTCCACTGCATATTGTTGCCTTCAAATTAGTTCATATTACCAGACATAAGCATGCAAAATTGGTCAAAAATTATAAAAATTATAAGGGAGAGAAAAAAGTTAAGCATTAACTGCTCCTTTCAATAGACCAGCATCAATCAGTAGCACAATTATCTGTGCTATACTGTACACACACACACACACACGCACGCACACACACACACACACGCACGCACACACACACGCACGCACACACACACACATGCGCGCATGCACACACACACGCACGCACACACACACACACATGCGTACGCACACACCCACACACACACACACCTTTTCCTTCTTTCTTTCTACTCTCCTTTCCCTCATCCCAGTTGTTCCTTCCTTTTGAACAGTTTCTTTCCTTTTTATTTTGTATTGTACCTTTTGTTAACCCAATTCAACTGAATCGCTACATTGCCCAGGCTGGGCTCAAAGTCCAATTCTCCTGCCTTGGCCTCTCAGAGTGCTGGGGTTCCAGGTGCCCACCACATGCCTAGATCTTCTTTCTTAATACTATGAAGTAGATAATGATTTGATGTGTTTACCATTCCCAAGCACTAGACAAGATGTTCAGGAAGTAGTTCCAAGGCTCAGCTATTATTATTGGCTGTGGCATTTACCTATGTCACCCGAAGCAAGTCACTAAACTTCTCTAGTTCTGGTTCCTTCCTCTGGATCATGGCATAATTGGTCACTCTGCTCTTTAGGCCCTCTAAGGATCCTACATAGTTCAGTTGTTATCCATTTTTCAGCCTACAATGACTGTTCCCCCAGGAGATATTGGACAAAGGTGGTGGATGTTTTTGGTTGTAATAGTTGGGGTGGAGTAAAGGCGGGGTGACTGCTAGAAACTGGTGAATGGAGGCAAGGGAAGCTGTTGAATCTCCCTTCAAGGCACAGAGGCCCACAACAGAGACTGACGCAGCTTCCAGTATCAACAGAACCCTTGTTAAGAAACCCAAAAGGAGAAATTAAACTCTATTTTTCTCTGTAAGCACTGCTGGGGAAAGCTAGGGCAGGCTCCATGCTGTGAGGAACTGAAGAGGAACGAGGAGCAAGCACAGAAAGAGGGTGCAGAAGTGTTTTCTCCCCCTTGCTCGGCATGCAATATTAATGTGAATCATTTCTCAGTGGGCTTCATCTGCAGTTATGCAATAAACTGCAGCGGAGTGTGCTCGCTGGGAAGACGGCTATGCAGAAGCTCAGCAGGCTCCATTTAATGTGGCTGCACCAGTCGGCAGCCTTCCCTGGAGCATTTTCTAGGAGTCATGCACAGGCGAGACCGTTACAGCCCTATTTCATGGGCAGCGGTGAGTCTGGGATCACCACTCAGTCTTGCTAGACCCTGGCTCAAGAGGCAACCCTTTGGACCTGATTCTACTACAGGCCTGTGTCCTATATAAGCTGTACTTTTCTTTATGAACAGAATATATTTACTGAGGGAAAGAAAGCTCCTGTCCGAGAGAGAGACAGGACGGGAGCCCAAGCGGGTTGTCTCCCTAAGCTGTACTTTTCAAAAGAGGCTGCTAGAAATCCCACTGGTGTAGAATGAGTGAGATATAAAGTGTAGCAAGTGTCTGCTCAGGAGGGCTTGTGATTCCTCGAAGCACCCAGGTAGCGCAGAGTGGCAGCGCGAGGAAGATCTTGGAGTTAAATTTCACCTCCATGCTGCTTCTTCTCCTCGGCCTTTCTTAATTTAAATCAGGCAGCAACTGAAAGTGAAGATTCTTTCTGTCCAATCTGGATACGTTTTTGTGTGAGGGTTATACGGGGAGTTAGACATGTGGCACCAAAGCCACCTCACTTCACTGCTCCAGTGACCACAAGGACTAATTGCTGTGCTAACAAGAACCAGAATTTATTCCTATTTTCCAGATCAATGGACACGTTCAATTTTCCACATGCCAGCTCCATTTGTTACCTGCTTCTGGGTTGCATTTCAAAGAGGCCCTCAGCTGGGGAAGCCTGCAGATGGCAGGATTTCACTCTCCAATAGCGTGGGCGGGGACAGCTCCCAGACACTTCCATCCCTGTTCTCTCCCCTGGCTCCTCTATCTGTAGAATCTCACATTTTTTCAAGTTCTATATAGGCACACTATAGGGGATAAGTCCTTCATGGATTGTGACAGCCTGGTGCTGCCCCTGCTGGAGGCCTAACGAAAGCAAGATCTTGAAGGGAGGTTGGGAGTCATGGAAGAGAAGACAACTTGTGTGCAACTTTACAACAGACACCCACTTTCTGTTGTTATAGAAGATCTGAGGCTCAGTGATTTATAAAGAGATTTGATCTTGGTTCATAACTCTGGGGACTGGGAGGTCATGCAGCCAGCATCCACTGAACTTTGGCAAGGGGCTCATGTTGCTTTGTAACATAACAGAAGTTGAGTTGGAAGGATAGGTGCGTATATGCAGGAGAAGCAAATGTGAACTACAGCCTGACTGAATAACAGCCTGCTTTCAGGGTAATTAACCCAATCCCATGACAGTGAGAGCTCAGTCATTGTAAGACTTAAGCTATCCTTGAAGCAGAGGCATGGATCCACTCACGACTGCTCTGTCCCCATGGCCCAGTAAGTTCACCATAGCTTCAGCTCCCAACATTACAACTTTGATAAATTAGGGCTCAAATGCATGAACTTTGGGGGACAAATGGAACTTTGGGGGACAGTTCATGCACACAGGATTCCACAGAGATACTTTCACAATGCCCTCTGAATTTAAGGTCTCTTGCCTTGTGGAATCATGCACCGATGTCCCACCCTTGTGTGACCCTGTCTTGGCTCTGCCTTCCAAACTCAGAGCTAACTTTTAGCCCATTATATTTGTTGGCCTTTTCCATGAAATCTTATTTTCTTTCTTTTTCAGTGGTTGCCACCTCTGGGTTTTGCTGGCAGTGGAAGTGGAACTTTTCCACCCCCTTTCTTTACAAACTGAAATGTCTTGGTGTTCACTGGCTTAGTAACTGACTCCTACTCCAGGAAATCTGGTAGTCAAAGATAAGATGAGATAGTTATGTCACGATGCTCTGTCAAACAAATTTCTTCTCTTTTTCTAGTACACCTTCTTCAACTATCTTCAACCATGTGCCAAGTTATAAAGATATGGAATTTGTTTGAAAATTTTCTTTGATAATTAGAAATGAAAGAGTGAACAACAATGCCTTAAAAATAAATAGCCCTTTAGTTTAGATTGAAAATGTACTCTGTTAGCCTAGTTGTGTGTCAGGCTGGTTACTGGTAAATGAAGATGAGTTGTGAATGTGTAGGAAAGAGAGATCTTAGAGGTTGCTTGTGGTGTTATATCAAAGAGGTTATGACTCATTCAGCTAAGGAGCTAGACTTTGAAAGCTGACCAAATCTGGTGCCTTTGAGGTTTGGTTACTACGATACAAAACTTTGCAAGTGCTATTATTCTATATAAATGTTGGGCAATGATTTGAAAGTGGATACCATTTTGAAATAAGTCATAATAGTGCCTTCTACCACTGAGCTTTACCTTTGTGAATAGAGGTTACCAGAAAGACCACAGTGTGTGACCAAGAACCCACAGACTAGACAGTATGTACAACTGGGCTGAATTGTGCTGCTATTTCCAGAGCTTGCTGCTATTTAAAGCACTCTTTGAGACCAATCAGGATGCAATTCATTCCTAATTTATTTCTCATAGCTATTTCTTTTATTGCTTACAATAAGCTATTTTTTTAAGAGAGAGGTTTTGCTTGAGGTGGCATCTCTGCTGAAATAGTTTAGGGGATCACATTCTGTACTCTTAAGTTATAACAACCATTATGATGATCCAATGCCTTCTGAGTTTTTCACAACTATGGAATCCTGAGTGACTTTTTACCATTTCTTACTCAGGGTGGCTGGAAAAACTATATCCATTTTAGGGGTATCTGGCATCAAAAATGAGGCTGAGAATTCATAACATATGAGATGAAGTTAAGGCCCTGAAGTATCTAGTAAATTTTACAGTTGCCATTATTCCAGGTTTTTCAAAACCACCAGGCAATGGCACTCAGGTCCAACCCTCATGGGTGACAGTGAATTCACATTCCCTGTACCAACCTTCCTTTCATACCAGCGGCCAACAGCGGGTCAGTCCCATCCAGGCCAAGGAGAATTCCTACTTCTCTGTCCATTAGGGATTTTGCAGCTCATGTGTTCACCTAGGGTTTTGTGCAGTTACTTCATTCAGCTCAGCATCTCAGCAGCATAGCAGATCTAAGATATTTCTAGGTGATCAGATTATTTGAACATCGCTGAGTTTCTTTAAATGGACCTGACCAAAGAGGGTTAAAGGATTAGAAAAACACTTGATGCTAATTTTTTCCAAGTGGGTGAGAGTTGAATAGCAGTTATTAAAAGTAAATAGTACATGAGCATATTACCAATAATGTTCATTTATGTTTTTCACCCTAGAATATTAAGCATGTGGTAAAGAAATTAGAGAAAAGATGAATCTAATTTGGAATCTTTCACTTAGTGCAACCTGTGTGTTTGAAGAACTTTACATAATTAACATGTATTTGCAATTTTGAAATTTCCTAGATGTATTGGGTTGAGGTCATTATGCATAGTTAACTGAGACCCAGTTAGCAATGCACAATAACCTCAGTCTAATATATCTTCAATGAACACTGCTCTTCCTCTACTTACAAATACTTTCCTAAGTGCTGGCCTGTTTGAAGATGCGTAACTTGTGAAATACAAAGAACTAGGAGTCCCTTTCTTGTACAGCCCATTGCTGATGCATTTAAAAGGTAGGTATGGCAATGTGTAGCTAAAGCCATATTTGTTGACATACACATTGGTAAACAATATAAATTCTAGAGAAATATGATTTTCTCATGCAAAAACATAATGCATTTCTACGATACATCCTCTTAAATGATATGAGTATCTTTACATTGTGGATATATGTCAGAATTTATTTCAACAAGCCTTCCTTAATTGACATTTGGGCTGTTTTCTGCTTTGTAATTTGAAAACAGTGACACAATTAAAATCTAGGAAAACACATGTTTGCATATTTGAACAGATATTTTTATAGAGTAAAGTATCAGAAATATCTGCTTCAAAGAATATGCATGTTTTTAATTTTTAATTTTTTAAAGAGTACAAAATATTAAAACAGAAAAATTACAAGTGGTACAGAATTTCACTTAACAAAATAATATGCATTTCACAGTATTTGTTACGATACATAGTGTTGTCTTTCAAGTAGTTGTTCATATTACCAGATACACTCCTGCTACCCTGTGCCGGGGGGACCTGCCAGTATCAGCCAAGGTGCAGAGTGGGTGAGACCATCTTACACCCCCTCGGAACTCCCAACCACTCTGCAGCACAACCCCACCCTGCCCGCCAAGAGAAAATTTTGGCCACATTTTGGGGGTCTCCCAGATCCAGCCCTAGCCCAGACCCAGTGAGTGTGTGGGAGAGCTGCCTCTTCCTCCCCACTGCAACATGTCCCCTCTAGACTCAGATCAGGACTGGATTACAGGCCTGGGGTGAAACCCTGCAGCTGCAATCCCTGCAGAGAGTGCAGAACATAGAACCACCCAGCTAGTCCAGGAGCAGAACATCTAGCCAGAGGAGCACAACAGTATCACACCCAAGGGAGGCAGCAACAAGGAGCTGAGCACAGCAGCCAGACCCAAGCCAGGCACAGCTGGATAAATCCAAACTTTGTACATCTGTACTTGAATTTCAGTAGATGCTAAGATTATAACTGCACCAAAAATCTACAACAAAGGTCAGAAGACAGTGCTACACAAAATAACAATGAGAAGGAGCAAAATGCAATCTCGGACCCCAAGCCCACCCATAACAAGTGCAGAGGACACTAACACAGAATAAATTGGGAATCACACAGCTGAAATCAATGAATCAACAGCTTCTGAAATAAAGAAACAACTGCAAAACAGTATAGAGGAACTCAGATTGGAAATGAAAAAAGAAATCCCTGAATTAATAGCATCTTCGTAAAGAATCAAATGTAGAAACATGGAGAAAACCCAGTACCCACCCAGAACAAGTGCAGAGGACACTAGCTCAGGTCAAATGTATGAATTAATAGTGTTGATAGTAAATAAGCAACAGCAGAAAACCATAGAAGAACTCAGAGTGGAATTCTTTCATGAAATAAAAAGAATTCTCAGAACTCATAGCATCTGAAGTAAAGAATCAACTACAGAAACATAGGGAGGAAAGCAAATCTGAAAAAAGCACTGCAGTAAAAGAATTAATAACTGCTTCTAAAGAAGACATTGATAAAAAAAAATAGAGGAGATTAGAAAACTGACAGATTCCTTGAATGAGCAATACAGGAAAGAAATAGATCACACGAAGTAGAGTCAAAGAGATATAGGGGAACTTAAAATCTCAATCACAAGCTTTCAAAAACCATTAAAGTGAAAGTGAAGGCAGAGTTTCAGATCTTGAAGATGCTGGTGCAGCTAGTGAAAAGGTAAGAAAAGATCTCTTAAACACAACTAGGATGCAGGAAAAAATAATTCATCACTTGCAAGATGATGAAAAGATGAACAATGTGAGACTAATTGGTATCAATGAGAAAGAAGGAGGCAATTCAAAGGACATTAAAAATATGGGCAGAAGTAATAGCAGAAAACTTAACAAATATGAGGAAACAATCTGACATTCAGGTAACCAAAGAACACAGAACACCAAGTAACCTCAACCCAATTAAAAACACACCAAGACATATAAGAGTCAAGACGCGAGAAATTCAGATCAAGAATAATATACTGAAAGCAACCAGAGAAAAAAATCAGATCACATTCAAAGGAAAACCCATCAGAATTATGGCCGACTTCTCTTCACAAACCATGAAGGCAAAAGAGCATGCAGCAGAGTACTTCAAGTCCTCTATGAAAATAAATTCCAGCCCAGACTACTATACCCTGCAAAACTCTCTTTGAAGTTTGATGGAGAAGTGAAATACTTCCATAACAAAGAACAACTAAAGAATTTCATGATGACAAAGGCAATCCTACACAGGCTACTGAAAGATGTTCTAGAGAGGGACCAAAATGATCAGAACTCCATGAATGAGATCAGAAGCAACCAACTAAACAGAGAAAGCAATTAAACACAGGAGAAAAAAGAGTAAAGGACAACAGGTAAATAACATGTCAATCGTAAGTCAATACATCTGAATTATAACCATCCGTGTAAATGAACTCAATTCACCAATTAAGAGAAATAGACTGGCCCAGTGGATTAGGAAACAAAATTCAACAATATGCCCTGTACAAGAAAAACATTTAA
>NW_004524599.1:12564744-12565398 GCF_000260255.1 Octodon degus
TGGTATTTTTACACAATGGAGTATTATTCAGCTATTAAGAATGATAAACTTGAAGCCTTTATATTGAAGTGGATGCCACTTGAACATATATTCATGAGTGAAATAAACCAGACACACATGGGTAAATATCATAGTTTTCCTAGTATAAGAACTCAAAAGAAGAAATACAAATAGAAAGGTATAATACAAGTAAAAGGAACTCAGGATCTAGAGGACTAACTAATCAAGAGAGGGGAAAGACAAGAGCCCGTGAACATGACAATGTCAAGCCATACAGTTGTAGGTAGAAGATGGGCAAGGTAATGATCTTGAGAATCTTCAGAAGATTTTTGAATCTAGCAGTTAATTGGAAAGATTCTCACCCTGACTAACCATATATACTGACAACTGTGAACTAAGCAAATGCACTGAAGATGGCAATCTGTAATAGCAGGTTCATGCTTGGAGTCCTGTCATTCTGGTCTTCTGAATATAGGCTGCTTGTCATGACATGCCAATTGCTACTATGCTTTCTCTCAGGTAGATGGTTGTTTAAAGTGAACAGTGTGGTGAATGAAAGCAAGAGACAGGGAAAGGAATATTGTGGGACTGTCCTGCTTATAGGCTGTATATGGTTAGATTCTTTGAACTTATGTGTAAACATAAGAAGTATAT
>NW_004524599.1:12568940-12590659 GCF_000260255.1 Octodon degus
GGACTTAAAGTTCAACATATAAATACTTGATGAAAAATACCTGTTCCATGTCATGCCTAAAACGTTTGTTATTCATACAGATAGTGAGGTTAAGCTTAACAGACTAGGTTTTATGTTAATAACCTTAAGTTTCTCTTCTGGAAGTTTAACAACAGAAGTTTGCAGACCAAAGTTAGAGAAAAAGGAGAGCCGCAAGGGAAGCCAACATTTTGTCTCTAGCCTTCTGAAGTCAATTAAGACTCAGGACATAAGAGAACTTGGACTCTAACACCATGTAACTCAGTAGTGTCCCAAATTTTCTGATCAAGGAGATTATGGGGCCAAAGAGGAAAGTGATCGATGATGTAGAGTGTGCCTAAGGAGAGTCACATGGAGAGAAAACATTCTCTCAGGCTTTCACAGAGAGCTCATTGGCCAAGCAATGACTGTGACTCTTCCACATGACTGACACTGACAAAAGATCTACAATCTGAGGTATGGTATCTCAGGATAAATCCTAAGGGGATTTGATTGACCTTATCAGATCCAAAAGCTACAGCTCTTGTTGCATAGTTCTTGCTTTATCTTGGTCTTAACCAATCAGCAGAAAATATAAAAACGAATAATAAGAAGTAAAGCCTTGCTGTTATGTTGAGCTGTAGGGTACTCAGGTCAACAATTTCTGACACTGCCAGTGAAACAGAAGACCCAATACTATTATGGACTACTGGACTCTTTTAGACTATTTTGCTGAGTTAACACAATTATAATATTCAAATAACAGAACTAAACAAAAAAAGGGACACAGATGAATGTCTATTTTGCATCTGTGTATTCAAAATGGTTAGAATAGATATATAGTTACATTCTCTTAATGAATAGAGGGCTTTGTTCTAATAGTGTTTGTAAATAGGATATCATGTCTTCATCTTGTACAGCAAATAACCACTAGGAAAAGAGTATGCATTGTGTTATTTATTGAAACTGTCATACCAATTTGGTTTGAAACTGTCTCATTGCTATTTGTCTCTCAATAAAATTATGGAAAAAAATTACCAATTACATATATGGAAAATTGGAAGAAGAAAAAAGAAAGAAAGCAATATATAAGAAATTAAGGATAGAAAAAGGACAAACAACTGAAAAGTTGAAGAAAAACAAATTAAACATTATCTACTCTGTACCATAGACCAGAATAAATGCACAGTACAATTGTCCAAACCATTTCTTATATACATAGGTATACCTCATTCCCCACTCCCTCTCCTGTCCTTCTCCTCAGCTCAGTACTTCCTTCCTTTTGAATAGGCTAATTCTCCTTCCACAGTATCTATTGTACCCTTCATCTTTTATTTTCTTTTTCAGGTTCTCACACTAAGGAGATAATATGATGTTTAGGATATGCACATTCACAAAATGATCAGTATTATTAAAAATTGCTCATTTCCTCATTCTTCTCAATTCTGCCTATCAGTATTTTTGATATTTGTCAGTTTTATGTGTTAAAAACCGTATTGTTGCTTTGTTGGATTATTAAAATGCTGAGTATTCTTTTCATATATTTTCTAGTCTCTTCTACTTCTTCAATTAAAAAATTCTATGAGTTTTGTTTGTGATTCCATTTTATTGCTATTTCTCGCATTCTGTTATATCAGCTCCTTGTATATCATACAAAAAGATCTCTATTGTGTCACATACGCTTTGTAGCCATTTTACACTAATCAAGCATTAATTATAGTATTTTCTATACCAATCTAGTATTCAAGTCACCTTCATTTGATTCCTTGGATAGCGCCTATAAATTTTTATGAAAAAGTTTAATGAATGCATTTGTTTTGACATCATTATGAAAGAACCAAGAAAATTGCCTATATAGAGAATAAATTGGAAAATGTAAAAAACTTTTTTAAGCATACAAGTTCGTTGAAATGTCTACAACAATCAGACCTTTTCTTTTCCCAGAAGATTGTTGAAGACTGAATATTCTCAGAGACCCAAGTTTTGTACTCCTAATGAAGACACTTCAGGGTAAATAGAAAGTCCCAGGAGTATCAGCTCAAAACAAGCCACTATAAACTTCATCTGGAGTAGGGCGGACTGCAGAAAGAATATTTGTCATTCACACATCCTGGTGTATCAATCAGCAATGATTCCACCTAGGTACCTGTGTTAGTTGATACATTGTGTCAACTTGGCTGAATCAGCTCCGGCAGCGTGGGGGCCTCGCCCTTCAGGTGGGCAGGGCCCAGGAATTGAGAAAGGCAGGAAGCCGCCCTGCCTGGTTTCCTGCTGCCCCGCACTGCTTCCGTGGAGAAGTTTGCAGTCTTCCAAGGAGCTTGATCTCAGCAGCCGCGCCACTTTGGAGGAGCTCCAATCTTCACTGCGCTGGTCTTCGCAGTCAGGGCAGAAGGAAGAGAGAGGCTTGATGGACGCCGCTGCAGCTGCTCTTCCTCCTCAGCTCTTCATTGTTTTCTGCCGCATGAACTACTGTCGTTTGCCTTGGAGCCAGCGGAATGTGGACTGAACCCTCCAGTAACTGTGAGCTAAATAAACCTTTCCTTCCTTCATTTTGAGTGTCGGATATTTGTCCCAGCAATGAGTAAAAAGTAACTAAGACAGTACCAAAGTATTCACTTTCCCGTCTGTAAATGAGTATCAATCATACCTCTATAGGGTTACTGTGATTATTAAATCATTTAGAATGTGTAAAGTGTCACTACACACATAGTAGGTGTTTAACACTTGCTCCTTTTCCCAATGGTACAAATCATCTCATGAAGAAATACACTGATAGCCACTGAACTGTGACACGAACATTGAAAATGTGCAATGACCAAGTCAGTAAATACAATGATTCAGCTTTTTCTTAAAATACTCAATTGCTGAAAGTTCTCACTTACAGGTAAATCAAGATTGATACAGTTTTTTAGAACAAGGTTGAAACTACAGTCTCTGTGACACAGTTCACAGCCTCTATGCATTTTTAATATTTAACGTTAATGTTGAAAAGATGTAGAGTGGAGAAAGAGTGTGCACTGTGACAAGTAGCAGTGTCCACAAGCTATTCAAGTCAAGCTAGAGGCTGGCTTGGAAGAGAATCTAGGAGTTTGTAGACATGGCTGATTTCTTATAGTTCTTCTTGGGTGAGGGCTAGAAGACTAAATATTTTGTGACAATAGGATGGAAAATAATGGTGTTTATGATGAGCTCCAGTTTGGAGTAAATACTCTTGGGATTAGCTGATAAAAATGACAGCCTATCTCTGTGGGTTTTCCCCCCAAACTATAAACCTTTCCTAACCATAAGCAAAACATCAGGCAAATCCCAACGGAGAGATTCTATACAATATTGAGCCCTTGTTTCTCCAATTGTGACTGTCATCAAAACTAGGAAAAGTCTAAGAAATTTTACATCTCAAAGGAGCCAACAAAGATGTAATGACTAAGTGTGATATGGCACCCTGGGTAGGGATCCTGGATCAGAAAAGGACATTAAGCAGAAAGGAAAGAAATGTGAGCAATACAGATAATATACTAATGTATCACCAAAGATTCATTAATGGAAGTGAATGTAATGGGCTAATATAAAATGCTAAAATAGGGAAAGTGGGTGGGCCTGTGGAAACTCTTTGTAATACTTTCGCAATTTTCTGTAATTTTGAGACAAAGTCTCACTATGTAATCCATTGTCCTGTGC
The DNA here is from genome assembly GCF_000260255.1 of Octodon degus. NCBI lineage: Eukaryota > Metazoa > Chordata > Mammalia > Rodentia > Octodontidae > Octodon > Octodon degus. The sequence goes on from NW_004524599.1 coordinate 12,572,616, forward strand.
TTGAATTCACTAATTGTTCTCCTGCCTCAACCTTCTAAATACTGGGTCTTCTTCAATTAAATTCTGTCCTAATTCTACTTACTACCTCAAAAATAATTTTTTCCTACATGCCTGGGAAAATAGTGTCTCAAGTAGGTGAAAATCTCCGTTTCATGGGTAGACATTTAATTTTCTCCAAATGTTTCTCAGACACCGATTTCTTCTATCTGGTTACTCCACTGCCTTTGGAGCTTACATCAACGGGAGATGCTGCTCTGAAAGCACTTATTTATTGGTAGAATTGTGTGACAATTGGGTTTCTGTTAAGCCAATTTGGAATTCTATCCCAACTGGTGTCCTTGTCACAGGCCATCTTTGTAGCAGCACAATGACAGTAGCTAAATCCTAGAAGCAGCCTGCATGCCTTCAACAGATGACTGCACTAGGTAATGTGGGCCACGTCCCCAGGAGAATCTGCTCAGCCATAAGGAAGGAAGCACTTGTAGGACGATGGACGCACATTGAGTCCATAATGCTAGGTGAATCAAACCATCCACAGAAGGTGAAATATCACATGGTTTCTTTTATATGAGAAAGCCAAAGTATAATTTAAAAATCAAATAAATCATATGAAGCTGAGAGGTAGAGTAGGTGGAGATAGGAAGGAAAACTAGTGACTTCGTAGTTGCTGAGACATATTACCCCACACCCAGTCCTGTGAGGAGGAGAGGGCTATTCTTGTTCACAGTTCATAGGTGGTTTCAGTCCCTAGCTGGTTGTCTCCAAGATGGAGGAATACGGTGCAGGAGAAACAGCTCATGGCAGAAGGCAGAGAGGCAGAGAGAGACTGGGAGGAGGGAGACAGGGAGATGCCCTTCCCGCCATGCCCCACTGGCCCACTTTCTCTGACCAAAACTCAATCCCCAGCATCACATTTTGCTATAAACTCACCCTGGACTAATCCACTGATGAGTATCACGCCCCCATGAGCTGATCACTGCTCCCAAGCCCCACCCATGAGCACTTGAGCCTTTGGGGGGACGTCTCCCAATAAGCATGTGGCATGGAGCGAGACAGGAGGAAGGGCTAGGTGAAGCAAAAAGGCTCAGGATGTGACATATATGTGTATTTATTATGAACTGCAAATGTATACTAATTTTTAAAAGACCTGATCTATAAGAAAATCTGCTTCTGAGTGACTGGGTGTTGTGTTCTGTGCTTGCGCATACAGCGAGCTCTGCTAAGGTTCATGTTCAAACTTGACAAGCCAGCCATGGGGATGGAGTTTAAAGTGAGGGCGGGTGGTGCTGTGGGAACCCATTCTGGTGCCCTGAAAATTTTGGTTGGGCCTCACATGGTCTTACATAGAATCCACTGATTCTACAATTGAAAACAAACAAACAAAAGTCTCCTTGCCAGATAATGTGCCAGGAACCTGCCAGCACTGTATTTTATTTGAATTAATGAAGCAAAGTATTTATCTGACTGAGTAATTGACTAATGTAAATTTGCATGTTCAAACAAATGCCTATTCCAAGCCAATTTGGCATCTTCTCCATCTCTACAGCCTAGAGTACCACAGTATTTACAAAGCACTGGAAATACATAGACTTAGCAAGTTCATGGTGCATGTGTAGGAGCCCAAGAGAGCACACTGTAGGACTTGTGCATATGTTGGTGTGATGTTGACTAGTAAAAAGACAAGCCACAGGAAGTAAAGGAGTGAAATAGCTAATATTTAAAGGTCTTTTCAAATTGATTTTAAATGAAATTGTTGCTTAAGGTTTTCTTTTACGATGATAATGAAAAAATGGCAGGGTGACAAATGAGTCTTAGCTCTTCAGGTCCTGAGGATGGTGACAGAAGGGACCCAGCAGGCCTGCCCACTCCTGTTGTTAATTAAAATATTTTTACCTTCTTCAGGGTGTAACGCAAGTCGGGCGCTGAGCCCCAGAGAGGCTGGTGCAGTCTAATGATCACACATTCAAATAAACACAGTTGGGGGCCACCAGGGAGCTGAGCAAATCACTTCCCCCACCTCATTAAGGCCTGAAGCACTCTGCAAAAATCTGAAACGCCCTGACTGTGTTTCTTATGAATAATAAATACTAGTCAGTCTCCCAGATGCTCCATGGTTCCAGGTACGGTGCACACCTCATCCAGCAGAGACTCCATGCAGCAGGGAGTGGCATTTGAAGCTTGGTGCTTCCCTTCTTGCATTCACTGAGCGGTTCCTGCCACAGCAGTTTTCCCTGGACTCCTTCAGCCTCTTTTCCAGGGCTGTGCTGCTGTTCTCACTCATCAGCACTGTGAGCAGATCGGTCTGTGGTGGAAGGTGGACTGCCTTCCACAGCCGGCTCTGCCTTATCAGGGGTGAACCTGCACATACCAAAATCGTCCTGAGGACCACATTACCTCAGAAAGATGGATAGTATTCTAGATGTTCATCTCCCTTCCCCATGCTAAAGCAAATGGGTGCTTGGAATTTCAGCTGAGAAAAAGCAGGAGAAAAGATTTCAACAGAGAGGGTTTGATTTATAAAATAAATCAATGTAGGAATTAGCACAGACAATGGCAGGGTCATTTTTTAAAACTTACTTATAAATTTTATTCTGGAGAGTGCTCAAAGTGACCAGAACTCCACATAACAGAAAGAACCCACCAAATGGGGCAAACAATTAAACACAGGAGAAAGGCATACAACAGCAGGTAAATAACATGTCAATCATAAGTCAACACAACTCAATTCTAACCATCAATGTAAATGGACTCAATTCATCAATTAAAAGAAATAGACTGGTACAGTGGATTAGGACACAGAATCTAACAATATGCTGTATACAAGAAACACACTTAATTCATAAAGAATTCATAGGCTGAAAGTCAAAGATAGAAAACAATGCTACATGTTCCAGGACCTCAGAAAAAAAAGCAGGAGTAGCAATCCTGTTTGCAAACAGTCTGAAATTCAAACTAAAAATGATAAAACAAAATAAAGAAGGCCACTACACATTGGTTGGGGGAAAAATACAAGAGGAAGAGGTAACAATCATAAATATGTTCATACCACACATGGGAGCATCTACCTATACTAGATAAATCTTAATGGACATGAAAAATCTACTATCCAATATCACGATCTTAACAGGAAACCTTAATGCACTTTATCCCAAAAAGATAGGTCAAACAAACAAAAAATTAGCAAAGAAGTAGCAGAACTGAACCAGACCTTTGAAAAATGGACTTAGTGGACATGTACAGTATTTCATCCAATTACATCTGAATACACATTCTTTTTACCTGCGCATGGGACATTTTCTAAAATAGACCACATACTACTGCATAGGTCATGCTTAACTATATGCAAGAACACAAAATTTTTTCCATGCATATTATCTGACCACAGTGCAATGAAACTGGAAATAAATGACAAAAGACATATGAATACTTGATGGAAAATACCTGTTCCATGCTATGTCTAAGATGTTTGGCTACTCAGATAGATAGTGAGGTAAAGATCAACTGCCTATTTTGTAGGGTAATATCATTAGGCGTCTATTTTGGAGGGTTAACAACTTAAGTTTGCAGATGAAAAATTAGAGAAAAACAAAGGCTACAAAGACAGTCAACATTTTGGCCCTAGCCTTTCAACGTCAATGAGGACTCAGAACATAAGAGAACCTGTACTGTAACATCATGTAATTCAGTGATGTCCCAAAGGAGAATATGGGGCTATAGAGGAAAGTGATCGAAGATGTAGAGTGTACCTAAGGAGAGCCACATAGAGAGAAAACATTCTCTCAGGCTTTCACAGAAAGCAAATTGGTCAAGTAATGGCCATGACTCATCCACATGGCTAACACTGACAAAGGATCTACAAACTGTGGTACAGGGTTTCAGGGTAAATCGTAAGGGGATTTGACTGACCTTGGCAGATACAAAAGTAACATTTCTTGTTATATAGGTCTTGCTTTATCTTGGTCTTAACCATCCAGCAGAAACGTATAATAACAAGATATGAAAACTAAAGCCATATTAATATGCTGAGCTGTAAAAGCTCAAGTCAACAACTTCTGACATTGCCAGTCCTATGGATAATCCACTATAATTATGGACTACTGGACTATATTGGATTATTTTGCTGTATTCACACACCTAAAATATTTCAGTGGCAATGAAATACACATCTCTGACAAAACTAAACAAGAAAAGGGGTACAAATGAAGGACCATTTTGTATCCGTATATACAAAATAGGATAGATATACAGCTACTTTCTCTTAATTCAATGAGAAGAAAGATTTGTACTAATAGTGTCTGTGGACAGGATATCATGTCTGCATCTTGTATTATGAATAACCACTATGAAGACAACAATATACAATGTGTTAATTATTGAAACTGTCCTGTTAAATGATTTTGAAACTGTCTCATTGCTATTTGTTTCTCAATAAAATTAATAATAAACAAATTAAAAAATCTGAGAAATGCCAATAGAAAGAAACTACAAACAACAACATATTGTGGAAAACTGATTACCAATTATGGAAATTAAACAACACATTCTTCAACAAACAATGGGTAACAGATGAAATTAAATGAGAAATTAAACAATATCTACAATTCAATTAAAATTTGAGTGTAGCTTATCGTAATTTATGGGATGCAATGAAAGCAGTTCTTAGAGGTCAATTTATAGCTGTGAACTCACACATTAGAAAAACAGAATGGGAACAAATAAATACCCTAATGCTGCACCTCAAACATCTAGAAAAGGAAGAGCAAACCAAATGCAAAGCCCAAAAATGGGAGGAAATTAAAAAGATTAAAGCAAAAATTAATTCAATCAAAACAAAGAAAACAATACAAAGAATTAACGAATCAAAAAGCTGCTTCTTTGAAAGGTTAGAGAAAATTGGTAAAACCCTAGCTAACCTCATCAAAAACAGGAAAGAAAAAACTCAAATTCAAGAAAAAGGAATAAGAAGGGTGAAATTAGCACAGACTCAGTGGAAATCCAGGAGAAAACCAATAGTTATTTTGAAAATCTTTATTCACACAGAATCAAAGACACAGAAGAAATGAACAGATTCCTAGAAAGGTACAAATTACCAAAACTTAATCAAGAAGATATAACAATTCTCAGTAACCCAATAATAGCCAATGAAATTTGAAATGTAATAAAACTTATTGACAAAGAAAAGCTCAGGTCCCGATGGATTCACAGCTGAATTCTACAAGACATTTACAGAAGATGTAGTCCCTATACTCCTCAAACTCTTCCATGAAATGAAAAAGGAAGAAACATTCCTAAGATAATTCCTGAAGGCAAGTATTATACTGGTACCAAAAGCAGAGAAAGATGCAACTGAAAAAGGGAACCACAGGCCGATCTCCCTCATGAACATAGATGCAAAAATCCTCAATAAAATCCTAGCAAACAGAATACAGCAAATCTTCTAGAAGATTATACACCATGATGAGGTAGGATTCATCCCAGCAATGCACGAATGGTTCAATATACACAAATCTATGAATGTAACACACTATATTAATGGAGCCAAATCCAAAAACTACATGATCATCTCAATTGATGCAGAAAAGGTCATTGACAAAGTCCAATATTCATTCATGATCAAAGCCCTACAGAAAATTGGAATAGATGGCCTCTACCCCAGTCTGATAAAAGCCATCTATGACAATCAAACTGCAAATATAATTCTAAATTTGGAAAAAGTGAAATCTTTTACTCTCAGATCAGGTACAAGTCAAGGATGTCCTCTGTCGCCACTCCTATTCAATATAGTTTTGGAATTATTAGCTAGAGGCATTAGACAAGAGAGAGAAATAAAAGGAATAAGAATAGGTAGAGAAGAAGTTAAAATATCATTATTTGCAGATAAAATGATACTCTACTTGAAAGACCCAAAAAACTCCAACAAACTCATAGAATTGATAAACAAATTCAGTAGCATAGCAGGTTACAAAGTCAATACCAAAAAGTCAATAGCATTTCTCTACACAGATAACAAACATACTGAGATTACAGACTGAGATTAGACTGAAATTAGAGAAACAATACCCTTTTAAACAGCACCATGAGAAATGAAATATTTAGGAATTAATCTAACTAAAGAAGTTTAAACGATCTATTCAATGAAAATTGCAGTACTTTGGAAAAAGAGATCAAAGAGGATTTCAGAAAATGGAAAGATATTCCTTGCTCCTGGATAGAAAGAACCAACATTATGAAAATGGCCGTTATCCCAAAATTGTTATACAGATTTAATGCAATCCCTATCAATATAACAACAAAATACCTCACAGATCAAAGACATTATTCCTAAAATTTATTTGGAATCAGAAAAGACCTAGAATAGCAAAGGCAATTTTGGGCAACACAGGCAAGGCAAGGGGGCATTACAATCCCTGACTCAAAATTATACTACAAAGCTACTGCGAAACCATCAGCATGGTATTGGCAAAAAATAGATCTGAGGATCAACAGATTAGATTAGAAGATGCAGATACAACTACAAACACACTCAGCCATGTTATCTTCGACAAAGGGACTAAACAATCTTCCTGGAAGAAAGATGGCCTCTTTAACAAATGGTGCTGAAATACTGGCTCTCTACATGCCAAAAACTAAAACTAGACCTGTGTCTATCACCATGCACTACATTAAAGTCAAAATGGGTTAAAGATCTAAACATTAAAGCAAAAAAGCTAAATCTCCTGGAAGAGAAACCAGGTGAAAATCTTGAAGATACAAGGGTAGGCAAATATTTCATGAACAAAAATCAAGTTGCATGGGAAATACTTGAAAGAATCAACAGCTGGGATTTCCTCTTATTGAGAAGTTTTTGTATATCAAAAGAAATCACAAACAGAGTGAAAAGACAACCTACAAATTTGGAAAACAATCTTAATTAATAATCACACAGACAAAGGTCTTCTATCTAGAATAGATAAAAAACTTAAAAAGCATTAAAGCCACAAAATGTGAGGACCCAATCCAAAAATGGACATCTGTGATGAATGCACACTTCTCAGAGGAAGAAATACAAGAGGAAAATAAATACATGAAAAAATGCTCCATGTCACTAGCCATTCGAGAAATGCAAATTAAAACAACATTGAGATACCATCTCACCCCAGAAAGAATGGCTATCATAAAGCAATCACCAACAACAAATGTTGCAGAGGCTTCAAGGAAAAAGGAACCCTTCTCCACTGCTGGTGGGAATGTAGACTGGTGCAACCATTATGGAAATCAGTGTGGAGACTCCTCAAAATACTAGGACTGGAAATCCCATTCAATCCAGCTCTTCTCTTGCTGGAAATTTTTCCAAAAGAACTGAAAACCTATCATAGTATGAACAAAAACGTATCATAGTGACATATGTGCACCCATGTTTATAACAGCATAATTTGTGATAACCTAATCTTAGAAACAACCAAAATGCCCATCACCTGAGGAATGAATGAAAAAGATGTAGTGCTTTGGTACAATGGAGTATTACTCAGCTATAAAGGAAAACAAACTCGAAGCCTTTGTACATAAGTGGATGCAACTGGAGGCTATACTCATAAGTGAGATGAACCAGACCCACACGAGTAAATATCGTATTGGGTCCCTAGTGTAAGAACTCAAAAGAAGAAATAAAAACTGAAAGGTACAACAGACACAGTTAAATGGAAAGAAACAGAACTTAAGGGTTTAACAAAGAGAAAGAAAGCAGAAAAGTTAGGAAATAAGGTCAGGGCAAAATCATACATGTACATATACAAGATGGATAAGGCAATAGTCCTAAGAATTTCCCTCTGGTTTTTAAAATAGCAGTTAATGGGTACAATTCTCATCATGACTAACTCTATATGTTAGTCTTCACCCTGCCTCTGCACTGTAGCCCAGGGTTTGGTTAGAAGGCATTCTGGACTTTCACAAAGCAAACAGGAACCATGGACATTATTTTGCTGGGTTCTGTCTGACTTGTCTGAAGTCTAAGGAGCAGCATGGATACCTGCCTATCCAGCAGAGACTGCAGCCTAATGTTATACTAAATGCAGTAAGTACCTGGCTTCCTCTGCAACTTGGAGAAACCCACTCTTACCAATCAATGGTGGCAGGAGGCGGCTGAAATAGCTCCTCAGATGCTTGGACCACTTGCTGGAGGAGAGGTAAGGAGGACAGATTTGAATCTGTCAGCTAACAGAGATGGAGCACTTGTCACACTTCAATGGCATTTAAAGTTAACCCTAGCTGAAGTTAGGAGTTAGGGTGTCAGCAGGGAGCCCAATGTGGAGACTCTATGAGGAAGCTGCTTCTCCACAGATGGGATGGATCCTCAGATGGCCACCCTCTGCATCCTCTCTCTACTTTGCCTACACTTTCCCTTCTTCTCTTGCCTTCCTTGGGTCTAGGTACAAACCACTCCTCCTCATTTCTCCTTTCCTTCAGTGAGTGGCACCCCACCACCCAGCCCCCACATCTTACACCCCTTTCTCTAATCAGCACAACTTTAGAGATTTTCTTTGTGGGGTTTTTACTTTCTTGTCAGGGATTTGATCAGCTTGCAAACCATACTGACAGCACTTGGGAAAATCCCCTGGGTTGCAGCCACCTCTGCACCCATTTTCTTAGGACAGATGGTGTTTTATGACAGCTTCCAGATTTACCAAGACCTTCTGAGTCTCTGGAAAGATTCAAGTAAAAGCAGAAAGCTGATCGGGGAGGGATAATGTCACAGGGTTGAGTTCCCTTTCAATTCAACTGCAGATCCCTTTGATTTGCTGCCTGTTTGTTCCTCCTGAGTTTTGTCTTTTTCTACCCATATGTTCTTGGGGGAAAGGGCTTTGGAAAATTCAAAGGATGATTTTATTTGGAATAAGTCCCTTTATCATATTTACTGTGCAGTTTTGCTTTGGCTAATTGATTTGCTCTTCTCAAGATCCATTTTGCATACTTCTTTTTTTAAGTTTTAGAAAATACTATGGCTGCTTTCCACCCCATCCCTCAATCAAAATTCTTCCGAAGGATCCTCCAGTTTTCAGCCTGTCTCTCATTCTGACCATTTACTCTTCAGGGAGAATTTTCCCTTACAACATTCCCTGAGAGTTTGAAAGACTGGTGTGTCTGCTAGTCTGTTTTGGCTTACTCTAACAAAGTGCTTGCTGATGCTGGATACTTTATAAAGGAAAAGAGGTTTATTAGTACAATAGCATTGTGTTGGCCTCTGATTCTCCTAAGGGCCCCAAGGCAGATTGGATCACTGGCCAAGGCCCTGGAGAATGAAGTGAGATAGTGAGAGAGAAAGCAAGAGAACTGAGAGAGATCAGGGTCTCTCTCTGTCTCTCTGTCTCTCTCTGTGTCTCTGTCTCTCTCTCTCTCTCTCTCTCTCTCTCTCTCTCTCTCTCTCTCTCTCTTTCTCTCCATTCTGGAAGTAAAACACAGGTTCTTTGCTCTGGTATACACAGCCCCTGCCCAGCCCTGTTCAAAAATATTTTGAAATACAGTCTTACTGAATCACTAGGTTGTCTGGGCTGTGAAAAACCTTGCAATCCTCCTGCCTCAGAACCATTATAATGAGGACCAAGGTTCCAGCAACCCACCTTTGTAAGGCTAAACCCAATGTAAGCCGTTGCACCATAGGGCACTGCCTCATTTCTCTTCAGCCACATATAATTCATTCAGGGGCAGACAACTGGTTTTGAAGGTCTCTGGTCCATGTCTTGGCAAACTGAAGCCCTTCATAGAGGATCCGTCCCTTGTGAGCTGAGATCTAACAAGCACTGCCAGCTGGTGACAAAGTCATGGCTCCCGTGGCATGTAGACTTGAGAGCTGGGAATGCGGTATGAAATCACATATGAGGCCGGGAGGTAGGGGAAGCCTGCAAGAGTAAGATGCCTGCAGGAACATGGACGGGAAGGTCCTGAGAGGAAGAATGAAGGCTCAGTCCCCGAGGGCCTTGGTCCAGTCCAAATGGGTCCATGGTAGCTTCATTCTCATCCATGAACTTGCCCTTTAGAGTCTTAAAATAGATCAGCCTCTCATGTGACTTTGTTTTTTTACAAGCAATTTTTCCAAGAACCTGTGCTTCATGGTTTGACATAAGCTAATTCTAGCATCTATCCTTTCTTCATATTTGCTTGTAGAGCCCTCATGGTTACCAACCCACAAGCCTGGCAAATAAATAGAATTTCTCCTTTTCCACCTATAGTTACAAAAGGTCAGCTGACTATAAGGTAAACAAAGACATTTTTATAGAAACAGTACAAATATTAAAATCAGGAAGTTAATATTCATAAAATTCTAATTTACAGACCATTTCTAACTTTGTCAGTGGTCCCAGTTGTGTGCTTTAAATAAAAGAACATCCACAGTGATGTATCAATATATTCACTTTTCTTTTTTTAGGTGTTTGGTACAGGGTCTCACTGTGTAGCTCAGACTCATAGTGATCCTCCTGTTTTCAGCCTCCCCATGCTGGGATTATGGGCGTGCATCACCACTCCTGGACTAAGTGACCAGCTCAGTGCACCCGGGGGACAGGGTCAGCAAGACATGTGGTGCCGGGGATCGAACCCCAGTCCCTGCACTTCAGCTTTCTTTTTTTCAGTCTCTCCTTGAGTCTAGATTGATTATTCTTTAGATTCTCCTTCATTTATGACCTTCACATTTTTTTTTAAATAGGCTAGACACGCAGAAGTTTGTAGTTCGATTTCAACATTTGTTATTTCCTCACAGTGACTATCAGGCTACAATAGTGGGAAAACAGTCTATGTCCTGCTCAGAGCCTCCGAGACACATACCCAGGTGGTGGATGTGCTCATTTCAGGGCTTACTCTGACTGCTCGGTTGAGGAAGGGTCAGCGGGGTCTTCCACTGCACAGTTGCTTTTCCCCTCTTACCTCCTTAGCGGTCCTGCTACTGGGGGCTGGCTTGGCCACTGCGCCGGGTGGTGGTGGGCAGGTCATAGGGAAGACCCGCAGGAAGACAGTCTGGACACTCAGGCATTTCTGTGCTGCTGCCTGCCCAGCCACCAAAGGACCTTGTGACTGTGTTAACCAGTCCTTCTCAGGGCACGTTGGCCATAAGAAAGCAGGAAAGGGCCAGCGACCTTCACCAAGAAACTCTCTGTTTTTATTATACATGTTCCTAACTCTGCAAAAGTATAAATAAAGCACTGTTGTGGAAAAATACATATATATGTATACACAAGATAGTTAGGATAGATGTACAGCTACTTTTTCTTAGTTCATTGAGAAGAAAAGTTTGTACCACTATTGTTTAGACAAGATATCATGTTTGCATCTTGTCCTCTGAATAACTACTATGAACACAATATGCAGTGTATTAATTGTTATAACTGTCCTACTAACTGTTTGGAAACTGTTTCATTGCTGTTTTATCTCTTTCTCATTAAAATGAATTAAAAAATGAATAGCTCAGTGTACAAAGTAAGTACCACATAAATGCACAGTTGTAGAAGTGACTTCAAGAGACTGCTCCAATAACCCTGATGATCAAAACTCTTAACACAGACTTGACTCATCTCTTTAGCTTTCGTGTTTAGCCACTAAGAAAATTCTTGGCCGGTTTCCCTGGAGTGCCCCTGGGTGCAGATACACTTGAGAATGAACACCAAGCCATTAGTGCCGCATCATTTTTTAAAGCTCTATCCATTCTGGATCTCTCAAAGCTCTGGGCCTTTAAGACCTAAACTCCATTAGGGTGAAAGAACCACATTAATCCAGCCTTTGCCTCCTAAAAACGGGTAATGCTTTCGGTTAAAATGAACAGAGCCCACGCAGAGTGCAGGGTCTCAGAGTGCTTCTTGGTTTTAGTCTCCATCTAAGGAGAAGGGAGGAGGAAGAATCTCCACACTACTTCAGATGCACTGTTAGCCCGGCCAGTCACTTGAAGATGACTGGAAGTTGGACGTTCAGTCAAGGAGCCAGTGTGCAAATTTCCCGCCCCTAGATGAGGTAAGTGCAAAGCACATGTTGTCAGAAAAAGTAGGGTAGTGTGAGCCGTGTGTAGCATTAACTCTGACTAGAGCCGTGATTCTTTTTTTTTTTTTTTTTTAAGGAGCTCTTGTTTTAGAAAGAGGTGAATTTTGTGCCATTTTGAGAATTTAATCTGCCACAATCACAAATTTATTTTCCTAGAATGATCTTACAAAATCTGCATGGAATCTTAATTTGTCATTTAAGTGTATTTTTAATAGAAAAAGTAAATGGGTTTAAATCTGTGAGTCTTGAGTTAGGGGCCGGAGGTTCAATCCCCAGGCCTGCCATGTTGGCCCCGCCCTCCGGGGTGTGCTGAGATGGCGAATGAGACTGGGCGTGGTGGCGTGCACCTGCAATCCCAGCTCTTGGGAGGCTGTAAACAGGCAGATCACTAGGAGTCCAATCTAGTAATGAGACACTGAACTCCCTGTAAACCCTCCCTAAACTTAAAAAAAAAATCTGAGTGCTTTTCAAAACAATTTTTTTTGGTTTGTCTCTTACCAGCATGAGGGCCAGGGAGATAGCTCAGTAGAATAAGTACCTTCCTGTCCCCTACCAGCACTGGAGACAACCCACATGCTAGCTTTACCACAAGCTGCATTGCCCAGGAGAGATCTGTAAATCTTTCATGTTTTGTTGTAAGGACTTTCTGTACCTTACTTTTAAAAGTTTCTTTGTATTTTATTCTAATACTCTATAACTTTGCTTAATTGTAGGACTTTGTATTTGAAATTTATATTAGATATAAGATAAAATTAAAAATTATTTTCTTAAATGTATGTCTAAGTGTTCCAACAGAGTTTTGATAAATTATAGTTACATAAAAATACTTGCAGTGTATGTATGTAACATTTAAGGAATTGCTAACCATAACATATAGTTATAATTTTTAATAAGTAAAACATAAATGACCAATAATATACAGACAATATGGTATTCAGAGAACAAAATACAATTACCTACTAAAGCACATTAAAATTTGTTCAGGTTCACTAATGTGAAGTATTAAAACAATGAGATTTGATGTTTGCAAAAAAAGGAAATGATTAAATATAAGTTGTGTATGGTAATAGGCTTCGACAAGGCCCTGGGGAAGCCAGTCTTGCTGCACACTGCTGCTGGGTATAGAAGTCAGTGAGCCATCTACCTTCCTGGACATTTTTGAAACAGCTACTTAAGCCGCTATCGCCTTACACTTTGTCTTTTCAATATCTGCCTTAGTTTCCAGGACCAGAGACAGTAGAGGTTGAGTATGTGGTCTGTAGAGGAGTGTTACCTTTAAATACTACAATCTGGATTTTACCTGAAATGGAATTATATGCGGATAAGATCATCTTCAGGTTTTGCATCCATCACATCCAGCAGTTCTTATTGTATCCATCTCTAAAGCGGTGACTCCCGGCTCTCTACTACAGGTGCCTCACCACGGGTGTTTCGCATTCTTTCTTGTACTGATGAATAGAAGCTTTGTAGAAAGAAGCATAACTGGCTTCCTGATTTCCAGCAGAATTAAGTGTGGGTTGATCAAAATTCTCAAAGGCTACTTGGCAGACAAAAACCTTTTGTACATGACTAGTGAGCAAGTGTTGTGCAGTGTGATATTCATTCTTACCGAAGCCTGCAAGAAGGGTCAGCTTGGTCATGAATTCCAGTTCGAGGCATCTGTTGGCGAGAGCTGCTATGAGCACAGAGCTGTCTTGCAAGTCATGCCTGGGCCTTGAAATACGCAACTCTGTGCTTCTCAGTATGACGAATAATGAAAGCTTCAGGACTTCATCTCCAGATGGTCTTTTCCATGCAAAATTATTTTATCCTGAAACCTCCCAGCAGAGCAGCAGTGATACCATGTGAAATGCTAGAAGGAGCTGGTCACTTCTGAGCTGGGCTGCAGCCAATCTAGAAGAAATATTTCTTCCTTTTTAAAAATTCCTGCTGGATGTACTCTCTCTGGTCCTCCAACCTGTTATGGAGACCAATTTTATTGAAAGTTGTGTTTTTGCTTTCTGTGATATATAATACTTAACAATGTAGTTTCATTAACTGGAGACTTGTTTTAGAGATCAAATTTGGTTCAAGCCAAATGTACAAGTCACCTAAGGACACTGAAATCCAGAACTTGTCCAAATTATACTTAATTTACATAGTTTGAATATCTACCCAATAATAGATGAAGCTATAAACACGCATATTTTCATGATCTAATAAATCTGTCAGGTCCCTTAGCTTTGGAAAACAGTAGAGCTTTTTTTCTTTTAAAGAGAATAAAAAATGATACAGAATTTCAGAAGATGATGATAAGAAATTAACAATGGTTGTTATATTGTATACTGTTATCTTCAAAACAGTTGCTCAAATGACCAGATATAGGTATGTAAAATTGATCACATAACATAAATACTAGCTGTTCCTGTCAATAAAATGATGGAAATTAGTAGTACAAGCATCTTAGCTACTATACATATAGACTTTAACATACATGTATATGTATGTATGTATATGTGTTTGTTTGCTTGTTTCCTTTCTTTTTTCCTCCATCCCAGTTGTTCTTTATTTTTGAGCAGTTACCTTCCCCTTAACAATATCCATTGTACCTTTGGGATTTTATTTACTCCTTCATTTTCTTATACTAGGGACACAAGAGGATGTATACACATGTTAGTCTGATTTATTTCACTTCTGCATATGGTCTCTAGTTGTATCTGTTTACCTATAAGAGCCTGGACTTTATCTTTCTTTGTAGCTAAGCAATACTCCATTGTATATGTGCCACATCTTGCTTACCCATTCTAAAATCAGCATGGTGCTGGCAAAAATAAATAAATAAACAAATCAATCAATCAATAAATAAACACCGACCTGAGCATCAGTGGAACAGATTACAAGGTACAGGTAAAACTACCAACACACTCAGACAACTAATCTTTGAAAAAGGGGCCAAACATGTTCGATGGAAGAAAGATAGCCTTTTTAATAAGTGGTGCTGGGAATACTGCCTTTCCATATGCTAAACAGTAAAATTATACCCATGTCTATCACTATGCATGAAACTACAGTCAAAATGGACCTAAGATCTAAATACTAAAACAGAAGTACCAAAAATATTGGAAGAGAAAGTAAGTAGAAATCATGAAGACATAAGAGTACACAGAGAGTTCATGAACAAAAACCAAACTGCATGGAAAATACTTCAAAGAATCAACAACTGAGGTCTCATCATAGTAAAATGTACAAGTGAGAAGTCCTGAGTTCAATTCCCAGTACTGCATACATTAATTACCTAATTAATTAATGAATTAAATGTTTGCACATCAAAAGAAATCACCAACAGAGTGCAAGGAAAACCCACAACTTGAAAAATTCTATCCAACTCTCCCTCAGGCAAAGAACTTCTATCTAGAACATAGAAAGAATTAAAAAATATCAGACCCCCAAAATTCAAAGACCCAATACAAATATGAGCATCTGAGATGAATATACACTTCTGAGATAAAGAAATACAAATAGGATATAAATATACGAAGAATGTTCAACATTATCGGACATTTGAGAAATGCAAATGAAGACAACCTTGAGATTCCATCTCACCCCAGAGGGAACAGCTATCATCAAGAAATCAACCAATAGCAAATGCTGGAGAAGCTGTGGGGAAAATGGAACGCTTTTCCACTGTTGGCGGGAGTGCAGACTGGTATCACACTGTGGCAATCAGTGTGGAGACTCCCCAAAAATGTAGGATTAGAGATGCCACTCACCTAGCTATTCACCTCCTGGATATTTTTCCAGAAGAATTTCAAACATCATACCACAGAAATATATGCACCCATGTTCATAGTCGTGCAATTTGTCATAGCTAAATACTGGAAACAAAAGTGCTTTAAGAGATGATGGTGAGGATGAGAATGGGGATGGGAATGATTATTTCAGGGAAGAATATCTACAAAGTGAAGATACCTGTAAACTTCTATTGAAGACCTTCTCATTTGCTAGCTTGAAGATTGACTGCATTCTTTCAGCTTACTAATTCAGAAGAAGTGCCTGATTAATGAGATTCTAAATGTTTCGAAAAAGTCATTTAGAATAGAGTTTAGGAATTCTACTTTACAGCTGAGGATCTTATGTGAGACAAATCTTTCTCAAATAACTATTGCAAAATATAAAGTAGCAATTATCTGAAGTCCTCAGAGAGGGTCTAAAAGTAGAAACTGGAAAGGAGTACATATGCAAAAAAAGGAAATGTTATGAAGGGAGGTTTTCTTTTTTTTTCTTCAGCTTTTTCTCTAAAGGGAGGCCCCAGTCAGGGATGTATTATTCAACTAGAATAAGACAGGGACAAAGCTATGATGATGGAGGAAGAGAAGACAGAGTTTGTGGTTACCATAGCAACTAGTCAATAAGAGGTAAATCTTGCAAAAGTTCAAAATTCTGCATATAAAATGTCCCCAAATTTTTTTTTTTGCTGAGCCTTGACATCTGCAGGTATGAGATAAACATCAAACTCTATGCAACTTACATAACACTAAAATAATCAAACAAGGTTATTCAAAGAGTTAATATGAAGCTTAAATAACTAAACAGCTTCAGGGATTGCCCAGAAAGAGAAAGTACAACCAGAATTTAGAATTTGTGATCAGCCGAGTGAACTGACTGCTAAAACAAAACCATGCCATTTGGTGGAACATAACAGAATCCTTCATCTCCACAAAATATAATTCATGGATACAGTGCAGGATTGATACACATAAAAAGAAACAGGCTAGAGAAAAGAAATGAATAGAAAACCAATTTAGATGACTCATGTATTTAAATCATCAGACAAATATTCTAAAGCATTTGTAGTAATCATGCTCAATAATATGAAAGAACAGTCATAACAAATGAATGTACAGAAAACGCCACATAAGGAAATCATAAATGGGAAAAGAAAATATGAACAAGATAATAAAAATTTTACAGCAAAAATGGATAAATAGGATCTATGGCAAATTTACTGATGGATTTAACAAACAATTGAGGATGATATAAAAAATGTTAGCAGAAATCATTAAGCCTTAAGAACAGGGAAAACATGATTAGGGGAAAATTTAGCAGTGTCATGGTAGAGTAATATCCATGACCCTAGCATACACATAATCAAAATCTGAAGATGAAAGGAAAGGTAAAGTGTGGCAGAAAAAAACATCTTTGAAGAAATTGAGGCAGAAAATGTCCTAAATTTGGTGAAAACCATAAAGTGCTTAAGTATTCAGTTGCTTCCTAAGGGAACTAAAAAGTGGATTTGAAACTCCAAATTTTCAGGATAGGCTTCTTTGAAAGAAAAAAAAAAAAGAAAGAAAGATGTTATTCTGACTCCAGATGGTATTTTATTTGAAGAGACAGAAAAATATCAAAATGAGTAGTTCATCAAAATCTAATAGATGAAATCTAAATCAGACCTTGATAACAATTAGAAAACCCTAAAACAAAACAAAAAAATACTCCCCAAAATCAAACAGAAACAATAAACAAACAAATAAACAAAAAAACAAGAACAAAAGGCACAAAGAAGTTCTTAATGTCTAACCATAGGGTATGTATGAAGTGGTAACATTTACTGGCTTACAATGCAAATTTTCCTCAAAGAGCAGCATTTCAATAGAATAAAGCCAACTAGAGAGTTTGGTTTGATAATGAACTTCCATAGTATCCAAAATAGAATCAGAAGCTGAGAGATGAAATAAATTTTCAGATGTTAACAAAGTTAGCAGAAGCGTTGTTGTGAAGTATGACCTGAGACCTGCATTAGTCTGCTTTTCATAACTATAATTAAATTCCTGAGACATGGTTGCTTGATAAAGTGAAGGCCTAATATTAGAAAAAATGGGAGGGATTGTTTTGTCTCCTTGTTGTTGTAGAAGTGCAAAGTCAAGGAGCCAACTGGTGGCGGCCCTGTTGCTGTCCTAGTCTCAGTATGGTGTAGGGTATCAGAGACAGAGACAGAGACAGAGACAGAGACAGAGACAGAGACAGAGAGGAAGAGAGAGAGAGAGAGAGAGAGAGAGAGAGAGAGAGAG
>NW_004524599.1:12590759-12594356 GCF_000260255.1 Octodon degus
AGAGAGAGAGAGAGAGAGAGAGAGAGAGAGAGAGAGAGAGAGAGTTAGTTCTCCCCCCTTCTGATAAAGCAATCAAGTTTTCATATTCAATCACAGAGGCTCTCCCCTGGTGATCTTATCTAAACCCAATCCCTTCATAAGTGCTCTACCTCTCAATTCCATAGTCAGATTGAATTTCTACCTCTTCTATAACTCACAACAGGGATTAAATCTCACCACATGAGATCTTAAAGAACAAACTCAAACTGCACCCAATCACAGCAGAAGCCAAACATCTCAATTTTACTTCACACAAATGTGAGAAAGTTAATCTTTCGTCATCTAAGGAACAGGTTTCTAAGATAACTGTATGTGAACTGTAGGCAACTGCTGCAGTAATTGGCCCCCTGCCTACAAAGTTAGTGCCCATCCCTGGTGACATGAACAAGGACACGTAGCTCTTTAGATGCACAACCTTCCTTGCTTTGGCTTGAACTCCACCACTTAGTGCTCTTCTTCTCTGTATTCCCCAGATTTAAAATTTTCATTTGTATCCTTGTTCATAACACCGAGCAGCATTCTCTTTTAAGAGACCTCAGATGGGGCTTCTACTTTTTCTTTGGAACCTAAAAGTAGATCTTTAAAGAAACTGACAAATCCAACCCAAGGCTACATTCTAATTGTGATACTTACTTAATTATGATCTCTACTGCAATGTCCCCCTAATTATGGGAGGAGCAGATCTGAACACTGCAAGAGGCATCCACTGGGAAGTGAAGCAAGGGATGTTGCAAAAAACATTAGAGAACTTCTAGATTAGAAGCCAGACCCGTGACCTTGTCAAATCCTTTCCTGTCTGACCCTAGGGTTCTTCATCTAAAAAGACATGAAATGTCCTACCTTTTCTACATATCTCTAATGAAGTATAGACGCAATCACAGCATGCAAAGGGGCTGTGCAAAGAGTCAAATCTAGTGTAGCTGTGAGTTCATCTAACTCATTTTTGAGAATCCCTTCAAGAGTTCATAGCACAAATCAGATTGTGACTACTCCTGAGGCTAGATTTCTTTTCATTCTGGCTCGCCCATGTCGGCACTGTCAGTATCCTTGGTTTATGTAATGATAAATCATAAATGTGATGCCAGATGTTTCTTCATCCCCACAGTCTGGGCAACATGTCACAAAGTGTCAGAGGCGACCACTGAAGTCATTCAGGTGGACCTGGTAAAGCTCTTGGTATCTAAGACTTACAGCCAAGAAGATAGGTTTAACTATTTAATGCTTCATTTGTAATTCTATTGATATTTAACCCAATGTACTTATTTGCAGAAGTCTATATTAATCCAAGACTTTCTACAGGAATATTCTTAAATTATTCAGTAATAGTTATCTGAACTCATATCTATGAAAGTAACGTGACTTTAATTCAATTACAGTTGGTTATAGGCAGTCCACTTCTCTTGAAAAGTATGATTGAGCAAACTTATTTTCCTCATTATAGGAAAGTACAGTTAAAATGACTCTCTTTACAGATAGCAAGCTGTGTTCTCATAAGTGACTTAATTCCCAAAGGAAAAACAAAAGAAGGGTGGAAGTCTTAAGAATGGATATGTGACATTGCACCCATCATTACTGAAAAAAATAAGTGGTTTTATCAGTTTGTGAAAAAGTCCTTGTCTATAGAATCATGAATTGTGTCATAACAGAAGAAGCTGTCTGCCACATTTTTTCTTGTGACCCACATAAAATAAGCATACCTTTACTTGTTTCCTTCAGTTGTGCAGAGAAAGGTTTGCTCTTAAATTTTCATGCTTTGTGTCCCTAGTATTTTTTGAGCAAAAAAGATGTGGATACAACCTGTCGACATGGTACAGAATGCTATTGTTAAGTTACAACAGTTTATTGATCTGTTGTATTTTTTGTGAAAATGAGATAAAATAGAATGTGTTTCCTTATGCCTGTAATTAGAAGGAGAACATAGGAAAACCACTTAGTGGATGGTTCTCCCTGCATTGTGCAAAGATATCAGGCTGCGTCCCCAGAAAAATGCACATATATACAAGATTTTTCAGCCTACTCTTGGATCCTTCAGATATCAATTGACAGCAGAGTAAGATACCCTAATGAGAAAGGAACTAAATGTATTTTCTTAATTTTTTTACAAGAAATTTTCTGTTCTCTTCTTACCTCCACACTCATAGGTTAAACAGATACTTTGTGTTTGTGTAGGATAAGCAGTCATCCCCCCAAGACCAAAGGGTTCCAAGCACCTCCACCCTAAAGAATGGGTCATTTGCCTGGTTGTATGCCATGGCAAGAGCACGTGAGCACAACTGGAGGCAGTGTGTGTGGAAGGCAGGACTTGTGTTCGTGCTCATTTCTTTCTTTCCTCCTATCTTTGGGCAAAACAGTACTGCATTGGCAGAATCATTCCTGAGTCACTTCCACTAGGTTTGCTTCCTTGTCTTGCAGGTGCTCAAACCAAGGAAACCTGAGGCCTCCTCTATCCTAGCAGGGTGAGAGCCTGGCTTGTCCTGAAGCCGGGAGCATTGCTCACAGCCCGATGCCTGGCACTCACCAGGACCTGGGAATGTGGGAGGCCCACAGAGGTTGGAAAGGCCAAGGATGTGGTGAAAGTGGAAGTGGGAAGAGCTTCTTTATGGGCTAAATAGTAACTTGAAAAGAGCAGCAAGAAGACTGGGCATGGTGGTGCGTGCCTGTAATCCCAACTCTTGTGAGGATGTAAACAGGAGAATCACTATGAGTCAGATCTAGTAGTGAGACCCTGAACACCCTGTAGACCCTTTCCTAAAAAAAAAAAAAAAAAGAAAGAAAGAAGAAAGAAAGAAAGAAAGAAAGAAAGAAAGAAAGAAAGAAAAGAAAAGAGAAGCAAGAATAAAGTTTTGTGCCACTACATGAACTCTGTGTATACGTGATTAGCACTGTAATAAGAGTTTCCTCACAAGCAATGAACTGAACTAGCACACTGCTCCAAACACTGCATTACTGGGGCGAAGCTGACCATGTGTATTTCTATTTTATTATTATTTTAAAGGGAATAAAAATAAAAAATATTGAAAATGATACAAAATTTCAAAACAAGATGATAGGAAATCAACAATAGTTGTTTCTTTTCATAGTGTTATTTTATGCAAAACCGGTAAAAAAAAATTAAGTAAATAAATTTTGAAAAATTTCTATTGGTTTATTGAAAGGAACAATTGATGACCACTCACATTTTTTGAGGAAGCTTGCCCTTTATTCCGAGGGAAATTGTGCTTCCTTCCTTGGGAAAATCTAGGTAACAAAAATATGGCAGCGGAACTCATCTGCGGATCTAGAGGTGGTTCCTGGGTCACATCTCGAGTAGCACTAAACTAGGGAACTACTAAAGTAGCTGAAACTAAGCACAAAGATTTTGAGTTCTGATACCAGGAAAATCACGACTGGGATCTCGGATCTGCTACTACTTTAGGTGAGTGATCTTGTGAAGATTCCTTCGTCTTTCACTTTATCTGGCCAGAGGAGATAATCATGGTGGTGACTCATCAGGTCACGAAGATTTTAAAGAAAACATTCCCAACATGTGATTTAGCAAGTAGTAAACAGTAGCTGTTA
>NW_004524599.1:12594456-12647748 GCF_000260255.1 Octodon degus
TTTTTTGGCATCGTTACTGTCTACTCATGTTTGGGCCCTGGACTAATTGTAGAGGTACAAAGGTGAAAGAAATGCAGTTCCTGTACATAGTAGCCTCTCTGGCTAGACTCTCTCCACCTTAGAGATCCTGGAGGAAGTGGACAGGAGGCCAGTCTCTCCTATGACTTCCTCCACACATGCAGAATGGCTGCAAGAGGAAAATTAGCATGAGGGAATACAAGTGAAATGGAACAGTGAAACACAAGTACAGTGAAATGAAATTTCAAATGACTTTCGCCAAAGGTAACAGAAAACATGAACTTCCGCCAGCTAAATGAGCAGGAAATGTATCACTTCACATATCTAGAAGTCCAGGGCAAGGTTAGCATCTAAGCTCACTGAATCGTGTGGTTCTGGATCCATTTTCCTGCAGGCTTTTTAAAAGCAGTACCACCTCTAAAGTGTTAGATCTCAATAACTTTTCATATTGTACTTGGTTGACCAGTTGATTGATTGACTGATTGGTTGGTTGATTGACTAATTGACTGTGGTACTGGGAATTGAACCCAAGGCCTTCCTACAGAGCTACAACCACAGCTCCCTTTTTAGAAAAAGTATTTTGAGATGATGTCTTACTAAATTTTAAATTATTTCTCAGTTTGTGCTCCAATTTAAGATCTTCCTGCTTCATGTGTCCAGTGCTGGAATCATAGGCATGCTGCACCACACCTAGCTTAGATTTCACATTTTCAACCCAACTGGATTTAAAGAAAAAACCAGAGTTGCTTCCAGAAAGTCCCCTAGAAAAGGGGACCTTCCCAGATCCCTGGATTTTGCTGTCCCTGTCTAAAATCAGAGTTTCATCCCTGAACCAGTCACTAGCCATGAAAATAGACAGTCCTGGAGCTTGAGATCTCACAGAAAAGACACTGGCTGAGAAAGCAGATCACGTCCCCAAAACCATTCTAAGAGAGTGACAACCACCTCCCTGCTGGAAATCCCTAGAGTTAAAAACTCACCGTCCTAAGCATCAGATCTTGAAAATCTTTTAGAAATAGTCTATTCCAATAGCTTAATTTGTAGAAAAAGATTTTAAGACAGAAAAATATAATTTCCCAAACTTTCACAGCTAACTGTGGCACAGCTGTGACGCTGCCTTAGGTATGATTATTTCAAATCTATTATGCTTTCAACTCAAGTAGCCTATTTTGTTTTTCATCTTAACTAATAAAATAGAAAAAAAAAACAAAGCATGTAACAGTAATAGTTTTTCCACTGCTTTGGGATTCTAGCAGCTGGTGGATACCATAACTTGTACTGAGGAGAGCAGTAAGTGTAATTTATTTGATGTAACTTGTTTACAATAACCTCCAGTTTCTTTTGAGGATATAGATTGCCTTTCAACATTCTAGTCTTGTGTAATATTCTGCCCCTTATCAATACAATTTTAAATGGGCATCCAGTGGTCTGAATAAGAAGCTATATTAATCTGTGAGAACTATCATTTTGCATTATAAGCTGGTTCATGTTATTAAGACAGAATTATTGTAAATGGAGTTTTTTTTCCCACCATATAGTTGTGCAGAATTTTATAATTTTCTCTGAAGGTTTGCTTAATGCATTATGTCACTGTATTTGAAATGGATTCAAGGACAACTCTTATTCTCCTGACCGTGTCCACATAAGAAAGTCAGGATGGGGAGGAGAAGGGAGCGGAGAGGGATGCAAGAAGTGTGTTTTGTGCATGTACCAGCTCCCTGTTCTGTACCCCAAAACAAGTGCTAAGATAAATGAATAACAAATACATGGAACCACATACTTTTTACTGGGCTCTTTTGTGTGGATTGAGGAGATTCATGAGGGATGTGTGACTGGTATTTTGTTGTGGGCTAGCAACTTCATCTTTAACATAAATCTTTTCTGACAAGTACTTAATGTACAAAATCCCACTCTAGGTCAGCAAGTTCAGAGGTTTCCTCTGACCTGTGACCAGAAGGTCTTGTATTCTGTATGTTTAAGTGAGATTTGAGTGTGTCAATGAACAGATATAGAAAAACCTGTAATGGGGCTGGCCAGATAGCTCAGCATACTAAAGCACCTGTTTAGGCAGGTGCAGGGACCAGGGTTCAATCCCCAGCATGTCATGCTGGCCCTGGCCCCAGGGTGCACTGAGAAAGTGATTGAGACTGGGCATGGTTGTGCCTGCCTGTAATCCCAGAGTTTGACAGGCTGAAAACAGGAGGATCATTATGAGTCTAATCTGAGCCTTAGACCTTGTACTAAATACATTAAAAGAGAAAGAGAGAGAGAGAGAAAGAGAGAGAGAGAGAAAGAGAGAGAGAGAGAGAGAGAGAGAGAGAAAGAAAGAAAGAAAGAAAGAAAGAAAGAAAGAAAGAAAGAAAGAAAGAAAGAAGCAAAGAAAGAAAGAAACAAAGAAAGAAAAAGAAAGAAAGAGCTGTTATGCCCATTTCCCATGAAGGCTTCAGTTTCTGTTGAAACTAATTCTGATATCTAAGTCACGTATCTACTTATGCAGATTTATATGATGGAACCTAAACTTTCCTTTCTTATCCTCTTAGTGTTTTCCAGTGAGTATTATACCATTTCTAAATATTTGATGAAGGCCGTAAAGTGGATTAGCCTTCAATCCTTCGGGGACTTGTGGATTTATTCTCAGCTGGGAGCATCCCTATCCTGAAAATATCAAAATCAGTGACCTCTTTGGTGTCAGTTTCTTTTGCCATCTATTTCCTGCTGTGGGTGTGGTGACAGTAAGTTGTGCTTTTCCTCATATTGTTGATATATCATTGATTGCTATAAATGGGGCTCCTGTAGCAATTATACATGCTTTGTCCCTTCTTTAAGGTGAAGTGAGCTCAGAATTTAACACAAATTTTAATGGTTAAGATTTTTAATTCCATCCCAGCCCTTCTTTTTAGTATATGGCTCCTCTTGATCTCTTTTAATATGCTCATCCTTTAATAACCCCAAATGAAATGATCTACTCTTTAAAGCCAAGGAATATTAATTTGGATCCAATGGCATACTGAACAAACAAGAATATTGCAGAAAATGCATTTTAACTTTCTAGATTTTGTCCATTTTGTCATATAGAGTCAGACCAATATTACCTGTTTTAACAGTAATCAGGGAGCTTGTGTTGTTGCACACTTGCCCACGGTCAGAGTAAAACCAAAGTGCACAGACGTGGTCATGTGATCATCTCTAGAGTCATCTCACCAGTGTTATGTAGAGAGGATTTGAATCAAGCAGGTGTAAGGCTGAAGCATCTTTGTGCATCCTCTCAGTGTATAAAATTGTCCAAGCCTTTCACTTCTGAATGGGTAAATCAGAAGAATGGTGACCAGTCTGCCAGCAGACGGTCCTTGCCATCCATTTTTCTTCTTTGAAAGAAACCTGATTTTGTCAAATGTCACATTAGAGCTTAATTTTTAAAACTGCTATTTCTTGTCATGCCCTCCCCAAGCTGGTGGTCTGCAATCTCTACTTGAGGCCCCTTGTCTCAGTTCGTGGCTGTGGCCCTGGATGCGCTTCTCTCCTTTGCTGTTCTTTGGGTTTTGGTCGTGATCTGAGTCATTCCCTTTGTCACTGGTCCTCCTGCCAGGCTCAAAGCCCTTCATTCCAGATTACAGCTTCCATTCCAGGGAGGAGTGTCAGGTTCCAAAAGGCATCATACAGACAGAAATTCTATTGGAATTCCACCAATAGAATTCTACCAACAGACAGAAATTCTACCTTGCCTTCCCCTTAATTATAAACTACATTCAGCTTGAGATGTGTCTTTCCCCAAGAGCAGAATCTACTACAATCTAATACAAATGGTGATAAAAATTTATTAGGAGAGTGAGCTGGTGGCCAGGGCATGAAACTCACTTGTATACATGGTTTATTCAGCCAGAAGTGTGTGTTAAAAAAAATCCAGAGTGTTCAGACAGGGCATAAAACTGTAGGAACTGACTATAGGTTCCTGCCACTATCACAATTTTAAATCACACTATATTAAATTTAGATGCTTGTTGCTAAATGCACTTGATGCTGAAGTTGTGATGGCTGGCATTTGCCATCCAATTATTTTAGATTTACACTGCTTCAGTTCTAATCTTCTTCAGAAAACTCTCTATTGCCTTCCTTCCTTTTTCTTTTTTCCTCCTTGTGTTCATCCTATCTTCTCTCCTTCTTTTATTTTCCCCTTTCTCTCCCTTTTTACCCATAATTTTATTGAGAAACAAATAGCAATGAGACAGTTTCAAATCAAATTGGTAGGACAGTTTCAATAATTAACACATTGCATACATTCTTCCTAGTGGGTAATTGCTGTACAAGATGTGGACTTGATATCCTATTTACAAACACTATTAGAAGAAATCCCTCTATTCATAAAGAATGTAACTATATATCTATCCTAACCACTTTGAATACACAGATACAAAATAGACATTCATTTGTATCCCCTTTTTTGGTTAAGTTCCATCATTTAAATATTATAGGTGTGTAAACTCAGCAAAATATTCTAAAAGAGTCCAGTAGCCCATAATAGTATTGGGTCTTCTGCTTGACTGGCAATGTCAGAAATTGTTGACCTGAGTCCCCTACAGCTCAACATAACACCATGGCTTTACTTCTTATACTTGACTTTTATACTTTTCTGCTGGATGGTTAAGACCAAGGTAAAGCAGGACCTATGCAACAAGAGCTGTAGCTTTTGGGTCTGATAAGGTCAGTGAAATCCCCTCAGGATTTATCCTGAGATCCTGTACCCCAGATTGTAGAACCTTTGACAGTGTCAGCCATGTGCGTGAGTCACTGCCATTGCGTGGCCAATGTGCTCTCTGTGAAAGCCTGAGAGAATGTTTTCCCTCCATGTGACTCTCCTTAGGCACACTCTACGTCATCGATCACTTTCCTCTTTGGCCCCATAATCTTCTTGATCAGAAAATTTGGGACATTACTGAGTCACATGACGTTACAGTACAAGTTCTCATATGTCCTGAGTCTTAATTGACCTTGGAAGGCTGGGCCAAAATGTTGGCTTTCCTTGTGGCCCTCCTTTTTCTCTAATTTTGGTCTGCAAACTTAGGTTGTTAACCATCCAGAAAACAAGCTTATTGTTATTACCATACAACCTAGGCTGTTAAGCTTAACCTCCCTATCTGTCTGAATATCAAACATCTTAGGCATAACATGGAACAGGTATTTTTCATCAAGTATTGATACGTTGAACTTTAAGTCCCTATAGAATATGAAGAAAAAACATTTAAAAATTAGAATATATTTTTAAAAATAGGCATAAAGAATTATATACTTCTTAAGTTTACACATAAGTCCAAAAATCTAACCGTATACAACCTTGAAGCAGGAGAGTCCCACAATATTTCTTTTCCTATCTCTTGCCTTTATTCACCACCCCCTTCTTTTTGAACAATCATCTACCCAAGAGATGGCACAGCAGCAACTGGCATGTCATGAGAAATAGCCCGTATTCAGAAGACCAGAATGACCGGCACTCCAAGCATGAAACTACTATTACCATCTTCAGTGTAGTTGCTTAGTTCACAGGTGTCAGTATATATAGTTAGTCAGGGTGAGAATCTTTCCAATTAACTGCCAGATTCTCTCCCTTTTCTTATTGGGCACTTTAATATAAGCAATTGAACTCACAGCCTTTCACATTCTCAGTGTGGATGCCACTATCATTTCGCACCCGTTCGCAATCTCTACCTGAAGATTTTTGGGTGCTATGACATCATTGCTTACATGTTTGACAGTATTCTACTCTTGGCCCACAGTGCAAGAGCAGGCAGCCATGGGATGGGCCTTGGTGTAAGCTTGTGTGTGAGCAGCTCAACAGCCCTGCAAATTGTGAGGTTGAGAAATTACTAGAGACTCCACTGGGAATTCTCTCCAAGTGATTTAAAGTGACAAAGGCAACTGTAGTCTTATGTGATATAAATGCTCTTACCATGACTTTAAGGAGGAGTATAAAATGGATTCCTTGCTTTTTGGCTTCTTCATTTTATGAGCCAGAATAAAGTTTGGTTGCAAAGGATTAAAAGGGCAAGTAGAATAGTGCTTTATAGGCACTGGGCACATGTTGATTGCCCACTCACTTAAGCTGCAATAGTCCAGAGCTAGACTAGGATCAGGGGCTCATTCTAACCTGCTGTATCATTCACTCCCTCAAAGGTTTCCTCCCTTAGGATCCTCCAGATGCTTCAGCTTAGCCATCACGTTCACATTCCAGCTTTCAGGAAGAGAAATGGGGCAAAACATCTACAACCTTTAGGGCTCGCACCAGAAATCACACACACACACACACACACACACACACCTCCATTTATACCTAATCCAGTCATCTATCCATAAAAAGCTAAAAGAGAAGTTAAGAAATAGGATTCTTCCTGCAGATAAGTGCTCAGATAAAATTGAAAGTTCAATTACTGTAGAAGAAAAGAAGAATGGAGAATAGATATGGAGGAAAGTTAGCAGCTTCTAATTTCAACAGATGATGGACACATTGCTATTTCAATAATTCAGTTTTTCATCTTTCCTGCAACAAATCCAAAGATATTGGATTTTTGCCTAGAAAAGAATACAGTATCCAGATAGATGCACCCAACCTAGCTGAATTCAAAGGTGAAAAAGTTCGGGTTCCCAGATGTATAATTTACAGTAATGACTATGCTTATTGCAAATGATAGATCTTTACTGTGGATTTTTTCAAATGCTAAAACAGGTCACACTATCTAAATGTTAAATGCCTGTGACCATTTTAGTTGATTGAATTAATCTAATATAGCATGGATTTACCTATTGGATTTTTCCATGACAAATGAGTATACGTGCTACAAATAAGCAATTCAAAGAAAACTAGAAAGCACGGCCCCAAGTATGAGCTTCACCTGGAGAACTTAATTAGGTGTTCTCAGCTTACAAGGTATCCCAGGAGCCAGACCAGGAGCATTTTCAGAGAACAGAGGAAAATGGGATAATTCACAGTATTGAGCCGCTTGCAGAAGACGAGAAATGGCTAAAAGGGTGTGTTCTACCAAAGAACGGACAGAGAAAGCTGAAGGCAGGATGCCTCTGATGGAATATACAGGCCTGGGCACTATTCCAAGAGCAGAGCAGCTGCAGACAGATGGTGGGCAGAAGGGGCACTGCTGTGGCCTCAGTGCAGCATCTTGGGAGCACTGGCATGCAGCCTTTGCTAGCACTTGCCAGGAAAAGAGGTGCCCTGGCTCTGTTGTCTGGGACCTGGGGTGTTGGGCAGAAGCTTCGGCAGCAAAGGACCTGCCCACAGAGCTTCACTGTCCCTGCAACAACACAGGAACTGGTGCATCCATCTGACAGGAAACCATGTGGCCCCTCCTTTCCACCATATGGCAGAGGGCACTCAGTTGTCCTGCCATGTGAGGTAAAGGGGAGGCCTGTGACTCTTAGTCCCTCGTGCCTGCCAAGCAGCTTGGTGTCTGGACATAAGCTATAGCTTTAACCCCACTAGCAGCCCAAGGACTGTGCTGCGTTCCAGGGCAACTGCACCAATGTCTGCCCTGAAAGAACTTTCTATATCATCAATATGAGGAATGAAAGAATAAACAGAACACTGATGGGTTCCTGAGTGTTTAGAAAAGAGGAAAAGCATGCTCAAGATTCATTAGTTAGTTGGATGAATTCATACTCATAGAAAAGGAAGAGAGAGAGAGAGGGAGAGAGAGAGACAGAGAGAGACAGAGAAAGAGAGAGATAGAGACAAAGACAGAGACAGAGAGAAAGAGAATGAGAATAAAGGAAAGAAGGAAGAGGGGGAAGAAGAGAGGAACGAGGGTAAGAAGGAAGGAGGGAAGGTGGAAGCAAGAAAGGATAGATGGAATTAGGGAAAATGTACAAAACACTTGAGTGAATACAATAGCTCTCCCTTACCTGTGATTTTGCCTTCCTCACTTGCATTTACTTGTCATCAACCACAGTTCAAAAATATTAAATGGAAAACTCCAGAAATAAACAATTCATAAGTCTTAAATTGAATGCTACTCTGAATAGCATTGCTAAAGCTTACCCTGTCTTGCTCTACTGTGCCTGAGCTGCGGCTTATCCTCTTAGCCAGTCTATCCATGCTGTATAAGCTACCTCCTCATTAGTCACTTATAGCTGCCTTATTTTTCAGGGCAACAGTCCTGGTGTTGCTGCACTCACGTTCACGTTACTTTTACTTTACTTAATAATGATCCCATGGCATAAAAGTCATGATGCTCGCAGCTTCATTACAGCATATTGTTATAATTGTGCTATTTTGTGATTAGATATTATTGTTATTGTTAATCTCTTACTATGTCTAACAGACAAAATTCATCTAGGTATATATGTAAGGAAAATACAGTATGTATGAGGCTCAATTCATTCTCAATTATCATTCACTAGCGGTCTTTAAATATGTTCTCTTAGGTAGGAAGCACTGCAGTATGCAAATAACAATAGCTAGATGATATATTAAAAGACCTGAAATCACCTTCCAAAGGAGGCCAGATCATTATCTACGTAACCAGCCAAGAAGCCAGCATCCTCTTCCTAAGTCAAGCTTGGGGGAAATCAGATCGCTACCTCTCTTGACCACTCAGAGAACCAACAGAAATTTTGCTAACAATGAGTACAAAATGCTTAGGGCTTAAATATTAACATGTCCCTTAATTTGTGTCCCTGCCTCTGTTTTAAGACCAACCAGAAAGAGCCATATAAGCACCCTGAATCAGTTCCATAGGAAACCCTGGTTCTGCTTAGCTGCCTCCAGCTTCCCCACGGCACCAGCTCTGGATTCAGGAACATCTGCAGCCATCCATCCCTTTTATCCATGATCAAGTTTCCCCACTCCTCCGCCCGTCTTTGAGCCTCTGCCAAGATGCAAGTAGCGGTGTCTGACTCGCCTGCTATTACAAACTCCAAATAAATAGGCTGTTTGCTCTCATTTGATTGGTCTTCATTTATTTCAGCAGAAACTATGTTCCCTGAAAAACTAATCCCATCAGCTCCCATTGCAAATGTCCTATTATTTGTCACCTTTATTCTCCTCTTCCAGAAAGCCTTCTCTGCTGCACTCATCTATTTCATGTTCATTCTCCCAAACCCTGCCACTGTCTAGCTCCCATTCCAGATGGTGATAACTGATCTGATACGTTCAGGCTACAATGTCTCCATTATCTGCCAAAAGTCACTGCCATTTGATATCTCTACAGTACCCTTGGGAACTTGGAATACTTGGTCTGGTAGTAGTAGTTGCCTTGTTGTCTAGCCTGGATGTGTTACAGTGCCTTCCCACAATGCTTTGAAAATATTTTACAGAGTCTTTCACAGCATGGTTGTTCCAAGTGGATCCATAGGTGCAACACCAGTTTCCCCTGGGAGCTTGTAGAGAAGCAAGCCAATGGAGTCCTGGCTCCAGCCTCTCTCTTTCATCTCCAAGCAGCACCAGGCACGCCCACACTTTGCACTGCCTTGCAGCCTAGGAAGTGTTCAATGGAAATGTGCACAAAGGAATTGATTGCTTCTTTTTGAATGGACCAAAGCACCACCTTTCATCTTCAAGGACTGAATAAACACAACTGAATGAATATTTCTTTAGCCTGAGAACACAGGACAAAAGCCATATTGAATAGTAGCTCCTCCCCACAGTCAGCCTCCTTGCACTTAGAGACTTCAAGGACTAAAGATTTTTATGGTTTGTGAAGAGTGAGTTAAGTACTCACAAATTCATAGACTTAACAATAGTGCTGAAGCCAACTACTGGACAGGAATTCCTGCAGAATAAAAGAAGCTAATGACCACAAAAAGGGGTGAGTCCCACCAGGCTGCATCAAAAGCCAGGCACTCCAGCGAGTGAAGTCCTGGCAGCCTGAGCCAAGGGGATGGCTCCAACCAACTGAAGGTACAGTGGTCCTGTGGACCAGTCAGGAAACAGAGTGCAGCTAGCAAGCAATTTTTTCTCCCCAAATATAGCTGTGTATGCAAAGCCCTGGCTCTGTTAACAGTTGAAAGCAAATGCAGAAGTCAAGAATGTAAATTGAGTTTCAGGAAAATCTTGCATCAGGCTTGTGCAGGGAGTGGAGCTACAATCGCTACTGAAAGAGAATCGGCTGCACTTTGCAGCTCCTGTAGGTTTCTATTAGCTCCAGTTTAAGGAAATAAGGTTCCTTTCTTATTATTATTACTTTTCAGAAAGCAGGTGGAGATGGAAAGAAAAATGACATGAAATTAGCCAAGAGGCAAGTGGAAGACATAGCCTGCAAGGAATGGAGACCCCTGCTGATGAGCAGCTCTGTATCCTGTTCCTTTTATATTGCTGTGTTGTCTGAAGAGTTCACAGCACCCCTTGGCAATAGGGGCTGCAGAGGAGACTTGGAACCTATTGAGGTTCACTCACTGGCTTCACTAAGGTACTCAGGGACCAAGAGAAAATCCGGGCTGTGACCCTCTTGCTCAAGAGGGCCAATGGCCCTGAGGACCAGCAGGCCTCAGACCCTGCATAGCTGAAAAAGCACTTCTCAGACAGAGATGGGCTTCCTTCTCAGAAAGGGCTTCCTCCCTGCCCTGTACAAATCCCAAATTCTTCTTAAGAATCAAACTAAAATGCGGAAACAGCCTGCAGTTTGTAACTGAATGTACTCTGTATGCAACACTAATGATGTGAAATATTGACCACAAACCCCAAAGAAAAGCAAGCATATTTAGTCCAAAAATACCTTCATCTCCCTTCCAGTAGAAAAAACACTATTAAAATCCTGTACCAAGATGTGAACCTACCTGCAGATGGGAAGGCTGGTAAATGCATTAACTCCATCTTCGAATGGGAGTGTTTTCGTGGCACCATCTAGGCAATTAGACACGACAATGCAGAATACAGAACTAAAAGCCAATTAAGGATCCCCTGGGCCCTAGAGAGATTTCATAAAAAATTAATGCTGAGTGAAATAGAAACCATCTAAAGTACAACTGGTGCCCATGTGGGATGCACTTCGCTCTCCAAGGCCCAGCAACCATGAGCATTTTCTCTTATCATTTGTTAGGCTGTAGTGCTCTGCCTTATTTCCTGCTTGTGCAGAAAAGCAATTTGAGATTAGAGAAGAAGTAGAAAAGTGAGCACTGGAAGAAGGACGACAGTTGGCCATCTTATTTAGACTAATCAATGGTTCTAGTGTGCTCTGGGTAACTAAATTGGTCTGGGAGACATGAGCACAATTCCTGAAGGCCAAGCCCTTGGAAAATACTCTTGCGGGTGGAAGTATCAAGGGCTGGGAAGTCCAGAATGCATAATAAATGCTGTGTTTTCTCCTTCACTGCTAAACTTCTTGGCCAACTGTAAACAAGAGGACCACCTCTCTCTTTCCCAATCAACCTTCCAGGGCACATAACAGAGTCTCTGACCCACCTAAGGGTCCAATAAGAGATAGTTTATTAACTGACCAGCATCAATGGCTTTCGTTGGCTGTAACTTCATGACCTTTTCATTCTCTCCCACTTTCTGCACTTAGGAAGAGCTGGCCTGCGTCACTGCTCACAGGATGTGGACAAATCCATTTGTGAGGAGGAGGAACACACAGCCAGCTCTGGGAAGACCTAGAGCTATGTAGATGTGAAGGGAAATTCTAACAAGAGAAACATGGTGGCAGGGCTGGGAGATGGCTCAGTAGAATAAGCACTTCCCCGGCAAGCGCAAGAGTCTGAGTTCAATCCCTGGTTCTGCCAAAAAAAAAAAAAAAAAGAAAGAAAGAAAGAAAGAAAGAAAGAAAGAAAGAAAGAAAGAAAAAGAAAAAGAAAAAAAAACCCATGGTGGCTTGCTGAGGTATATTTTAATTTATTTATTTATTTATTTATTTTTGCATTTTTGTGATTTTGCTGAAACACAAATAAACATGCACACAGGCCAGCTACTCGTTTTCTTCACTGCACAGCCTGGCATTGGGATTGGTGACTTGGATGGCCAGCTGGGCTGCTCTTTCCATGATGACCTTCTGGTTCTTAGAAGGATGCTGTGAGCAATCTCTGCGCAGTAGGATTTGTTGCACATCAGCAGCTTCTCTAGTTCCTTAGCAGTGTGCACCAGGAACTTCCAGAAGCCACTGGGCAGCGTGTGCTTTGTCTTTTTGTTAGTTCTATAACCTATGTTGGGCATCAGGGTCTGGCCCTTGAACCTCCTCCGCACCCTGTTGATTCCTCTGGGTTTCTGCCAGTTGCGCTTAATTTTGACGTATCAGTCTAACTGGTACTGGATGAACTTCTTGGTCCTCTTTTTTATGATCTTGGGCTTCATGAGGGATCTGAGAGCAGCCATGGTGGAAAGTGGGAGGTGGCTGCCACCCCTGAAGCAGCACCAAGGAAGAGTGAGGTGTATTTTAGATGAGACTATGGATTTGATTTTTAGAACTTTGAGTCTCAGATCTGCCATGTAGCAGCTTTGTAATTGTAAGCATGTCCCTCTGCCTCTCTAGGCCTCCTCCACTGCACTTTCATTACTGTGCCAAAAACCTGAGATAGACAAGCTGAAGAGTGGAAGGTTCATTCAGGCTTGGTGGAGGAGAGCATCATGCTGTGGAGCACATGGCAGCACAAAGTTACTCTGTGTGCGTGTGTGTGCGTGTGTGTGCGTGTGTGTGTGTGTGTGTGTGTGTGTGTGTGTGTGTGTGTGTGTGTAGGACTGGGACCTCACATCTGCCCCAGGGGCACCCCGTCTACAACCTCACTTTCTCCCCTTCATCCCTATTTCCTGGAGGTTCCACCGTCTCCCAGGAGTGCCAGAGTCAGGGACCAAGTTTTTAGCATGTGGCCTATTGGGGACACTTAAGATCAAAATGACAACACCTCACTTATATACTGGAGGTGGTGGAGAAGAATGTTGTGAGGATTAGAAAACAGTCACAAATGTGCTTTATGGAGAATAAGGTACTAGCTAAATGCAAGGTATTAATATTGCACAATAATCATGCATGCATTTTCTAGAATCAGTCAGGACTTATTAGTAAAACACATATGACACAAGATATGTAAATGTGTAAGAAATTACAAGATTGGCTTATGACAGTCAGCCACAGAGTTGGATGAGGAAGCGTGCAGAGGAAGTCTGTGCATGCTGGAGGCTGAAGAGTTCAGTCCAGGTCTGGCGCTCACTGCAGTGCTCCATGCAGATCTATATGGAAAGCCAGTGGGTCTGTGAGGGAACGCTGAAGAGTCCATGCTGGAAGGCTGAAGAGTCCAGGCAGCAGCCAAGCAGTCTGCGCTAGAAGCCAGTAGGTGATGTCCACACAGAAGGTGAAGACAGGAGTTCCTCAGAAGAACCAGCAATCAGCCCTTCCTCCTTTCCCTTTTACTGTAAGCAGGCTGCCTGCCCAGCAAAGGGGCATGTAGCACTCACCCATCTCTGTGCCTCCTCTTGCACAGGTTCGCAGGTTTGGTATGCTTACAAGGTGAGGACCCTGGCCCCCGGCCGAGTCACTTGTTAACTGCTAAACTTCTCAAGTTGACACAGTGAACAACTTCTTTCAGTAAGGGCATGTCCTCTACACCCCAGGATGAAGAACTGCTGAGTTATTTAGCGAACTTCCTAGATTTCTCAACTTGACACAGTGTATCAACCATCACAAAGAGTAAGTACAGCTCCTTTTACAAGTGACAGTGTTAGAAAAGATCATCATTAGAAAAGGCTGAAGAATCAGAGCAAAGTACTTCAGGCCTTCCTATCTATGGACTGCTCTTCTGTAGACTCAACCAACCTCTGATCAAAACTTTGCCAAGTTAAATATTTAGGGTTATAGCTATTTGCATAGTATTTACATGGTAGTAAGCAATATAAATAACCTAAAGTGTATAGGAGGATGTTCATAGGTTCTATGTAAATTCTACACATGTTCTACAAGGAACTGGGCATCCACAGATCTTGGTATGGGGTGGAGGAGTCCCGGCACCAAACTGCTACTGCTACCCAAGAACTACTGTGTATACACATGCACATATACATGTACACATGCTTTACAAATTTGTGAACATAGACCCACTACTATTATGGACTATTGGACAATATTGGGTTATTTTGCTGCATTCAAGCACCTGCAACATTTGAATGGCAATGGCATACTATCTCTGACAAAACAAAACAAAAATGGGGGATATAAATGAAGGGCCATTTTGTATTGAGATATATATATATATATATATATATATATATAGCTACTTTTTCTTAGTTCAATGAGAAGAAAGATTTGTAGTAATAGTGTTTAGACATGATATCATGTCTATATTTTGTACTCTGAATAACTACTACGAAGACAACAATATGCAATGTATCAATTATTGTAACTGTCCTACTAACCTGTTTTGAAACTGTCTCATTGCTATTTCTTTCTCATTAAAATTAGTATAGAGATACATAGACCTTGTGCAGCTGTGATGTAGCTCAGTGATAGAGCACTTCACTAGTGTGTTCAAAGCCCTGATTCCATCCTGGGCTCCACAGATCTTCATCATCATCATCATCATCATTTTCATCACCATCTTTTTCCTGGACATATCTGCACATAGATTTACATATATTTATATGTATCTTATAAAATCCCTACATGTAAAAGAATTTCTACATATTTAACAATTAAAATATGTTGTACTTTCTGTTGTAAAATATAGTATGTAATACATCATATAATGCTGAAGATAGATTGATAGTTGTAGACACAGATTTTTTTTAAATTTAGTATGATGGGAAGTTATAGAAACTAATACTAAACAGGTACTATTTGAAATGCCTAACTACAAAATAGGTACTAATACAATGCCATATTAATTCTTTTTTAAAAATGTATTCAGTACAGGGTCTTACTACATGGCTCAGGCTTGTAGTAATCCTCCTGTTTTCAGCCTCCCAAGTGCTGGGATTACAGGTATGTGCCACCAAGCCCAATCTCAATCACAGTCTCAACTAACCCTGGGGGCAAGGGCAGCACGGCACACCAGGGTTTGAACCTTGGTCCCTGCATCTGCCTAAGCAAGTGCTTTAATCCACTGAGCTACCTGGCCAGCCCACCATATTGGTTCTTAAGTTGATTTAGCTTGCATGGTTTTTGTCTATCTCTAACATACTTTATTTTTGTCTCCCTGCAGCATTCTCTCTCTAACTGAGATTTTGGCTCAAGTTTCCAATTTGATGTGGTTGAAGAAAACACGAGTGGAGAGAGAAGAGGTTGGTGGAAGTGGCTAAGGTAATTGAGTCGGTTGGACACTGTCCCGGTTCTGTGCACTGCCTCAAGCCTCAGCCTCTGAGCTCTTCCCAGGAACATCTTGCTCGATGACCTCAGAGGGAGGAGGGCTGTGGTTAGCCAGTGATCAGCAATGGGGCCCAGGTCTGGGGGCGCTTTCCTTCTGCTCACTCCAGGCTTAGAGTAAGGTTGAGTTGATGGGCCTACAGCCAGGGGCTAAGTAGCCCTCCAAGTGTGGAGAACAAACACCATGACCTGGAATGGAAATGGGTAACAGGTCAGTACTTGGATAGGTGGGATAGACTGGGCACACCTTACTAGACAATTGCTACATACAAACGAAGCATTTTAGGAAACATAAATCATTTTTACTCCTGCAATTGGTTTTGTTCCCTTTTATGTGTCTCTCAGCCTTGGAATCCCAAGTTTAAATAAAGTGACTAGATGACCATTTAAGGTAAGAGACAAAGCAAAAGCCAAAACTACATACATAATTCACTGAAAGCCTTTACTTTCTGTTGGTGGTCAGTAACCTATTTTGCCTTCACTCTTGTGAGAGATTTCAATAAGTTTAATTTATTCATTAATCTACTTGTATTGCTGCGCAACATTATATGCCAGATTAAGTCTATAAAAAGGTATTTGTCATAAGAGGAAAAATAAAATACTTTAAAACCCATGAAATCATGAAAACAGACTTGATTAAATTACACAAAGCTCCTCTTTCCCATCTTGCAAGACTGTGGGTGAAAAAACTGAGAAACCAGACACTAAAGAGAAGAAACCCGAAGCCAAGAAGGCTTCTGTCAGTGATATGGGTAAAAAGGGTTAAGTGAAGAAGGCAAAAAAGTCCAAGAAGGGGCAGCCCCACTGCAGCCAAAATCCTGTCCTGGTTAGAGGAATTGGTAGATTCTCCAGATCTGCTATGTATTCCAGAAAGGCTTTGTACAAGAGAAAGTACACAGCTGCTAAATCGAAGGTTGAGAAGATAAAGAAGGATGAAGTTCTTACTATGATTACAAAACCAGTTGGTGGAGACAAGAATGGAGGTACCTGGGTGGTGAAGCTTCAAAAAATGCCCAGATACTGCCCTACTGAAGGTGTGCCCCAAAAGCTCTTGCGCCATGGAAAGAAACCCTTCAGTCAAACGTGTGAGGAAACTTCGAGCTATCATCACTCCCGGCACCATCTTGATCATCCTAACTGGGCATCACAGAGGCAAGAGAGTGGTCTTCCTGAAGCAGTTGGCTGGTGGCTTGCTACTTGTGCCTGGGCCTCTTAACCTTAATCAGGTTCCTCTACAAAGAACACACCAGGAATTTGTCATTGCTTCCTGTACAAAAATTGATATCAGCAAAGTGAAAATCCCCAAACACCTCATTGATGCTTACTTCAAGAAGAAGGAGCTGTGGAAACCCAGATACCAGGAGGATGAGATCTTCGACACTGAGAAAGAGAGATACCAGATTTCAGAACAGCACAAGGTGGATCAGAAAGAGGTGGACTCACAGATTTTAGCAAAAACCAAAGCTGTTACTCAGCTCTGGGGCTACGAGCAATCTGTTTTTGCTCTGACAAATGGAATTTATCCTCATAAATGAATGATCTAAATTTCTTACTAGGAACCTAATTAAATAACTGATACATTTTTTAAAAAATTACAAAAAGATAACTTTTAGTATAATTCCCCCCTCTGGGCTAATTGCCTTAAAGATAGATTTCATTTCTTTTTAATCACTTCAATAATAGGTATTTGATAAATATTTATTAGGTTGATGTGTCTCACTTATCTATTGCTGTGTAAAAACGTATCCTAACATCTAGTGGAGTAAAATAGCAGCCTCTCAAATTATTGTCCATGATTTTATTGACTATAGGTCAGATAGGCATCTGTCTCTGCTCCATGGACTTCCAGGTGCAACTCCTTGCAGAGGGCCAGAGGATCTCCAAGTGGCTCATTCCCATGACTCCCCTGTCCCTGAAAGTGCGCCTCTGTCTCTTCACCACGTAGTCTCAGGGCTTCTTATTCCTCCAGTGTTTTCCCTACATGGTCCCGTCACATGTCAGCTGGTCTCCAGGAGAGCAGCTAAACACGCTCACATTCAAAATGCACCAAAATGAAACTGGTGAAACCTGGTGCAGCTTAGACTGGGACCTGGAACAGGGTCTGTTCTGCTGCACTCCACAGACTCTGCATGGGAGGGGACCTCACATGGTCAGGAGTAGCAGGCAGCATGAATAATGAATCCGTCTTTGGAAACTAACACAGTGTGAATGCATGAACATAGTCATTGAAGAACCCTTCAGGTTTGAAGGAGAATATTTTAGGGCGAGTGAAAGACAGTACTGAATAAAGCCACGTACCTATGTAAAGATAGAGCATGGTGCCTTAGGAGGTTGAATACAAGGTGAGGTATAATTGAGAAACGCTTGGGCACTGATGAGGTCCAATTCCATAAAGCACAACATTGCGTGATATCACACAGCTAAGTTCATGATATGTATTAGCGGTGCTTTCCCAAACAAAAATGTTTTCATGGATTTATGATTTAAAAGGAGCTTAAATAACCAAGGGTAATGGACTAAAGTCATGCCTATTAGAGGACTTCTTTCTGAAACTGGTGCTACCCCATTATCACTCACAGAATACAGAGGTAGGATGGCCCTCTCAAATCTTAAGAAATCAATTCTTATAATTTTTACATCCTTGCTGTGTCTTTTTAAAAAATAATAGACACATCAGAGTCTTCTAGGTAAGTCACAGTATCTGAATTTATTATTCATGTATAATAGCATGTTTATATGAGTTGAAAATGTGAGAAGTATTTCAGTGGGTCATGGTATTTGTTCATATGGTATACCTGGTAGCTCAGATGTTCTTTTGATAGAGAACACTACGAAGCAGCCTTGAGCAGCACTTAAATTAACCAATGGGCTTTTCATGTGTACTTGTGAGTCTATCCCAAGTCCAGGCCCCCAACCTGGAGTTGGGTCATGGCAGACTCACAGTAAGTGAACCTCTGTGAACCACTGGTCCAGGCTGATGCCTATAGTGGTGGGTAAAGCTGTGAAACCCCAAAGGATAAGACAAGGTCACAGCCAAGGACACTCACCTATGTAAGGACAGTAGCTCCCAGCATTCACTCCTGGGTGGATTAACTTAATGCCTTATTTGGAGAAGTTCTTGAGTGATTTTGCCCTTCATGAGTACTCTTCTCTCTTGTTCTGATAACTAAATCAATACAGACCACTTATAGAAAGTCTTGGTCTTAGTCCAAGAAAGTCTCAAATTCTGTGAGTGGGTTTTGATCCTCCTGGAGCCTTGAAATCATTGCATTGGCTTATTTTATTTCGCCTTCACCATACATTCATTTGGGAGGTTGGGGACCTGAGCAGTCTGCAGTAACTAAGGGATAGTATTAACCCGATATTATTGTAACCACTTATAGTTAACATTGTGCAGGGAGAGATGCACTAATAAGAAACATTCACAGGAAGGGGTCCACACAGTTGTCCAAAACTGCACCGCAGAAATTGCTGAGTGAGCACCAAGGAAGAGAGAGCTTGCCCAGTTCCTGGTTGTTCTTTGTGTCCACATTTACTATTATGCAATAGCCTTGGGCTTGTTTTGGAACTTCTCCAATCACTGCTAAGAAGTTCTGCTGTTGGAAAGATCCTGAAGAACATTGCTTCTCTTCTGCTTCTGGCCTGGGCTCACCACGAGCTCCTCTTCCACCTCGTAAGTACTAGTCTTTGTCTCTGCTCCTGCTCCCCACCAAAGAGCAGAGGCCTGGTGCTGGTACTTCTCAGCAGCAGGAAGGTGCCACTGTGCAACCTCCGCAGGAACAGGAGAGCCCCAGAGAATGGACTGCCTTAAACTGGGGCTCCCTCCACCTGCTTCTGGAAGCCTCCTTAGAAAAGTGTGGCAAAATGCCTGTGGGGCAGTCTGCTCAGGAAACCTCCTGGGAGCGGGTTTCCAGGGATAACGGCAATTGTGTGAAAGCTGATCCATTTTCTCAACACTCTTATCCAAAACTTTCCCCTGGTCCTCTACTCTGACAACTTCCTGATGGAGATTTCGAATGGAAGGTTTTCCATTCACTTCCATTAGAAAGAGATCCCTGTGCATACATGCCCACCTATATAACATAGCCAGCCATTGTGAATCTGATCCCCATAGACCTGCATGAGGACTCCTACCCCAAAATCACTGCAAATGATTAACAAGTTTAAAAGTCACTTCCTGGGCTGGGGAGATGGCTCAGTGGTCCAAGTGCATGCCTGGAAAGCACAAGGGCCTGAGTTTGATCCTTAGTACCACAGCTGTGCCAGCCACTAAAACCATGAGCACACACCTGTTATCCCAGTTCTGTGGAGGCTGAGACAGGAGGATCCCTATGAGCCTGAACTGCATAGTGAGACCCTGTACCAAACAAATAAATAAATGAGTATTTTTAAAAAATCACTTCCCTATAATGCAAGCATACAGAAAAATAGCAGTTATTAGAAAAAGTGATAATATTCATCTTGGAGGAGTAGAAGTTGATCAATGAACAGCCACTACTATTGGTGACAACTATTTAGAGCTGACCTCATACTGGGGACTGCACAAAGTATTGTATGGGTTCTTCTTTCATTCGTGTTCATAACCCAGTACAGGAGACGTTATTATGAGCTCTGCGTTACAGGCAAGGGGGAGTAACCCACTCAAGGACACTCAGGTAGTGGGTGAGGAAGCCTAGAATCCAACTCCAGCTGCTCTACCACCCTTGGGAACCCCCCGCGTCTTCCACTGCACGTGCACACCCATGTGCACGCACCAGCATCTGGGCAGCACACTTGAGGTTTAGTGAAGTCAGCATTGTGTGAACAGCAACTGAAAGATCTGAGGTCAGTTGTGGCTTCCAATTTCCACTGCTTTTAATTAATACATTTGTAATAACTTTGTGGAGTTATTATTGAGTGTCACTTTAGTTGAGCCTTCTCATCAGATGTGTTACTATCTTAGTACTGTTTTGTAGCACTGGGGGTTGAACACAAGACCTTTGCACTGAGCTACATTCCCAGCCCTTTTTGTTTTTTATTTTGTGCCAGAGTCAAGTTGGTAAGTAGCCCCCAGCCTGTG
This sequence comes from Octodon degus, assembly GCF_000260255.1. NCBI lineage: Eukaryota > Metazoa > Chordata > Mammalia > Rodentia > Octodontidae > Octodon > Octodon degus. The sequence goes on from NW_004524599.1 coordinate 12,614,812, forward strand.
TTACTCTTTGCCTTTTTTTCCACAGTGTTTTTTTTTCTATTGTTGAATGCTTTCTCTCTAGCAAAGTAAGATGTGGAATATGTAAATGTGGAGTGTTTTAATTCCCTTCAGTGGTTGATAGCAAGAGGAATGGAGCTGAATAAAACTCAGCAGCTCTCACCATGCAGCCGTGCTGTATGACAATGAGCTTTTGTGTGTTATGTGTACTCTATGTGAAGGGCATCTTTCCCCACTCTGGATGTCTTTAACGTTTTACATTAAGATCTCTCCCCTCTAAGCTTGAAAAAGTCTTTGTATGAGGTGTCGAGTTCTAGTTGGTCTTTGTCATAGTTCTTAAAATCTTTTCAAGTTTAAAAGTACCTTAGAGGGGGCCTGCCCCTTAGCTCAGTTCTTTAAGTGGCTGCTTCAACAAAGCAGTCAGGCTCAGGTTGCTGTGGTTCGATCCCCACAACTCAAGCCAGCCAAACCTGCCCTGAAGGCATTTGGAGCAAAAAAAAAAAAGTGCCTTAGAGTCTCTTTAAAGAAACTCTAGTGGGCTTCAGGGGCATTGGGGGCAAATGGAGAGTTTGCTGGTCTAACTTGCCTCCACGACAGTGACCGTGACTAAGGCCTTATCTCTGGGCTTCTGTCCTCCCCACAGCCATGTTTACTCATTACACACTCACACTGTTGTACATACACACAATCTCGTGCAGAAATCACATTCAGGGGACATAGGAACAGCCCTCTGCAGACAGACCCAGGGACTCACAGTGCTACACACCCGCATGTATAGAGGTGCATGTTCGCCAATGCACCTGGACACACACACTTACAAACAGTTGTTCAGTGGGTATCTCTTTTTGGTTTTCCAAGGTGGAGACATTCTGTAGGTTGATTGTCCAGTAATGTAAATACACACTTCAGAATGGAGCCCTTAAAAACGGTTACAAATAGTCCATTGTGTGTTATGTGTACTTTATGACAATTTTTAAAAATTATATTTAGAAAGACAGTGATGGCCACCATTCATATGTGTGTGCACTGGTTAGTTGTTGCTAGGAAGAGGACAGCTGTCATCTACTGGCCTCCTGGGTGGCCATGCAGGAAGGGAGCAGCCCAGCGACCCACCTATGGCTCTTCAGGAAAGTAGACTGAAGGTGACTGTGGAACACTGGCAAGAAAGAGCTATGCCTAGGGTAAGTTAAACAAAGAGCAAACACCTGCCATCTGGAGCTGTCCATGGTATGGTTTGACATCTTTCCCCAAAGAAGAAAAAGTAATCAAAAAAACAGCAGTGGGCAGAAAAAGTCTGAGCAGTGGTCCTGTCTTCAACTCCAAGTTTTATTTCAGTGGCAGCTACAATGGAACTTTATAAATTCTTTCTTGTGGCTTTAAATGTCATTGCCATTCTTTGTAAAAACTCCCCTGAGAGTTATATAAAGATGTGAGTGGGTACAAAGGGCCACTCACCTTTGCCAACTGCTCACGACTGTGGCTGGAATATGACTGTAGAAGCTTCCCCCAACCTCCCATCCTTTCTTTCTCCAAGACACCTCCTTCTGGAGTGGAAAGTTTCCCTCCAACTCTACCCGTGTCAAGGGCAATGGAGGGGAAGAGATATCCCCAGAGATGGAGTCTGATCATTCATGTCAGAGGGCTGGGCATCTTTTTACAAGGCCAGTTGTTATTTATATCCACTCACCTCCCTCTGGAACTACAGCTATAGCTAATAAAATCAAGGTCTCATTCAGCTGGGAAAGCACAGTGGCATCCAGTTATGAATATGTTCTTTGTTTGTTTGTTTGAAATGTGAAATTGTGCATGTAAACCAAATAGAGAATACTGAAACACTCACTGCCCAAGAAAATAGTGTGTTTCCTGTAAATTGCAGAGTAAAAGATGGTGGCTTATTTACAGAGAAGAGCATCGAGATCACAGAAGAAAAAAACCTCAGAATTAAAGGGTCAAGGAAAGAGAGCCCAGCATGCCTCTTCCCGTTCATCTCCTGTTTGTGCCCAGCTTCCACAGGTTGTTACACATTTTTTACAAGAGCCAGGTTCCCACAGTGGTAGACATCAGAGGTCTTGCCCTGTCCCTTGGATATGCAATGAGGCTGGCCCAAAAGGATAGTGGGATGATGACCGTCTTGACAGAAAAGCACACAACAAGCCCGGGCACAGGCAGTCAGAGGGAAACATGTCTGCTCAGAGGTCCCGTCTTGAGCCAGTGAGGCCCAGAAAGTGGAGGCAGGGCCGAATGGCTCCAGTGACCTTCACAAGAGAGTCCTTTGTTCCGGCCCATAGCTGAGGTCTCAACATCATGTCCTGAAAGGACAGGAGGGGCCGGCAGTGCCTGGATGTGAGCTGCCCTATCCCCAGGCCACCCTGGAATTGTCTGCCCTCCCCCTATTTCTCAGCTTTCCTGTCAGCAGCGAAGGTGTGCAGAAAAGTTACCATAGCAAGACTGAAAGTGGCCTCAGAAGGACCTGCTTGCAAGGTTGGCCTTTGGTGGGCATGGGGGACTTGGATTTCAGGAGTCTTCCCATCCTTCCCTAATCAGCAAGGGTGGTTCACTGTGCCTCAAAAAGTTGTATTTTGGGCAGACTTTTGTAGACTGGAAAAGGAGTCAGTGGAAGAAAGAAGGGAGGAAAGGGACCCTAAAATGCAACACTCTCTGATTTACATATGTACCATGTCTTCAAAATGAATGTCAATGTTATGTATCACAATTGCACACTAATAAAGAAATTGTGGTTCTCAATAACACTTGTTTCTCTTCAGAAGTTTGTGTGAGGCTCTCAGGATGGTGACCCTCTTGGCTGTGGAAGAAGGGGCCAGGACTCATGGCAGTCAGAGGGAACGAAAATACCCCCAGGAAGAACTCCAGGCAGAGTCTTACTTAGGTCCCCTGGGAGACAATGTGACACACGTGTGGTCATAACCCATTGCTGGGGGAGATAAATGTACCCTGTGTCATCAGACTGGGAGAGGACCCTTGGGAGCCTGGCTCCCTGTGCGCCGTGCCTTTCCTGTTTGCTGGTTTCAGTTGGTAACATTTTGCTGTAGAACGTCACAGCCTTGAGGACAGCTGTGACTCCTGTGTCCTGAGAGGACCTTGAGAACACCCACACAACACAGGAAGGTGGTGCTGACTCTGAAGACTGGCTCTCTCGGACCCCTTTTTCAACTGATTTTCAGAGTTCTGCAAATAGGAGACAATGGCAAAGCAGTGAGTGGCCCAACCGAGAAGCGGAGAACAGGCCAGATTTGTGCTTCCTTCTCTCCTGGCCGCAGACTGCATGTCTTGTAATGACTAAATCTCAGCTCCCACCAGACAGGCTCTTGGGTTCCAGTTCTTGCCAAATAAACTCAGCGCTTGCCCTGTGGTGACACGAATTCCTCTCCAGTATTGCTATTTGCACAGTTGACTCACCTTTCCCTGTTTGCTTTCTTGTCTCTTCTATCACCTCTGAATTAAATTCTCTCTCTCTCTTTCTGCCTCTCTCTGTCTCTTTCTCAATCTCTTTGTCTCTGTCTCTGTCTCTGTCTCTCTGTCTCTCTCTCTCTCTGTCTCTCTCTGTCTCTCTGTGTCTCTCTCTGTCTCTGTCTCTGTCTCTGTCTCTGTCTCTCTCTCTCTCTCTTTCTCTCTCTCTCTCTGCTAAAGATATTTTTGGCTTTTCTGCCTTTACCCCAACTGCTACATTTCCTCACTACCTACATGATGTCACCTGTACATGAGGGACGGAGTGTTCAGTGCAGAGATGAGCCACACCTTTTAGGCCTCATTCTTGGGTCTGTGCACCCAGGCTGCCTCTGTGCAAGCTAGGGTTTTTGGCATGACTTAAGGTTCAGTGTATGATCAGAAACTTTGGTTGTAACTTCTCAGTCATGAGGACCAGGAGACAGGGCTGGGTGCACAGCCAGGGCATGGTGCCTTTGACACTGCTTGGTCACGTGGAAATCTGTTGCCTTTGTAATGCTACTGTGTGGGTGGTTTGAGGGCACTAGAATGCTAAAAGTACGAGCAGTCACATAGCCACCAGTGAGTCTTACACCAAAAGCAATACTGTAGTGCTGCTTGTGAGTTTGACAAGTCTGAGCCTGATGCATAACTCAGACGGGAGCATTGCATCTGTATGGCCCACTTGGAAGGGTGCAGAGTTAATCACACTTCCCTAAATCCTACCTGAGTAAGGGACTCTAGGAGCCCTGGAAACTCAAGCTACCAGAATATAGTGACATCTTTACTAGGGTCTTTCTCTAGTCCTTCTCAAACATTATGGGGAGGATGGGTTTCGGGTAGTTAAATAGCCACCTGCCTCTCTGGGAAACCCTCATTGGACTTCCTACTCTGCTGGACCTAGCAGAGGTAGAGCCGAGCAAACAGTTTCCACATACTGTGACAAGCAAGGTGAACTCCTCACAAGGTGTCAGAGTCAGCTGTCCTGTCAGCAGGACACAACGCTCAACACCATGAGTTAATTTAACTCATAGTCTCAGGGGACTCAGCGCATAGTCACCAGGCTCCAAAGCAGAGACACCCTGGTGGAAGGGAACGGAAGAACAGAGATGCTTAGTTCATGGTGTCCAGGAAACAGCAGAGAGCAGTCTCAGAGATAAAGGAGGCAACACACTCCAAGAGAGGCCAAAGCCACAGTGCTATGACAGTCCTGGGGTGGGGGGTGGGAGGGTGGATCGCAAAGCCAATCCAATTGCCACTCCACAATAATTGCCATATTCCACCTTGTCAACTTCGTGTGCACGCATGTCTCCTTAAACTACACTTAACCTCCAAAAAAGAACAGCAGCAAGTTCATAATTCCACCTAACATAATACAATTATCTTGCATACAATCAAAAGCATAATAATCCATTCCCCAAAGTCTTAAGAATGTCAACATTTTTCTTTCTTTTTTTAAAATATGATACAGGTCTCACTACACAGTTCAGACTCATAGTGATCCTCCTGTCTCAGTTTCCCCAGGGCTTTGATTACAGGAGTGCACCACGATGCCCAGGCCTGGCATGGCATGCCTGGAGTTCCAGATGCCAGGGACTGAACCTGGGTCCTTGTGCTTGCCAGACAGGTGCTTAGACTGCTGAGCTATCTTTCTAGCATGAGAATGTCAGCATTTTTCAAAAGTCCAAATTCAAGTCTTCTGACAGTCAAGATGCTTTTACTGTAAAGCTCTGAAAAAATAAAAATCATGTTAGATAACTCCAAGGTACAATGGCATGGTATAAAGACCTCCATTCCAGAAGGAAGGAATAGGGAAGAGAAAAGAACTGGACAAAAATAAAATTGAATTCCAGCACAACAAGCATTATATCCTTTGGCTCCATGTTCCAAGCACACGGTGCTGAGATATGAGTTCCAGGCACTTGGGTGGTCCTACCTCTATGGTCTTGCTGGTTGCAACCTAGGTGACTTTTCACTTGGGCAAGCTCCACACACAGCCTACAGCTTCCCTTGGCAGACTTCCATGCTCTTGACATCTGTGACTTCTAGGGGTTTTCACTCTACTTTGACTTAATTCCCACAGCTTTACACACTCTCAGAGGAAGAACTCCTTACCTGGCCTTCCATATCTTTCTTTTACATTTAGGTGAAAGCCTCACTGATCCCATAACTCTTACGCTACATGCTACTAAAACCAGCATCAAATGCATGACAACAAGGTCTTTTCACTAGCATGGACACTAACCAGGCACCCCAGACCATACCAATAGCAGCCTCTAGATGCCTGGATAACTCAGCACAGTGAAATGAATCCTGGGAAACAAATTCCCCAGGCAACCCTTTTTGGGTATGGACTCAGAATCTTTTTCACTCTTTACACTCATTCACTTTGAGAGTAGAATGGGTGAGAATTTGCTGATTCCTGAGATTCCCTCAAGAGACCTTTCTTCTTGTCCCTGTACAAAGTACTTGGCTTCTTTCTATTTGTGTTAATCTCTTCCATAGTTTTTTAGACCTAATTTTACATGCAGCTCTTTCTGGGTCAAAATTTAAGGTTTTCAAACATTTATGTTTTGCTCTTTACTCCTGATTGTCATTTTAAAGTTGGTGAAAAGCATGGTGCTGGGGAGATAGCTCAGCAGTCTAAGCATCTGCCTGGCAAGCAGAAAGACCTGAGTTTGATCCCAGGTACCACATGCCATCCTGACTCTGGAACCCTGGTTGAGCAGTGCTGGCTACCTAAACCAAGCATGATGGCTCATGCCTGTAACCCCAGAGCGGGAGGCTGAGACAGGAGGATCTCTGAGTCCAAGTTGCTTGGGGAGACCCTGTACCAAATAAATAAATAAATAAATAAATAAATAAATAAATAAATAATAAACTTTAAAAAATTTGTGAAAAGCGTCAAGAAATACCCATGCCACATCCTGAATGTTGGACCACTTTGAAATTTCATGTTCCAAATCAGTCAGATCACCACCTTTAATCTCAGTCTCCTGCAGTGTTTCAGGACATGAGCAAAGCATTAATAATATGTTTTTTGCCAGAGTGTGACACTCATAGTCCAAATTTCAGTGGAGTTCTTGTTCTCAGTGGAGATTTCCTGAAACTGGCCTTCATTGTTCACATTTCTAGCTGAATTTAGGTCTTCTAAGCTCCAACCAGAACTGCCCATCCAGTTCTGCTTACAGCACTTTAAACCTTATCTATCTTGAATCTCAAAACCTCTCTACTCCTCTCGTGACTAGTGCAAAGTCTTCTGAGCCACATGGTCAGGCGTAAGCGCAGCAACTTCCCCACTTCTCTGGTACCAATTATCTGTGTTAGTCAGCTCTCCCATTACTGCAGCACAATACCAGAAACCCAAGACTTAAAATGTGAAAGTTTTGATTTAGTTTATGGTTTCAGGGTGTCTAGTACACAGTCAGTGGGCTCCAAGGCAGGCATATCATGGTGGAAAGGCAGGACAGAGCAAAGCTGCTGAGGTTGTAACAGTCAGGAAGCAGAGAAGGGCCAAGTCCAGAGAAGAAGGGTCAGGTCACACATAGACCGCACCTCTACGCCTCCATGATCCACCCAGAAGTGTGTGCCACCAGTCCCAGGGACAGATCCTGGAGCCAGTCAAGTTGACACTGTACCCTTACTGCCACTACACCCTTTTCAACTTCATATCCAAACACATCCTTCAACCATAATCTCCAAACCAGAGGTTGCTCAGGGCATCTGAGTGACTTAGACCATGAGATCTAAGTGATAAACAAGAAACTATCTGTGACAGAGAACAATGGGGAGAGGAGTTGTCTCTGGCAAGAGACGCAGAATATGATGTTCACTATGACTGAAGCCAGTAGAAGCTGGGCCGTGGAGTGAAGCAGTCTGGGTGGAGAGTGGAAGGTTCCACCTGGAGAGGGAGTAGGGACTACATTGCATGGGTCTTGCGAATTGATGGTTGGAATTTATCCTAAAAGCAATGCTAAATAGCCACACAAGAATTTAGGCAAAGAATTTGATTTCAGATTTGAGCTCTGCAAAGCTCATTTTAACTGCGCTGTGAAAAATGGCCTGGAAGAGGACAGATGGATAGATTCAAGGTCTACTTAAGAGGTAAAAATAAAGGTATTTCATAAAAGATTGGATTTGAGGATTGAGGCAAAGAAGAAAGAGCTGTCAAGAATGATGCCCAAAAGCCTGGGTTGGCAAGTAAATATAAGTAGTGCGCATTGAGATGACCCACTCCTGAGGTGGACCAGAGCCTCAGGAAAGCTCTCCGTCTCACTAACGGTATGGTGAATGTGAACTGTCACAGAGTGTGACAGAAGGTGGCTGGTAGGTAGTTAGGTAGGGGAGCCTACCGCTCTAGGGAAGACCAAGGCTTGCAACAGATTTGGGAGGTGTGAGGAGAGAGACAGAAATTGAAAACCATTACCCAGGTAATCAAGGGAGAGCACCTTCAAGGGGAGAGTAGGAAATAGTATAGCGCTTCCAAAAGTTGGAGCACATGAGAACTGAATTTTTGGTTTGTGCACAGACCTCTGGACACTGCTGTGGCTTGGATCCAGCTTCTGTCCTTTAAAACTCATGCTGAAATTAAATTGGGTCTTTGATGTAACAGTGTTGAGAAATTATAAGAACTTTAAGAAATGATTTGGCCATTCAGAGGGATTCATATACCTCTCAGTGGACTAAGTTAGTTACCATGGAAAACTGGGCCTCTTGCTTATTCTTTTTGGATCATGCCCGTCTGCTCTTCTCTCTTCCTGATGTACTAAGCCACAGCACAAGGCTCTTGTCAGAAGCTAGGAAAACACTAATTCCATGCTTTGGGACTTCCCATCTTCCAGCACCAGGAGCTAATAAATCTCTTTATAAGGAACCTAGTCTTGGGTATTTTGTTTTGGTAACAAAATGCACTAAGATGGTTTCAGTAGAATGGTGATGGTGGTGGTGTGTGTGTGGGGGGGTAGAATCTTGATCACAGGATTGTTTAGTAATAGAGGGGAGGGAGAGCAGAGCTTGGGCAATAGCCAGAGGGATTGTGGGTTGAGGGAAGGTTCTTACCTGTATTGAAGAGACTTGACTTGAAATTATGGCAGTGCTGATGGGAGGCAGCTGTGAGACAACAGGAGATTCAGGACTTATCTTGGTCTTAACCATCCAGCAGAAAAGTATAAAAACGAGGTATAAAAAGTAAAGCCATATTAATATGCTGATCTGTAAAAGGCTCAAGTCAACAACTTCTGATATTGCCAGTCCTACGGATAACCCACTACTATTATGGACTACTGCACTATATTGGATTATTTTGTTGAATTCACGCACCTACAATATTTAAATGGCAATGGAATACCCATCTCTGACAAAACTAAACAAAAAAAGAGGATACAAATGAAGGACCATTCTGTATCTGTACATACAAAATAGGATAGATACACAGCTGCTTTCTCTTAATTCAATGAGAAGCAAGATCTCTACTAATAGTGTTTGTGGCCAGGGTATCATGTCTGCATCTTGTACTATGAATAACCACTATGAAGACAACAATATGCAATGTATTAATTATTGAAACTGTCCTACTAATTGGTTTTGAAACTGTCTCATTGTTATTTGTTTCTCAATCATTTTTTTTAAAGAAAGAAAGAGAAAAAAACTTGGGAGAATTCCTAGCCAAAGACATATGTTATTATATAGAGATAGATTTAGATGGGTGGATAGGCAGATAGACAGACAGACAGACGGACATTCAGACAGATTTTTCTATGGCAGGGTCAAGTAGCTGAAAACAGTAAAGAAGGATAGAAATAACCATAATTGAAAATAGGAGTATTTGAAGATAAACTTGGAAACAAAAATATAGAAAATTTTAGAAAGAACATTTATTTTCTTTCTAACTTGTGAAGACACACAGAAGTGGTTTCCAGGGAGGACACAGTGTCATTTTCTGATCCTTGTGGCCCTGTGCAGGCTTACCCTTCACTGTCTAATGCTGGGCCAGGCTGCGCTGCAGGAAGCCTTGTGGTTAGGTGCTAACTGGCTCCCCGAGTGATTCAAGAACGCAGCCTTGTTTGCACAGGAGGGACTCATTGCTCTTACTTCATGCGTGGTCACAACTGTCTGTGTGACCTGTCTGCAGAGGGCAGGCCCGCCCCTCTGCCAGACCACACCAGCTCACTTGCGTGGCAAAGCGTTCCTTTGTGAAAGACCCTTCCAGCGCTGCCTGGCACTCTGGTCCTTCTCCTGTTACTCCCAGCAGCCTAGCAAGGGGGAGGCAGATCTGGGGGTGGGGGCAGGGAAGAGATGAGGAATAGGAAACCCAGAGCTCCAGAGGAGTGGGGAGGAGGAAGGGTCCCACCCAGTAACATGTGGGTTGGGAGAAACAAATAGAAAGTCCTAGAAGCCTCTGCTCTTTGAAGTGGTCAAGAAGGGGGAGGAGAAAACAGTGGGGGATGGGAAAGAGGGTGGGAGCCCTTAGCAAGTTATTTAAGAGCCAACTTTCTGGTTGCTTTTCCCCAAGTCTTTCTGAGGAAGTTCCCGGACTCACAGAGCTGCCCAAGCCCCCTGGCTGGAGCATACGGGTAAGTGGGCTGCCAGGTACCATTGCGTGCCCCAGGACACTGCAGCTCTGCACCCAGGTTCCCCAGGGAGCCCCAAGGGACTGCTACAGGACCAGGGAGGGGGACAGAGGCAGCCTCACTCCTCCTTCCCTTAACTTTGCACTGCGTAGCTCCAATTCTGAACCGGTCTGCTCAGTACTCTGCAAAGCCACCAGGAAAGTGCCACTTGCTAAAAAGGTAATAAGGGGGAGTAGGGGTTCACTCAAAGGCACAGCCCCTTTCTTCAGGGCCACAGAGGCTTGAGGGAGAGAGGGGGGCCACGTGGGAAGTTTTGGCTTTGCTCCTGTGCTTAACCCTCCCCCACCCCACAGCAGGAGCATCCCGCTTCCAGTCCCTTCCCTGGCCCATGATGCTGCCCACCTGCAGTCCTCCTGGGGCAGAGCTGGACCTGCTGCGCCTGGCTGGCACCTGAAGCCCCCAGGCCATGCCTTACCTGCCCTCTGCCAACGGACTACTGCCCTGCTCTGCACTTCTCTCCCCCAAGTGCTGTCTGCCCCTCAGAACCTGCCTTTGCTGCTTTCCAGACTATTTTTTTCCTGCCTTCTGCCCGTTCTTAAAGCATTTTCTCACCATTCACCCTCAGCTGCCAGAGGCGGCTGTCTGTAAACATGTGGGCAGGCACACACGGAGGTGCCCTCTTGTCTCCACCCAAGCCCCTGTGGGCTTCACCTTCAGTACAGTAGTTACAGCTATTCACCCCAGCAAGCTCCGTGGTTCTCAGCCCTGTTGCCATCCCTCTCCCCCAGTTTTTCAGAACAGTCTGATTTAGTTGACTCTATCAGGACGATATTTGGTCTCTGGAAGGTGTGCTTGGTTCCACGCTGGCAGGCATTGGGATTGGCTGATCCGGGCACTCCCGGCCACAAACAGAGTCCCCCTTCACTGGGTCTCTGTCCCCAAGCACTCGCTGTGCATGACCGTAGGGTGTGTGGTATTTGAACTGGCCCCTGGCCTGCACTGAAGGATCAGCAGGGCTCAGGGGCCAATGGCACCACAGACCAGGACCAAGCAAGTTAGAGCACAGGCTATTAGAGGCCCACTTAGTGGCCTCCCACCCACCGCCCTGTATCTCTCCAGCTTCTTCTCCGGGAGCTTCTGCCTCCAGTGCAGTTCCCTTCCTCACATGCACTTGAATTTACTTCTGACCTTGTCCTGCCCCTGCCTTGCCCCATGAGACTTTCAGCTCTCTTAGCAGAAAATTTGCCTTGTACTCTGGTGGAGCTCTCCCAAGTACCTAGACCCCAGCTGGCGCAGAGCAGCCCTCAAAAAATATCGGTTGAATTAATTGCAAATACAAATGGTTTGGAGGACAACACTTGTCTGAGCACGGCTGCCCGAATCTAATCTTAAAATGAATTAGGCCCTGTACATCTCCTTGAAATGGGTATAGGTACATCCAGATGGCAATAAACATCTAGGAAGATGCATTCCTTCCAGGACATTGGGGAAGGGAAAACTCTGCTCCCTAAAATCTATAAAGTTGCTCATTTCTTCAAAGAAACCCCCACTCTCTTGCTTTCCATGTGTCTTGACAAACACCAAAACTCCCTGAGACCCTTGGGGAGCCGTGCTTCACCATTAGGCTAATTCTTGCTGCCACTTCTCTGCTATTATTTATGCGAAGCTCAGAAGGCGCTGCTCAAGTGCTATTGCACACAGTTATGTCTGCTTCTCTATTTTTGAATTCTGGTCTCAAAGGGAACTCATTTCACATTCCTCTTCCATAGCTTTCCCCCAAGGACCTCAGAAAGCTGAGAATGTCGGACAGTCCCAGGACTGCGTTTGGGGGCAGGAGAGCCGTGCCCCCCAACAACTCCAATGCAGCAGAAGATGAACTCCCCACTGAGGAGCTTCTGGGCTTGGTGCCCCGGGGCGTCAACCTGCAAGGTAGGAGCATCAGTGTGTGGGCACAGCCAGGCCTGGCACCTCCTTGCAGCAGGCACTGGGTGAGAAGGAAGCCTCTAGCAGTCTCTGGTTTTTAAGGAAAGGAGACCAAACTTCTCTTGTAAAAGCACAAGAGGCTGGCTTTGGGCCGGCCAAATAGCTTAGCAGATTAAAGCGCCTGCTTGTGCTGGGAGTTTCATCTCCAGGTCTGCCGTGTCGGCCCCGTCCCTGAGCGCGCTGAGAGGGCAATTCGGACTGGGCGTGGTGGAGCATGCATGTAATCCCAGCTCTTGGGAGGCTGTAAACAGGTGGATCACATCTAGTAGTGAGACCCTGAACACCCTATATATGCTTCCCCTGAAAAAAAAAAAAAAAAAAGGCCTGTCCTTGTCCCTGTTCTACGGCTTACTGGTTGCGTAACCTCAGGGAACTCATTTTGTCTCCCTTACTCTCAGCTATCTCCCATACAAAACAAAGATGCTGGATTCAGTGAGGCCTCTCCCAGCCCTGCTGCTCTGCGCTTCCAGCAGTGCTCTCCCTCTGTAAGATTCTGCTTCCAAAGCCCCATGGCTGTTTTCCATTGTCTGGCTCACACCTCCTTTCTCCCCCTCCCTCCTCCTCTGTCCATGGCTTCGAATTTCAGAGCTGGCGAGAGAAGTGCCAGAGTCTGACAGTAATAGAGATGGAAGCCCTTTATTTGTCTCCAGAGCAGCCTGGAGAACAGGCGAGGCGAGTTGCTTTCCCTGCCTCTCGCTTCTGCCTGGTCCTGAGGGACCTGCTCTGGGTGCAGCAGCCACCAGCTGACCTCCTCTCAGCCCTGTCAGCTGTGACAGGGTCCAGGTGCCAGAGCTGGCTTGGTGAAGCAGCTGCCATTCCCCTGGGCCCTGGCAGGGACCCTCAGGCTCCTGTCCCTGAACGGCATCTGGCTGGGAGCGCTTTTGGTCAGAGCCTTTCATGCACCAGAATCCAAGTTTCCTGTGAGGGCTCTCTGTGCAGGGTGCTGCTGAGAGCTAAACACCCACAGGGTAGTGCAGTGGTCACCTGTGGCCATGCAGCTCAGTAGCTTCAGGACAAGTCCAGTGCAGGAAGCTGCAGAAGGCTGCAGGGCTCCAGGTAGCAAGGGTTGTTGATTGCCAAGCAAGGCAGCAAGTTGTGATCCTTGTAGACCTTGCAGATGAGTTGGGGGGGCAAGAATCCTTTTTTCCTCAAGAGGAAAGAAGACCCAGATTCTTGCAGGATCCAGGATAAGTGACCGTAGTGCCCCAAAACCCAGTTTTTCTGTCAGCAAAGTGGAAGCAATAGCTGCAAGCTGTCCTGAGTATCAGAACGCTGAGGTCCTGGGATCGCCTCCAGCCCGCAGCACATGCCCCATGATCGTCACTGACTGCCACCGTGTCCACGAGCACAGGTCAGGAAGATCCGGAATCCAGTAACACTCAACTCTGCGGGAGTGTGTGCAGCCTGTGACCCCCCGCAACCTCAAATCTAAACAACAGGAGCCAGTAAGACATCAAAACTATCCAAGATCTTAAGCAAACCAACCATTCTCAAAAATCTGAGTTAGCTGGTTCTCTGCTTACTTGGGGGTAGGGGTGGAGAATAACTTAACTACAGTATTTCAAGGACTCAGTTATTACTGACCGTGCAGTCATGTGTCCACAATGCAGGTGGCATGCTGCAATGTTCATGGAAAGCCCCGGTACAGGAATTTGAGACTCCAGTGACTATCTATAGTATGGTTTGAATGAATGGGGCCGGCTAAATAGCTCAGTGGATTAAAGCGCCTGCAAGCAGACACAGGGACCGGGGTTGGGCCCCGGACCTGCCTTGCTGCCCTCCCCCCCCCCTCCCCGCGCCGGGCATGCTGAGACAGCAATTCATACTGAGCGTGGTGGCACGCACCTGTAATCCCAGCTCTTGGGAGGCTGTAAACAGGCGGATCTCTACTAGTTTAATCTAATAATAGACCCTGAAAACCCTGTAGACCCTTCCCTAAAATTAAAAAAAAAAAAAGAGAATGATTTGAATGAATGAACTCAGTCAGTCACATGCAAATGCAGTGACTCATCACCCATTCCTAGCATCATTATAACCTTATTATTAATAGCAAGTTCCAGATTTCAAAAATATACATTCATTTCATGTTTTCCACACAGATCTGCTAAGTGCTGCAGGATGTGAGAACCGGGCCTCTGGACCTGGGAATCACAGTGGTAAAGTCCCAGATGGATAAGGCAGGAAAAAATACCGCAGTACAAAATGTCTGAGCAAGGTGGCTCTGTACATTTTGATTTCTGTGTAACTGTCAAAAACTAGGTTATGTGGCACTAAACGTATCAAGCGCTCCTTAAGACACCCCTGCGAAGGGCATAGTCCCTCCTTTTTTTTTCTTTGTTCTGTGTTTTGTTTTCAAGCCATCCTCTTGCAGTTCAACCAGTGGCCACTAGTGGCCTCCAAGAGCACTTTTATTTCCCAGGGTCTCTCCCACCCTCCCCCCCCAGGCAGAGCATGCCTTTGACTTCAGCATTAACAAAGCCCTAACCAAAACCATACACTGTCTTTAACTTTCCTAAAGAGGCAAGAAGAGAATGGAGAGAAACGGCAAGGCTTTCATTTTAGTTGATCCTGTGGCAATAAATCTTGAGCATCATCGTTATGAATGATACCCACAATATGTGTCCAAGTGAACAATGCACCACAGGATGTACACAATACATGTTCATGTGTATAACCAAATATTTCAAGTAGCACCTAAATCACGACTATTTGAAATCTTTGGTTGAGAACTCTTTTATCAGAGCCAAACCTACATCAAAATGTATAAACTCACATACGGTACCTCCTCTACAAACCAAGATACTTAAGAAAAATGGAAATATTTGAGGTGGCCTGTTGATGCCAGGCAGGCCCAGTTCATCTAATGTCCTCCAAGATATTATGGATCTTAATGTCCCTCTGGATGCTTCAGCGCAGCCAGGAAAAGTGCTGTGATAAAGCTTGCTTGGATTTGTATCAGTTTCTCATAGGTTGTTCTACATGCTCAGCTAGTGTTTCTAAAACACTGTCTCTCCAGCTTCCCTGATCTCAAGTTCTGTGGGGCTGGAAATGTAGTGCTCCAGAAGACAACTTCATCCTCTTGGGCTGGGTTGACTCTGCTAGTAACAAGAAGTGATCATTTGCAGCAGTACTTGGATGTTTATTTGACAAGTCTAATACCTTCAATTCAAACAAAAAACCAAGCCTAGCTGTATAAAAAATTTTTGTACATAGTAGAATCTACTACTTGTAGGCTAAAGGAGTTTACCCCTCAGAACAGTCTCCCTCCTACCGCTGTTTGTCAGAACTAAATGAACTGATTACCAGTTAGGAATCGACCTCTCTTTGGCACAGAGGGGTCAATAGGTGTCGAAAGAACAAGGGCTGCATTCAGTGCATGAATAAGCAATGGTGTTGGCAAGACCCCGCCCGCTGTCCCATTCCCTGCTTGAGAAACAGAGACTGGCTGTCACATATGTGTCAGCAGCTGTTCCAGGCTCTCCCTGAGGGTTGTCAAGGGCAGTCAGTCCCTGACTTAAAGCAGCTCTCTGTCCAGTAGACAAAATAAAAGAAGAAAAGATCACTGTAATCCAGTGCAGTGAATACCACAATCAAGATTTATGAAAATTTCAGCTAGCTAACAGGGAGAAGTGTCTGGTGGTGTGCAGTAGGGAAGTGAAGGAAGAAGGTATAATGGTGAGAAGGTATCTGGTGAGGTCGCAGAGGCTCGATGGATGGAGAGGATTTTCAGCAGAGGAAACAGTGTGTGCTGGGTTTTGAAGAGTGACAGAGGACAAAAGCAAGAAGAGCCTGAGTAAATATGGAAGGGATGCCACTGTCATGGGCTCTGAAGACTTTATCTTTCACCTTATACACAATGGACACTCATGTGGGGCTCTGGACAGCAGATTTGTGTTGCATGAAGGTAATTCTATGAGGAGGAGGGCTAGAGAAAGGGAGATGCTCAGGGCTAGAGGAGAGGTAGCCCAAAGGGATTTTTGCCTTTAGGAGGTGTGAGCCTCTGTTCTCTTAGGCTAGCTCCCCCTAAGCAGAGAAATTCTTGAACAGTTTAGAGTAACAGTTAAGAGTAATAGTTTAAAAAATTAGCCCCTGAAGAAAATGTTTTCATTCTAATTGTGGTGCTTAAAAATTCAAGTACACAAGAGAAAAGTGAAAAAGTCACTTTTCCTATTGTTCTTCTCACCATAAACGAACCTTCTACCTCATGGATAGAATTAATACCCCGGCTTAGTAATCGCATTACCAAAGATTGCATGGAGAATTCAGCACACCAGGGAATTCCTTGAATATGAACTTAAACATTTAACTTATTTCAAGATTCCATCTGTGACAGGTATAATCATTCTCAGAAGAATATTTTTACAACCCAGGGAAAAGATAATCCATTTTTTTTCATATTAGAGAAAGAGTAGGAGGACCTACAGGCAGCTGGCTCCTGAGGAGAGATATTTTTCTTTAACAATCCATTTTCTGATGTGTTTGGAATTAGACTAAACTGTATTAGGTAGAGTTTTTGAAAGCTGTCACTTTGAAAGAGCAAGCTGCCAAGTTTCTAGCCACAATATCTCTTAAAGAGAAAAGAAAAGAGTGGCTTAGCATTGAGCTGCCCCACTTTGTGAGGATCTGGGCTTGGCCGGGGAGATGCAGGTTCATTTCCTATGTGCAGTGAAAGAGTGGAGCATGAAAACGGAGATGGGACGCCCCTTCCGGTCCCCACTATTTCCTATTAAGCTAATGAGCAAAGCAAACATCAATGCTCCAGCCTAAGATACCCTCGGGCTGGCAGGGGCACCACTGGGCAAAGTGGGCCACACACTACACTGTGGTATTTTGATATTTATGTTCCTGTTTTATGATAACCATTTCAGAGTCTTTGTCTCATCTGGTTTTGTAGGAACTATATATGCTTGATCCCCCATGTGGCAATATGCTAGATGGTAGAAACTTAAAAAGGTTGGGCCTAGTGCGGGGTCCTGAAGCCATTAAGGTTGTGCCCTTAGAAGAGTTTAGGGTAGCTCTTGCAGGAGCCCTGAGTTAGTTCTCCCAAGAGTGAGCTATGACACAAGTGAGCCAGATTCCCGAATGGCT
Source organism: Octodon degus (assembly GCF_000260255.1). Lineage (NCBI taxonomy): Eukaryota > Metazoa > Chordata > Mammalia > Rodentia > Octodontidae > Octodon > Octodon degus. Next base: position 12,631,893 of record NW_004524599.1, read on the forward strand.
CCCTGGCTGTCTGCACAGGGATAGGATCTTTCCCCGTCACAGCAGCTCCCTCATCTCGGCAGCCTGTACCATGGAGGGTTGCAGTAAGGGACCTTGCTAGAGCCTGCACCGTGTGGCCCAGACTTTGAGATTCCCAAACTATGACTTTAAGTTTCTGTCTTCATCCTAAAAACCTCTTCTCTTTGTCAGCACCCAGGCTCAAGTATTTCCTCTCAGGAATGAAAAACAAACCAATACACTTAGTAAATCCACTGACCTGTATAGAGACTGCATGGAAGAGGGGGCAACATGGCTGCCTTTTCCTTTTCTTTCTAAGCAACGAGCAACCCCATGATGCCCTTTGTTATGTCTTATATGCTAGACTCCTGCTAGAATGTTATTTCTCTAAAACCCTGGCCTCTCCTTCTAGCCTGTAACCCTCCACATCTTAGCCAATTTTCACTTACGTCTTTTTCTCCCAAGTTTCAGTTTTTAAAATGCAGAGTTTTCCTGACGTGAAATGGACTTCCAGAGATGATGCAAGAGGTTTTTACTTATCACTGTACTAGGTTTTGCTCATTTGGAATACTATAGTGATTTCCAGCAAATGTTTTCTTTCTTTCCTTGTCAAAGGTGTTATAATATAGACTAATTTTTGAAAACAAATTCTCTACATATATATTTATTTCACCATGTAGAAAAACCTATTAGATTTTTTAAAATTAGATTTTATACACCCAAAGGAATTCATTAACACTCTTTTACTTACCCTTTGTTAAAAGCACTCTGCAGATACGGCACTTTTATTGCAGTGTAAAACAAAACTTCTCCTCCAAGGTTTTCTTATTTTAACACCTACAGGGGTCTCTGCAGAGTGACGGACGACACACTGGACTTCTATTTTAACATCTCTCATCATCATTTCCAATAACAACGATGATCCTGAAACTTGTATGTTTTGAGAGTGGAACTGTCTGATATTTGATATTTGAGAACAACTGTGATTAATCATACATATGGAATGACCCATTTTAAAATAAAGATTTTCAGAACTTACATTCTTTCAAGGAAAAGTAGCACATCCACTGCAACCCACTGCACATTGCCCCAAGTCTAGTGACAATATGATTGAGATGTTCCGGTCTCCAGAGTTTTATAGTCTCATGGGTGACGTTGCCTGGGGAAAGGTAATACAAAGCCATTAATGAAAATACACACATTTTTCGAGAGGAGAGAAATATCTTTTAAGTATGAGGAGGAGAAAAATATTCCATTCACCTTTAGCAGTACTGGAAAGGAAAAGCAACCATGTCTGCTCAGCCAACAGGGGACATATTGGTTGTGCTTGCAGAAAGGGGTGGAAAGAAGCTTCTGGAACGCTTTTCAGGGTGACTTCACGTTGCTCAGGTTCCAGTCTTCCACCATGCCCTTTCAATACCTTCTTTTTCACATCACTGACTGCAATGAGGGTCTGCTGGATGCTTGGTGTTGTTATTCTTATTGCTACCAATTATGGAGCATTTGCCATGCGTGTTCTCCTGTAATCATCACACCAACTCCATTTAGCAGATGAGAACTTTATATAACTTGTTCAGGGTCACTTATACAGTAAGTAGTAGAGATGGGAGTGGAGTCCAGGCAGCCTGGCTCCTAAACCTGTGCTCTTGTTCTCCATACTATCTTATGTCTCTGAATAATTATACTACTAATAACAACAGTGACGACAATAAAAAAAAATCACTTGTTGAGAATATACTAGAATGAGTGCTCGATGAGGTAGGTATTTTATCGCCATATTAAAGGTTAAAAAATAAAGGTAGCTCAGACAGATTAAATAGTTTTCCCGAAGCTGGGCAGTTGGTAAGTAATAAAGCATCTCCCAAAGTATGTTCTGCAAAATATGATCTCCACATAACAGATTTGCCATGGTCACGTAAGTGTGGAAACCATTGTACCTCTAGGAGCTTCACAGTACATGTCGAGATATTAAAGCTTCCCACAAAGGCTGCAGACTGTGTCAGAATTTCCCAAACTGGTTTAGCTGTGGTGCTTGCTTCCAGTACCTACCAATATCACACAGAACTAGCCCTGCATTCTGCAAGGATGAACTGAATTGAATCATGCTCACTTAGTACTAGTTGGGCTCACTAGGCTCAGGCTTCCATTTGCACCAGACTGATGAGAACAAAATGCTAGAGAAACACTCCCCAGTGTCGTCATTCCCAGTAAGTCAAGCTACTTGGAAGGCCAAGACAGAGAACTCGCACATGCATTTGGGGGGACGCATTGTCTTGTGGCAGGTAGGCATAAAAGTAGATAAATCCTGGAAATTATTCAGTTCCTTGATCCCATCTAACCTGGGCTGTGGTCTCCTCCCAGTCAACCCCTATCCAGTACCTTACAGTTCCTCCAGCATCATATTCATTACATTGTAATACATAGTCAAATTTTCATTTCTGATATGTACCACAACTGTGTTTCCCTAGCTTAAAATTATTAGGCATAGCTGCCTATTCAATATTTATATCCCTGTTTCAGATAGCAACATGAAATGGTAAACTATAGAAGTCTTAAAGAAGAAACTGGAGAGAATATTAACTGCATTGAGTGCATATTTAGGGTCTAAAATTATTTTAAAATTATTGATCAATGAACTGTTTCAACAAGTAAAATTTAATACAAACAATTGCAAAAGCAAATATGACACAGTAGCAACATGGCAAGCAACTCATAGGGATCTGAACTGAATTTCAATCCATTATTGATAGAAATGGCTTTAGAATGCATTCTTAAGGTTTCTGCTTCACCAGACACAATATAAATCTACAGTACAATGTGAGTGTTAAAGTCAATAGTGATAGCATGAGCTGAAATAACAGAAATACGTAATTTATTTTAAAAGATAGAATGGTCTTGTTATACTTTACTGGAGAAAACACAACAGGAATAATGTACTTAACTCTAGGGAAAAGTCTTCAAGACAGAAACTGAAAAATGAAATATACTCCAAAGCAGAGTGCTAGGTAAAAGTCTTGGAAATAATTTCTTAAATAACCATTAAAGAAATGGAGACTTTTAATGAAAGGACACCAAAGAGCCATACTTAAATGCCTAAAGAGCATCACATGGAATTAGTAGATGACTTATTTTATCCTTGTGTAGAAGTCATGACCAAAATTGATGCTTGGAAAAATTACCAGGAAGCAGATGTTCATCTTAAGAGGACTAGAGTCATTTAAAAATCTACCATCTGGCCTGTAAGAGATAGTGAGTTCCCCATTCAGTAAGAGGCTGGCAGCCCAAGCACTAAGCTTTCATGAAGAGGTCTCACTCAGCACATAGCTGGTCTACCAGATGGCCCTGCAGGTACCTTTGCCCCTGAGTTTCCATGAGGCTGTCATAGGATGATGTTCTTTTCATTGGTGCCTATAAGTGGAGAACTAATTAAGCTCATTTCTGAGGACATAGAATTTTAGATATTAAAAAAAAAGAAAATTATTAAGAGGCCTTGTGCTAAGAAGGAAAACCAGAGGAGCTAATGATCAAAGCTGTGTCACTGGGAACATTTATATTTCTTCAGCTGTCTCTTAGACTTGTACAATACTGGGGCTTGTGACTGTAATAAAGCCAGACAACTTGGGATGGAGATAGCCTGGGGAAGAGAGGTCTAGAACAATTAAACACCTTCAGCCCACAGCATTAATGGAAAGCAAGTACCCTTTTGGGGGTCCATGTGGTATGACAGGGTTCTAAGGTAAGGTAAATAAAGCTTTCTGGTGGCTGAAGCTCCCCAGTCACAGTAACCAAGGGTGCACCATGCCATGTAAAGTGATTCCATCAGAGCCGAGGCTCCATGAGCGGTACTACACCTATAGTCTCACTATGTGCCAGATCCATTGTGCTGTGTTATCCAATCTTCATAGAAGTTCCTAAGGGTTTAGCATCCTTATTTTAACAGTGAGAAAGTTCAGTCAAGTGGCTAAAGTACCTTACCCAGGTCACTTGGAGACCTGACATCCAAACTCAGTGTTACTCGAATTGAGAATCTATCAAGACTATCAGAATTTCCTAGACTTGAGAGGATCATAAAGAATCTGATGTTTTGTTTTTACCTATAAGGAAAAACAAGAAGCAAAGATCCTTCATGGGATTCCTCTGTGAACAGCAAAGATGCCTCTGCATGCACACAAGCCCAGTAGCTGTGCTTTCTCTACACTCTGCCTGCGGTATTCAAAGTAACCACATAGCTGGCAGTGTCAGGGCCAGAGAAGGAGGGCCAGAGACAAGTTTCTCCATGTAACTATCCGACCTTCTTTCCACAGTATCCCTGAAGCACTCCAAATACACATACAGAAATTAGTCTCCAGATTCTATCTGCTAAAATATAGTGTAGACAGGTACTGTTATCCTCTTATGAAGTAATTACTTATGGAAAAGAATGAGAAAGTGGTAGGGTGGAAGCTAAACTCTATTCAGGGATATCATGCATCAGATACTTGCTGGCTTCTTTTATCCGTGTCATCTCATGTCACTTTCCTTTATGTCATCTCCTGCATGGTGCTGCTACAGAACATGTTAGTCTGCAAAATAAATGCTGGAGATTTCACTTTATGGTGAGGAAGTGAGTTTAAGCAACATATTCAAAATTAATGACTAGTAGGTGCATAACTGAATGTATACTCCTGATTTCAAAAGGCAGAGAAGCCTGTAGATCGTGACATCAGGCACACCGGGGTTTGACATCCAGATGGGTCACAGAGTGGCTAAGAACAGCAAGGCTGGCTTCTTCCCGCACACTCCGTACTTATCGCATAGAAACTCTGGTTTCCTCTCCCCGGATGTGCTCCCTCTCTTTCCTGCCTGTGAAGGGCCAGATCTACTTTTAGAACTATACAAGGAGGGGACATTTGACCCTTCCTAATGTAAGAGAATTTTGGATTAACGGCCACTTTGTCCTTAGAGCAACCCTTTGAGGCTTCGTCACATTGAAAATTGACAGTGACTGTGTCCCATTGGGAGGCATAGTCATGATGAGAGGAGACTAACATAACAAAAACCAGCATGAGACTAAGAATCTGAAAACTCCAACGATGGCCCTTGCTTTTCTGTGTCTAGATCTGTAAGATAGGCATCTGTCTCTTCCCAAGAGTATCCTGTGATCTAAAATGAGATCATGGGACGAAAAAGCTTTTTAAAAAGCTCTCTTCCAAAGCAATAATGTCACAAGAGACTGACTCGCAAATCATCTGTTTCCTCCTTCCCCATATGCAATTCAATCCAACAGACATTACACCTTCCCATCTTTAGGAAAAATAATCTCTTGATTTTTGAGCTCGTGTTTAAACCAAAGTCACTTAATAGTTTCCTTCAATTTTCTCCATGTTCAGATTACCTCAATGTCACAGATATTCACCTATTCAAAGAGAAATGGGACAGCAACAAGATCGACCATCACACTGACAAGTATGACAACAACAAGTTGATTGTCCGGAGAGGGCAGTCTTTCTACGTCCAGATTGACTTCAATCGTCCATACGACCCAAGGAAGGACCTCTTCCGGGTGGAATATGTCATTGGTGAGTGCAGAGGGCAAGCCCTAGTCCTGATACCATGGGGCAGATAGCAGAAGAGAATGGGCACAGCTATGGCTGCATTGTGTCCTGGCATCATATTCAGCATTGCTAGGTCTGGGTTTATCTAGCCCCTGGATCGTTCTGTTCTAAGATTGGTCTGCATCATGCCAAATATCAACAATTTGAGCCTGCTCTAGAGAAAAATCTAGTCTAATAATGATTAGCACAATTGTTAGGAAATTTTAGTTTAAATTAGTTTTCTGCAAGCTTTTGGTATTAGCGTTCTATAGTTAAGACCTTTAATTTATCATCATAACTTAATTGCTTTTGTGTGCTGAAAATATTTGCAAAAAAAATTATAATGCGACAAATACTCAGTGCTCTGTGCGGATCAGCTGATGCCCATGTGATATGCTGCGACAGCTCTGCTGCAACTATAAGGGAATTTTTTTTTTTATGTATTTCGTACAAGGTCTATAGGGAAGGAATTTTTTTTTTTTTTTTTACTTCTGCCATGGCAGTCTCAGAAAGAAAGATGAATGTGTTAGGCTGAGTTCCTAGGACAAACCTTGAGAAGGATATTTTGTGCCCAGATTTTACTGAAGAGTATTCTCAGGGGCCACAGCTTGGAAGAAGGGAAGGGAGGAGTTAGTAATGGGCAAAGAGAGGAGTTAAATAAGAAGGCAACAAGGACCTCAGTGGACTCACTGCGCGCTCTGGGACTGGGCTGCATCTTCAGAGTTGCCCCATTTCAAGGCAATGAATGAGGGCTGTGGATATAGTTCAGTGGCATAGGTGCCTTCCTGGCAGGCACAAGGTCCTGAGTTCAATTCCCAGTATTCTTTAAAAAAAAAAAGCTTGAAGACAATGAATGAGAACTGTTAACTCCCCACATTCGCAGCACGGGGATGATCTGGGGTGCATACAACAGCATCCGCCACTGGGAGCACCTCAAGTCCTTTTTTAAACTAGAAATAGTATAACTTCTACTCATCAGTAGAAAGGAAGACAAACCACACTAAATCTTTCTTATAAGATGAAAACCTATGTATTTCTTAAACCAACACGCACTTTATGTCTTCGTCGAGCCATCCTGCGTACTGCCAGAGTAAAGCCTTACTCCAGTATGGGTGGATCCTATAGTGTTATGACCCTGCAGAACCTTCTGGTTCCAAATGTGTTATACATACAAAAAAAGAAAAATGACAAAATTCCAAAATTTTGTTATTTAACAGATAAGAAATCAAGTACAGGTAGGAATCAAAGGATCAGCGATGAGGAATTGCCTTGATTGGTGGCCTTTCTGTGTCCCATGAGATGCAGGAATTGGCAGGACAATCTCAACTTCCACATTGCAGCAGTGCTAAGAGTGGATGGGGAGAACATTGTTGAACACACACTGGGGCTCAGAAGTAAGCTTCTTAGAATGTAGCACTTGTTTCAATAGGATGAAAGAAAGCCATAGAAATTAGATTTTAAATAAAATTGCTATAATGCAAAAAGACAAATATCCAACATGAACTGGAAACGCAATTGCATACAAGGTTTGTATCAGCAAGTGCACCTCAATAGCAGGAAACCTAGGATGCGAAAATACTGGTCTGAGCAACAGAAAAGACAGCACTTTGCAACAACAATAGTAAGAAAGGCTTTTCAAATATCTCTTCTAGAGCATTATCACAATGAGATGAATCAAAGATCAATTAAAGTACTGCTTTTTAGGAACCTAACCATTGCTTAGAGAAAGCTGCTGTCATATTAAAATCATAGAAAAAAAACCCTTTACACTTAATAGCTTCTCATTTGTGGTCATCGCTTCACTATGGCTCTGTTCCAGCTCCTTATGACTGCAGGTAAGGCAGGGGATGGTCACACTTTGAAGTGTTGCTTTATTGCTGCTCTCAAAACTTAGGTCATGGGACTATTTATATGCGATGCTACCTTGTAGTCACATTTGTTCCTTCCTTCCTTTACTCCATGCTTCCTCCCTTCCTCCTTTCCTCTTTTCCTTTTGTCCTCTTTTCCTTCTCTTTCTCCCTTTCCTTCTCTTCTTCCTATTTTATTGAAGTAAACAACATTTTAATATTGGAGCAATTACTTTTTTAATATTTAAGTCCATATGTTCTGGGTTCTCTGAGTAGATCAGATTGACAGGAGAGCCAGGCTATTCCCAATGCCAGAGTTTTTTGAGCTTGTGTTTGATAACTGCATTCATTAGTTGCTTGCAGAGCGGAGCTTTCTGTGAGCATTAGGTGGGAGGTGTTAATGAACTTGAAGAGGTGGGTGAGGAGGGAACGTGTGCCCAGCAGCCTTTTCTTTCTTTTCACCTTTCTGCCTGCAGCCATGACAAATCATGAAAGCCTTGGAACAGAGCATTAATTATAGGTTTGCTAACCTGTGGCTGGAGCCGGGAGAGCTCAGGAACAGCTTGTGGTGTTAACTTGCTGTTACCTTTACATGGACCCCCTACTTCTTTGATACTCACCCGAGACAGAGAAAACCTTTCTAAGGAAAGAATTCTGTCTTCCTTGCCAGCTCGCCCTAGACAAGATGGGTCAGCCCTCCTGAGTAGCCACAGGGCCCATGGGGAAGTTCCTGAGGTTCAATCCCAGAACCCCAAGGGCAACAAGGAACTCAGAGTCTCTTGACCTCTTTCAACCCTGCCATGGCTCCACAGCTCCATGCTTCATGCCTCTGGTCACAGAGCAAAGAAGAGGGGAAGAATGGTAACGGAAAGTTCTGTCACAGTTATCAAGGAAAAATAACTTCCTAGAAGCTTCTAAGAAACTATAACTGTCTCATTTTCTATGCTTATCCTTTCTATGCTTAAGGGAAACTGTGAAAGTAACTCTCTTTTTAGCCCTGTGGAAGAATAGGGTTAAGAGAGAGGTAAAGACAGGTGTGGTGTGCACCCGTGTTGTATGCTAGGCACCCCTTATTGTCTGCCATCTCATGGCAAAGTATTCAGGTGCCTCCCTTCATGCTAGCTCTGAATTTAAAAAGAAGATTATTTAGAGGTTTTAGAGGCTGAAAGTTCAAGATCCAGTTGCTTCATTGGTTCTGCCTCCAGGTGGCCATGTGAGAACACAACAGATAACTCCACGGTGGGTGCACACAAAAAAGGGAGAGATCACATGCAGATGCCAGGAGCAGAGAGGGCCAGGCCAGGCTTGCTCCTTCTATAACAGCCCATTCTACAGGAACTAAGTTTACAAGACCAGCATTAAGCTTCTTCAAAGAGAATTCCCCCAGTGACCTACTTACTTGCTCCTGGACCCACCTCTTCAAGATTCTCCCACATCCCAAAACCACTACAATGGGGACCAGACTCCCAGCATGCAATCTTTGGGGGACACTTTCAAATCTTAGCAGTTTATAAGCCAGTTCTTTAAGACAGTGTCTCCCCATCAATTTGTAAGTCAAAGAAAATTACCATACCAATGTGTGATTTTCACATCCATAGCATGGTTTCTCCATTGAGAAATTTCTTTGCCTAAATCATGCAGCTGGTAGTCTACAGAAAAACGTGTTTCACACTGCTGTATCTACCATGTTGTGCTGCATCTCACTGGGAAAAGGCTGGTTTCTAATTTTGAAGGAACACTTCTATAAGATGTCGTTTCCAATTCTTGCTCCTGTGGGTGCTACATTGATGATAAATGTGTTCGTTTCTAAGCTTCTCTGTGAAGTAACCAATAATGGCATCTATGAAAGTAGGGCAGTGTTTCCCAGAGTGCTTTCCCTGTGAACACCTGTCATGAGCTATTCCTTAGGAAAAGAACACTTCCACCCAATACTTTGGATCCTGCTGTGTTTTGTGTCCCTCCTCAAAGAGTCCCAACATGCATCAGTGTTCTGAAGCCTCCAAGGAAGCACAGCATTTGTTTTGTCAAACACTACAAACACTACACTACTACATTTTTATTTTGTAATCCTCTGATGAAATGCAGAACTCACTGTAGGAAATTCCAAGCTACAGTTGCTTGCTACCTTTATTCTCTAGAATATGCTTATGTTTTAGGTCTAAAATGCACACCCGCCCCCCCCAGAGTCGCATATACTTAGAGGTGGAAACTGGCTAGAAGAGTAGGTCACTGGGAGTGTAACCTGCAAGATGCCTCATCTCTGGCTCCTCCCTTTGCTCTCTGCTGCCTGGCAACCATGACAGGAGCATCTTTCCTCCGCCACACCATGCCAGCCCTGGAGCCAGCCTACCATACGTGGGCAGAAGGCCCCGGGACCAAGGGCCAAAGTAGACCTCTTTTCTCTAAATTGTAGGTGTCTGGGTTTTGTGTCAGCAAGAGAAAAGTGACTAATTGAAACACCAAGGAGGTGGATGGTGGTTTGGGGAGGATCTGTCATCTGTGTCATGGTACCTTTACACAATGCCTACTTTTTTGGTTTTGATGCTTAAGAGTTTTTCCAAACATTAAAGTATCGAATGGATATGGCATTCATATTTAGTGACTTTTCAAAAGTGATATTTTAAATTTACATATTTGTTTTCTTTTTTACTGTCCACCCCATTTATTTTCCTTCTGGATGTGTTCATTGCATTCTTACTGAACACCTTGCATGTGCAAGGTATCAGGATGTTTGCTCCCTGCCCTCGGAGGATCATAGTCAGCAGGGGCAGTCTCGGTTCACTGCCACAGACTTGGACAAAATCCTTAGAAGGCACCTTGGAGAGAGCAACTGACTGTAAGGATAGCTGAAGGAATCCTTTAAGAAGGGCTTTTTGAGTTGGGTTTCACTGGATGAACAGGAATTGAGCCAGTGGAGTGAAAAATGCACATATCCTAGAGAAAAGAGAGAATTTCAGAGGAGTATTGAAATTTAAAAATTTTGTACAGCTTGATAAAGTGTTTCCATCTTAATCTATAAATATCTGGGAGCTTCCATAGAAAAGTTTAAAGGAGAGAATTGGAAGAGCTGATTTTTCTCACTTTCTGTAATACTGAGGCAAAAATATGGAAGATAGGTGTCCGAACATGCGTATGAGACTTGGAGGTAGATCAGCGTGGTAAATGATTACATAAATGTACGGAGCATGATTCTGTGTGAGCTTTCTTCTTTATTCCCCTAGAAGGATCTATATTCACTGCTGTAACAAGGCACAGTTCATTCCCTTTTCGCAGAGTAAAGTAAGGTTCACCTCTAGTAAGGTGCACTGTGGTGGGTGGAGCCATCGTGCCTGGTGGCTGGCTCTCTTCCCCTTGTGAGGTCATTTCAGGAATGGTGCCTCATTTGACACAAGGACAGGAGCAGCACCATGGGGAAGAAGAGTTTGGACTCACAGATCCAAGGGAGAAGCTGAGAGCAACACCAACCAACCCGGTATTACCATCCCCTCATTTATAAATAGCAATTGTAGCATTTACTTGAACCAGCCATGCTGTTGTGTTTCCATCTGGACTCTTCCCCACCCCCGCCAGAAACAGTCTCATTGTCTTCCAGGGCAGGGCTGTTGACAGGCAGTTGCGGTGTTACAGGTGCTTTCTGTGAGGACAGGGATCTGGTTAGAAGAGGCGGGCTGCTGAGGGTGGAGCCGGCAAGGGAGGGTCCACAGTGTCTCCTGACCAGGCTTCTCCCTGAGCTTCTGTTTCCATTTCCTGTCAGCAGTGCCAAAGCAGCTCTCTTCCTCCAGGCCTCTGCCACATACTCCTGCCTTAGAGTCAGCTGAGTATGGACTGAAGCATGAGCCAAACCAACTCTCTCCTCCCTCACCTTGTGGTGTCAGGTGTGCTGTCCAGCAGTGAGGGAAGGAACTGACACTTGCCATGATCCGGAAGGGTACCCTGTGACCTGTGAGGGAAAGGCTTGGAATCCTGCTGGGGCTGTCTGTCGGGAGACGCTAGAACCTGTGAGGCAGCTTAGAGACAGTCCCTGGATGACTGGGGTCTGCCCTCACAGGGGGTTTCAGGGGCTCAGGCTCTGCCTCTTCTCTCTGCCTCCTGACTTCTCTGTCTCTCCACCACTATACTGCCCCTTACGGGATTCATCCCCCTTGTGTGACAATGGCTGAAAGCAATAGGTCCACCTGACTAGGTGGGAACCACCGAAGTCACAGGCTTCTCGCTGCAAGTTGATTATATCATGCATTTTCTTACAGTTGTGCAAAATGAATATGAGCTGGGCATGGATTTAGAAAGCTAACGGACATGGAAGCACCTCTTTCCACAAATAAGAAGGTAACAACTCGGAGTCATGGAGTGTAGGAATAAATCTCACTAAAAGCTGCAAAAATTAAAATTAGCAAGGATTAAGTGACTTATCCAAGTCTGTAGGAAAGGTTCTGAACAGCCCATTTCTGAAAAGAAGAGATAAATAACCAGGAGATATGTGTAAGGGTGTTCAACAGCGGTCATTGTCAGTGAAACACACAGTGAAATATCACTCCAAACACGTTGGAATGGCTATTATTACAAAGATAAGTGGTAAAGTTGGGGCTGTTGAGAGAAAGGAAGGTAAAGAAAGGAAGGAAAAGAAAGAGGGAGAGAGAAAAGAAGGAAGGAAGGAAGGAAGGAAGGAAGGAAGAAAGAAAGAAAGAAAGAAAGAAAGAAAGAAAGAAAGAAAGAAAGAAAGAAAGAAAGAGAAAGCAAGCAAGCGAAAAATACAATTGAGAGTCATTAGGGTGCCAGTCTCCCAAGGGTCCTGGGGCACCTGTGTGTTGCCTGGAGTCCTCCACGGGTGCTGGGATGCGGCACGCATGAGCGCTTCGCCCCCTCCTTCTCCACTCTGCTTCCTGTTCCTCTAATTTGCCTGCACCTTGCCCGTCTGTTTCTGTTTTCATGCCGGTGTTTTACGCTGACCTCTTTCACTCGCAACAATTCATAAGCTTGCCTCATTAACACCTAGGTAATCAAAACTGTTCGCTGCAGAGGGAGAGCCGCGACGTGAACTCCAGTGCGATGCAGTGCGGGCATCCCTGGATGGCTCCCACAAATCCTAAGAAATCTTCCAGTCTGAAGGGAGGGGTGAGAAAGGCGGGGGAAAGATACTTCATGAAAACTGACGTGCCACTCATTCTGCCGTGCTGGTGCATCTCCAGGCCGCACGGAGACAGCATGGAAGTGGGATTAACGCCCCGTGAAGAGGCTGCGCGCGGGCTGATTGCGCGCCACCGTGCCCGCAGGCTACTGCGGGAGCACTGTAAGTGCTGAGGAGCAACAACGGTGGGCCCTGCTCAGTGATAGCTGCTTGCTAATAAGATGACCCAATTGCCAGGCTCATTTTGAATTTTGCAGCTATAGGAAAGCTAAAGCCTTCTAATAGCCTTAAGGAAGCAAAACTCGCATAAAGCGTTGCTCTAACAGCAGCCTAACAGGCATTAGATGAGCACGAGACGACCTATAAATAGCTGCACCCCTCTTGTTGTCCGCTTCACCTTTTCTTTCTTCCCACTATCCAGACCTTTTCTGGTCTGGTCTCTTTTTTTGGTCATTTCTATTATTCCCGTCTTGCTGGCAATTTTTCTTTCATCCACAACACTCATTGTCATGTGCGTGAAGGTGTAGCTGGGGGCTGCCCGGGAACTCCTCTCGGAGGGTGCAGAGGGCGCTTTTGGGGTCTGCCCGCACGTCTGCGGCCCCAGGAATCCCGGCTGGAGGCTCCGCGCATGCTGCCCCTCACTTAGCCTTCGGATGCTGCTTTGCTCCAGTTTCGTGCCTTCTCCCATTTCCTCTATGCTCCCTTTTTATTTCGGTTTAAGAGCCTTTGGTTCTTAAACCAAAGACATAAAGAACAGACATAGCCATAGAGAACTATTTATAGTTCTTATCACCTTAGGTCCAGTGAATTTCTGAGGTCGGATCTCTGCTCTGCTCAGCGTTTTGTGACACTCATGGGGTGTCACAGTTGAATTGCTGCCAGCACCTCAAATGCCATCTCTTTCATTATTGATTTATTTCTATTTAAATGCATTTGTTTCTTTTAATGGGCAGAAACCAGTTGCATGTCTTAAGGGGTATAGGTGTGATATTTCTCTGTGTGTGCAGTGTACAGCGATCAACTCAAGGATCGCTACGCCATCTACTATCTTGAACATTATAATTTTGTTGTGGTGAAGACACTCGACATCCTTTCTTCCAGCTATTTTGATTTCTACACCATAATAATATTGCCTATTGTAATCCCTCCTTGCAATAGAACATCAGGACGCAGTCTTCTTAAATTACTGTAGGTTTGTACCCATTAATCAATCTCCCCTTCCCTTCTTTTTCTTACTCTCCTCAGCCCCTGGCTACCACTACTCTGCTCTCTACTTCTGTGAGCTTAGCTTGTTTAGGTTTCATATATAAATGAAATCACACACTATGCATCCTTCTGGGCTGTCCTATTTCACTTAAAAATGTAATCGCCAAGTCTGTCCATCTTTCCACAAATGACAGGACTGCATTACTTTATGGCTGGATAATATTTCTTTGCATATGTGTACCATTTTCTTTTTCCATTCTGCTATTGTCTTGGCTAGTACAAATAAGACTATAATGATGATTGGAGTGTGGATGACTTTTTGAAACTGTGAAGCATATATCTGGGGTACATACCCAATGGCTTATGTCTGTCTGTCGGTCTATCAAGAGGAATTCTATAAAAATCAATGAATGTAGCTTTGATGTATATAATCAAATGCTGCCCCAATACACTTCAGTATCACAAATGTGTGCTACATGCGTAAGTTACTATGCATGTTCAGTAGAAGCCAGGAGGGAGAGGACAAGCTAGAGCTGAAGGGAAAGATCTCAGGACAAGACAGTTAATTTGAGATGGAGCTGGAGGAACTGAGAGTTTTTCAAAAGGCATAGGAAACACACGCTTTTCGGGCTGGGAAGAGGGCATCCTTCGAAATGCAAGATATTATAGTCCTGCCTTGTGACACAAGCTTCTAATGAAGACCAGCTATTTCCTTCAATCAAGTTTCCCAGTCATCGTTGGAGCTTGGGCACTTCTCTTGTGCATGGAAGAGTGCAAAGCCCGCAGCTATGGGGAGGCCCGTCCTGGCTGGCCAAGGAGGAAAGTATACTGTTTATGGGATCGTCTGCAGGGACAGCTTGGAAGGTCACCCTTTGCCCTTTGGCATAGAAGAATTCAGAGCACGTATTTACCACTCACAGAGAAGTGAGCTGGATCATTTGCATTTGTGATACAATAGGTAACTGTCCTTCTCAAACAATACACTTTGTCAGATTCAAACAGAAGGTTCTGGAAAAAAAAAAACTTATCAGCAATTAGATCATTAAACTGATTTGATACAATTTGGTCACCATGAGTTTCCAACAACAGTTTAATACTGGCTTAAGAAATTGCACTGGTCTCTGTGTATGTGGGAGCTCAAGAAATACTTCAGTAGCATCCAATCCCCTGTACTTGTTCACCAAAATCCCTAGAAGGAGGACCAAGAAGGGACAAAATGATAACCAGTGTTATCCTGTTAATCAAGAGATTGTCATATCCTCACACTTTGATGTGTGAAACTAGATATACTTTAAAAGATAAAGGCTTTTTGAGATGAATGTGTAGAATGATAATAAGATACGTTGTAATGGAAACAAACATTTAGCCTCACTTCTGCATTTGAACATTCAGGCCCACCAGTCAGACTGCCTGCCTTTTCCCATCTGTGTGATCTAGTTCCATAGAGAGGCAGCCAAACTGTCTGTATAATGACATAGGGAAGGTGTCCCAGGGACAGCATGTTGACATGGCTGTCCCTGGCACACCTGATAAAATGAAATGCCCTGAAATTGCCCTGATAAAATGAAATGTTCCATGTGAGTAGATAATATTTTCCAGCCAGCCACCATTCATAAATTTACATTAATTTGCTTTGCAGAATGACTAGTATCACCCTGTGCAGGTAGCAGTGTTCTAAAGAAAGAAGATATTTCAAAAGTAGATTTTTAGAGAAAAAGCAGAAAAGGCAGAGACCCTGGCAGAAAGAAGAGAGTTGGCTTTCATAAGTGGTAAGGAGAATGAAGATGCTGGGGGCTGCACTTGTCATCAAGGCAGAAATGGGAACTGAGAGAAGGAAAGGTAAAGAAACAAAGAAAAAGAAAGAGGGAAAGAGGAAAAAAAAAGGAGAAAGGAAGCCATTAAGACTGGCTGTTCCAGCAAGCAGGGCTCGCAAATGCTTCACCGTGCACATCTACTCAGTAGTAAAGATAGTGTTGTCCTAAGCTTTGTGCATTTCATGAGATCACAGAATCACATATGTGAGGCCTACAAGGAATCACACCTATCACTTTGGCCAACTCACCTAATTTACACCTCTGGATATTCTCTGGATCCAAATAGGGGATTTG
>NW_004524599.1:12648083-12651018 GCF_000260255.1 Octodon degus
GGAGCCGGGGATTGAACTCATGCCCATGCACTTGCCGGGAAGCACTTATTCCACTAAGCCATCTCCCCGGCCCCCAAACGAATTGCCTTTTATTTATTTTTTATTTTTTTTGCGGAACCAGGAATTGAACTCAGGTTCTTGAGCTTGCCAGGCAAGCGCTTATTATACTGAGCCATCTCCCCAGCCTATTACTATTTTTAAGATATTTTAGTATAGAATCTACAGGGTCTCACTACACAAATCAGACCCATAGTGATCCTCCTGTTTTCAGCCTCCCAAGCACTGGGGTTACAGGCGCAGGCCACCACATCCAGTCTCAGTGGCTGTCTCAGCGCACCCTGGGGCAGGGCCAGCATGGCACGAGGGGATTGAACCCCAGTCCTTGCACCTGCCTAATTGGACACTTTAGTTTGCTGAGCTACCTGGACAGCCCCCAAAGGGGATTTGGATGCTTTATGTGGAAGGTCAGCCTGGAGCCCGATGGAGCTCCGTGGGTGGCCACTGAGATGACTTGTAATTTATCCTTTCATGTGAGGGTGAAAGCACGACTAACTGCAAGGTATGCCAGAAGGGAAGGCGTAAGGTGGGGCTTTCCTTAGCAAACTTTGGAGATAGAGGCAGCAAATAAGTTCTGAGTCAAGAGGAATTTACTGGAAATCTCGAGAAACGTAGCAGGAGAAGCGATCTCATGGTGTTAAGCATTTAGGGCACAGGTCTGAAGAGAGCATAGGAAGCATGTTCTGATGAGGAAGATACCCAGTGCCATGTGCATGTGATTGCATGGGGTACAGCACCAACTGGCCCTGGAGGTACAGTCTGGGAATGGTAAGCTCATTCAACATAGGTCAGGCCAAGTGGAGACCCTCACTGAAGATAAACCAAGGGAGGGGGACAATCTGGCTACAGGAAATGGACTGGACAGGCCCAGAGCTGGAAGCTAGCCCCAGTGAACTCTAGAACTCATTCCCTCCTCACTATAAGGCAAAGCAGGCCTAAGCTGCTTGCGAAGGTAAGTAAGAAGGCATCCACCTCTCCTTTCCGGCAGTCAACGTATGAGCCCCTCTCCTATACTGCCAGGTGCTGCTGTCACCACTCACAGTTCTGTGTGCAGGGCAGCAGGACTGAACTAGCTAGATGCTCAATCAGATCCCTGGAGGGAACTAGAACTTGCCAACAAGATCACTGGCAGACACTTAGAGCAACAGGAGAGTAAATGGGTTAAAGTTGCACAGCACTGTGGCTCAACTAGTGTGAAGGCCCAGGTCCCTGAGCCACACTGTGTTGGTATCTAGCTATAGTAAGCACCCATTACATTTGGATATCAGGAAATGGAGCCATGGTTCCTGTTAGAATATTGAGAAATTTACACTGTGCCCTGAGCGTCCCAGAAGTCCTACACTTCACCTGGACCTCCCCCCACCCCGGAAGTATCTCTCACTAAATACTTCCTCACTCCACACCATAACATTAGCCATTTGGCAACTCATTCCAAGGGAACTGGTCCCAACTCACAGCTAGCAGCAAGAGCCTAGTACATTTTTGTCTTGCTAAAATTTTAATACCTATGAAGACTAATCATCCCAAGTCTTCCCTCCATGCTCACACTTTGTAGAAACTAATGCCTTAAGAGCTTAAAGGAATAAATCACGGTATTAGAATTCCCTTTGCTGCATAAGTTTGGAGAAAGTACTGGGTTCATGTCCTTCATTTCTGTGAATGCTTCTTTTTCCCAAGAGCATCCAATCCTAGACCCAGGGTAAGGCAGGGAAATGTAGAGTTGGCCACAGTGAGGATCTCAACTCAACTGATTCTTCTGTAAGGGACGAGACTGGATATGTGTGACTCGGTTGAAGTATATCCCAGGCAGGGCCATCCAGAGACATTTAGTATGGGAGAGAGAAAAGTCCTGGCAAGAGGAAGGAGCCATGGCTATGAATTAAATACTTGTATTCTTTGTAAGCCCATATTTTCTTTGGGAGGTAACTGTAAGACTGGGTCCCTATATTGTGAATGAGGTTGTTACCCTTTTAAGAAGAGAAACAGACCAGTGTTCTGTGTCTGTCCTTGCCATATGAGAACATAGAGAAAAGATATCATCTCTAAGCCACCAAGCCAATCCTCACCAGGAACCCAATCTTCCAGCACCTTGAACTTAGTTGTCCCAGCTCCAGGAGTTAGAAAAAATCAGCAGTAGTTTTGGCTTTCAAGTCCATGGTATTTTGTTATAGCAGCCCACACTAACTAAGACAGGTCCCAAGGAATCCAGGTCTGTAGAGCCTGAAGCTTCCTGAAGCCTAGAAGCTAAACAAACAACGTATGACATTCCCCTCTAAGGAGTAACCTGAGGGAAATGCATGAGCAGAGGTTTTTTTAATTTATTTTTATTTTTATTTTCCCCATAATTTTATTGATAAACAAATAGCAATGAGACAGTTTCAAATCAAATTGGTAGTACAGTTACAATAATTAACACATTGCATACAATCTTCCTAGTGGTTAATTGCTGTACAAGATGTGGACGTGATATTCTATTTACAAACACCATTAAACAAATCACTCTATTCATTAAGAGAATGTAACTATATATCTATCCTAAACACTTTGAATACACAGATACGAAATGGACATTCATCTGTATCCCTTTTTTTTTTGTTAAGTTCCGTTATTTGAATATTATAGTTGTGTAAATTAAGCAAAATATTCTGAAAGAGTCCAGTAGCCCATAATAGTATTGGGTCTTCCACTTGACTGGTAACGTCAGAAATTGTTGACCTTTGTCCCCTACAGCTCAACATAACAGCACGGCTTTACTTCTTATATTTCATTTTTATACTTTTCTGCTGGATGGGTAAGACCAAAGTAAAGCAGGACCTATGCAACAAGAGTTGTAGCTTTTGGGTCTGATAAGGTCAGTGAAATCCCCTCAGGATTTATC
>NW_004524599.1:12653531-12683324 GCF_000260255.1 Octodon degus
TGGAAAGCCTCTCATCCGTACAATGTTATCAACTCTTTCAATACATGTGTCATGCTTTCTATATGGACTTATAAGAACTAAGGCTAATTCAGGTCCAGTTTCCTTGTTTGGGGGAAAAAAAAGACAAAATATCTTTCCCTCTCAGCCTCATAACTGGCCCCCAAAGATAAAAGCCACATTTGAGCATCCACATCTTAAAATCAAGTTGACAGTTATCTATCTATAGGTTCACCAGAAAAGTAATGCCCAGGGTAGACAAGAGCTATTAGTATTCTGAAGGAATTAATTTCACAGAAAAAGAGACAAGAGAATATTTCTAGGACCAACTGATGGAAATAAAGGCTCGGAGACAGCTCTGCTGGCATTTTCCATCAAACAACTTTTTTCGTGTGTGCGCAACATTTTCCTAAGTGATAGGAAATGACACACTGTTTCCATTATTTCATTTCCATCATTTCAATCTTTTTTAACTTTCGTATTTGTGAAACAAATTGCTTTAAACATGTCAAAGACACCCGAGAGGAGTGTTAGCCAAATTTTAAAAATAAAGATGATTCACAAAGACAGCACTTGTGTTTATAGCCATCAAGATAAAAATCTCAGTGGAAAAAAATCATAGTCTTGATTATTTAGGGCATAAGCTTAAGGTGATCATCTTCTGATCTTAGAAGAACCTTTTTGCTCTCCGCTTTATGTATTCTGTATTTTTTTTTGAAGGCCCTGGTTACAGAGACACTCAATCACCTCTGTTTCAGTGGTTTATTAAGTAACACTCACACGTTCGTTTCTTCAGCTCCTAGGCTTGGTGTGTGTTTTTATGCAGTATACTGAGCACTGCATTGTTCTAGTTCTTTCCAGTTAGTCTGTTCTTTTAGAGTTGATGCTTCTAGAGGGAAAG
This sequence comes from Octodon degus, assembly GCF_000260255.1. Classification (NCBI taxonomy): domain Eukaryota; kingdom Metazoa; phylum Chordata; class Mammalia; order Rodentia; family Octodontidae; genus Octodon; species Octodon degus. Next base: position 12,654,430 of record NW_004524599.1, read on the forward strand.
GCCGCCTCCTGCCTCTTGCTAGCTACAGGATATGGCCCAGTGAAGGCCATCTAGAAGGTTGTTCCTTCAACAGAGTTTTCGGAAAACTGAGATTGATGTTCCGACGAAGTGAAAAACTATCATTCAGCTCAAGAAACCTAAAGGTGTGTATCACTGAGGACTGATGAATTAGAATGTGGATCTTTAAAATAACTGTGCAAACAATGGATGCATATATACTGTTTGGTAGTTTAAATTTTTATTTTTAGTTATGAAAAATTTGTGATACAAGAAAAATATAAAGGACATTCATTTTTATTCTAGAATCACAAAAATTGGCAACCTTGTGTCTCATCATCCTGAATACATTAGCCTACATTTCCTCTAGGCAAGGTTATTTTTCTATTTTGCCATGAAACTCAGGGTAGGAGCATTCAAACTTTATGACCAAGTCCTCTTCAGAAACCGTTAGTTTTCCCAATTGTTTCAATCATGTCCCTTAAAGCAAGAGAATCTAGTCCAGAATCAGGGGTTGCATTTCATGGTTGGGTCTCGTGTCTCATCTCTTTGGCTGTTTCAATCTGCAACACTGCTGGCACTGTATCCTAGTCTTTCTTTGACTTTCACAACTTGAACCTTTTTTTTTTTTAATTTTATTTATTTATTTGTGTGTGGGTGTGTGGCCAGATCAGCCCACCAGGGGGCGGGCCGGCTGGCATGTGGTGCTGGGGGATTGAACCACGGTCCCTGGGCTTTGCTAAGCTTGTTCTAAGTAGGTGCTCTAGACCACTGAGCCATCTCACCAGCCCACAACTTGAACCTTTTGAAGATTACAGTGAAGTAATTTTGTTGAATGTCTCTCAATTTGAATCTTATCTGATGTTTTCTCATGACCAAAATCAGACCATATATCTTTCAAAGAACTATCACAGAAGGGGAACTATATTCTCAGGACATCTGTTAGTCTGTTTTCTGTCACCATAAAATAATACCTTAGACTTGGTAATTTAGGAATAAAAAAGGTTATTTGATTTATAGTTCTGAAGTCTGAGAAGCTTTGATTGGGCAGTTGGGTCTGCTGAGATCAATCCTGCTTGTGGAGATTCTACAAAGTCCTAAGGCCACTCCAGGGTGTCACGTGGCAAGAAAGGTTCACACAAGAGAGAGATCCAAACTGACTTTGATAGCAGAGCCCTCCTGCACATAATTCATTAACTCATTTATCCATGAATGGGTCCATTCATTCATCATCTAATCATTGATTCAGAGTCCCACCAGGCCCACCTCTTAATATGTTACAGTGGAGATTAAATTTGAAAGTGGGTCTCATTGGGGACATTAAAACCACAGCAGCACCTGACTTGGTTGCACCTAATTTTTTACAGGTTCCATTAATGATGATGTTAATCTTGACCACTTGATTAGGTGGTGCCACAAATTGGGCACCTAGAATAAGACTGTGACATTGGCATGCCAAAAGGTAATTAGGAAGTGCTTGGGAGATCATTCCAACAGAAGGAAGAGGTGTTGGGCTGAAGAAGTCAGGGCCACAGTGAAACCCCAAGAAGTCTCAGGTGGCCCTATGTGGACCTATGGAGTTGGGGTAGCTCTTAGGAGTGCTGCTGAGAGGTGGCAAGGGAATGGACTTTGTACCCTAATACTGATCAGTTATAGGAGGTTAGCTTCCCCAAGAAAGCGTTGTGACCCTGGACAAGGCAACTGTCTTTGGCTAAGGCAAAATTGACTCACCAAGGGCCACTGTCTCTCATTACTCACAGCAACTGGAGATAAACCTGTGACATTCCTGAAGACAATGCTGGGCAGCATGTCACAGGATAAGGTGACTCTTTATGCTCTTTGTAGTTACTAAGTACTTCCCAGGAAAGTGCCTTGAGACTATGAAACTATTCTATTCATCATCAAAATTCAATGATAAAATGATTGGTTGGTATCAGAATGAGTTTCTGATTTTCTTTTTTAATTAAACAAGTTATGTAAACCTACTATTATCATTAATTAAACTGATGTTCAAACAGATCTAGATTTTGCCAGTTAGAAAGGGATCCAACTGGCTTCAGCATCCTTACTTCCTTGTCATCTGGCACAAGAAGACATGCCAGGCTCATCATGTATTTTCCCTGTCCCAGCCCTGGAAATAAGCACTTCTCCAATGACCAATGCTTGCTTTCAATGGAAAATGGTGTTTAGAAACCAAGATCTGTGCCCTCGGTCTGCTCATTGCTATTTTACCTGCTTTTGATTCTCCAAATCTAACAATAGACTACCATTTCTTCTTACCACAGTGTCATGCCTGTGGTGACCTCTGACCCCTCACCTTCTGACCTCTATGTTTTTCACCTTGAAGCTTCATCTGATTCATACCTGAAGAGACTTGAGGGAATACAGGTTTAGGGCAATAATAATGTCAGATAGCATTTACTGTGCCTTCCTCAGGGGCCCACAATGTGCTTTGTGTTCAGTTAGTTTCCTATACCTGATGGAACAAATTGTCACAATCTTAGGGCTTACAACAGCAGAAGTGATCATTTTCATGTGAAGCATAATGATACACACATGTGTTGTGAAACCTTAACTGAAAATCTTATATTTGTTCTCTTCCCTCAGAAGAGTAAAATTCCCTCAGAAGAGTAAAATTCAGATTCTGATGGTCAGCTGGCCCTAGTGTGCCTCCATCAGAGACCTAGACAGGCTTTAGAGAAGGCAGGGCCCATGGACTGTAAAGAGACCAGGAACCCAGTGGCTTCTCCTCATGTGTGCAATGAGTAGAATTCTACCGCAGTGGTTTTTCCTTTTGAGTAGTAAGACATTAATGTATTTCCTACAAAGCGTTTGTCTGGAAGTGAGAGTTGGGATTGTTAGTCTTCACAGGTGTTAACATTTTAGCAACAAAAATGTATTGGGTAGTGCTGCTAGCTGTGGCTTGAGATTAGTTCCCATAGCGTGAGTGTCGAATGGCTGGTTTTAGACAGTGAAGCATAGAGACATGTAGTGACCAGGTATTGCCAGGGATGTCCAGGTGAGTCTGAAAGGGAGGACTCATCACTCATGGCCAGTGGGAAAGTGCAGTAAGTGCACTAAATGACTTAGAGGTTAATGGAAGTGAAGATCAAAAATAAAAATAAAACAGGAATAAAATTATTCAATAAAGAATGCTTACTGAAACATTGATTATAAAGGCAGAAAGGATATGTCACAATGAAGGGTACATTAAACCACGTAAAAAAAAAAAAAAAAAACAGTGACAGATATTTCCAACAAAATTCTCTTACTGTGCCACTTCCCAGACCAGTTGACTTGCCTGTCATTCACAGAAGGCTAAACTGTTTCCTTCTACCCACACATGAAAAGATACTTAGCCATGACCTTTTTACAGAGTTTAGGCAAATTAGTTGGGAACAAGTGACAGAGAAATGAGGCAGACTGGGGTCTGTCACTGAAAATCCTAGATCAGACTCCACACTTATTTTTAATGATGCTTTTCAATGGGAGCCACGAGCAAGTCATGAAGGCACCATGAACAGCAAGCCACAGCCAGCAAGGAGACACCCACCCGCGAGCACACACACGCGCAGGTGAAATGCAAACACACGCCTTTTGGCCCATCCTTCACATTCCATTCTTGTGTCATTGCATTGTGCAGTCATTCTCAGCTCTTTACAATCTACTGCGCTGGCTCTGCTATTCTTAAGTGGCATTAATTTCTGGCTTGAATAATAGCTTAAACTTAGACATTGGATTTTAACCCCAGTGATCACTGGATACATATCCTACATATCTCACTGTACCCCTATTCTGTGTGCTCCAGATTAAGTGGCATTACTTTGCTCATAGTAATCACTAGTAAGTATCTGCTTAAATAAGTGTTTATGGACGTGTACTGGGAAACTCTAGTTATGGATTAATATCAGCTAAATGGCATTTTACTCGTCAGAAACTTTCTATGTTGATTTTTGCTCTAACAATAACCGGTTGAGTTGCTGGTAATGCAAATTCACTTAACATTTGCTGTTATATATTGCACTCATATATATTGCATGCCAAAGATAAACATTTTGTCAGAATTACCAGTGATTTGTTCTTATTCCCATTATTGCCACCATTAAATTATTAACTACAATTGACTGTTTTAGCTAAAATGTCATTGTTGGCCTGTTTTCCTTGGAAAAGTTTATTTGCTAAAGTTTTGATTTTGTTGTCTAATGACATTTTGTTTTTTAACTCAAATGCCTTAATGTTTTTATGAGTCTTTCTCATAAGATCTAGAAGTCTCACTCTTCTCATATGATGGATGGAATATATTCACATCTGTGTGTACAAACAGCGATTTGACCCAACATTATTGCCATTTGCTGGGAAAGTCAATTATTATAGGAGAGAATTCCTCATGGAAAACATGAGAAAGGTGGAACCCAGACTGCAAGCTACCATGTCCCTGCTCAGGGGTCTTCACATTCTACCCAAAGTATGTGATCCTGTAAGTCCCTGTTGGGCTTCCACAGTCCAATATGAAGGGGAAGAAAGCACAGAACTATGGAAACATTCTTTGTTAGTTGAAAGAGTTGCATAACAGAGTGAGATGGAGCAAAACTCTAGGCACTCAGTTTGGTTCATGAAATCCAGCAAACTAACAAATTAGACTCATGACACCCACATCCTCCCCCACATCCCTACATCCTAGGAAGCTTGTCCTCCATGAGTTGATAGAACCTCTTTCTTATGCCAAATCTTAGCCTGGAGGTTCCCTTACAAACAATGCAGATGGAGTGAGCTTTGTATTTCTGGGGGACACCTTTTAAATACCATCTCCCCTGTGCAAATTTCCCTATTTCTAGTGTCCAGTTCCCTCCTTTCTGTGAAAGCAGCTTTTAAGGAAATTATAGTAATCCAGGTTTCATATCATATAGCATAACAAATTTCAGCAACATATTGCCTTTCCCTTGGGTAGGAGCAACTCTCATCTGTCCTCTATGGGCGAGAAATTAATCACCCCTGTGCAAGGTTGGGATGTTATAAGGGGTCAAGTGATGCTCACAGAGCTCTGATCACTCTCTTAAAGTCTCACCTAGCAACAAGATGACCATTTTCAGATAACAATATGCAAGGTAGTAACCATTGTTACCATCCTACCATGTTGTTTGGGAATTTGGGTTCTTTTGTTTTTTTCTTTAAAATAAAAATAGGAATTAAACTGGAAAAAAGGCCTACTAGCAGGTCATGTCTCTCTTCTGGTTATTTCTTTTCTCAATCAGAATAAAATCTGAAGTAGAGACAATGGCCTACAAGGACTACTTGGTCTCGGCTGCTCTCAGGCATCTTCTCCCATGGTCAGCCCCCTCGAGTGTGTCAGGGTCTGTTTCCCTCAGGCCTTTGCATTGGCCGCGGCGCTGCATCCTCCAGTGGCTGCATGGCTCATAGCTGCACTGACTCGGGTCCAAACAAACACTGAATCCTCATCCCTTCTCACCAGCTGAGCTGCTCTGTTCATTTGTGATCTCCTGATGATCTCCTTTTGCTACAGTGCACCTTCACTGTTCATGGTCTGTGTACATCGCTACACGACACACATTATAACTTTATCTGTGTTGATACCACATATTCCCAGTGCCTTGAACAGCAGCCCACACTCACATGACATGAAGTAGGTTCTTTCGGACTGAACAAATCTCTGAATCGTGCTAGATTGGTAGCCTATTTTTTTGCTGCCTATGTGTCTACTCAGAGTAGGAATTTCAGAATGAAATCTTGTCACTTGCAGCCAGCTAGCTGGAACTGGAGGACATCCTGTTGAACAATGTAATCCAGACACAGAAAGACAAATGTCACATGTTTTCTTTAACGTGTGAAATTGTCTTAAATTGGTCTGACAGTAGAATAGTGGTTATTAGGGATGGGAAGCATATCCAGGAAAGGGTCAGGCAAAGGTGTGAGGAGGGTGGTTGGATATGACCAGTGCATGTGGGATGCGTGTGTGAAACTGTCACAGTGAGTCCCATTCACATGTATAATTAATGTGTGCTAGCATCCACCATGAGCACTCAAGCGCCGATGTGCCAAGGATATATTGAGCACCTACTATAACCCAAAGATTATGCAGCCTCCTGGTTGTACAAAATTAAACAAAACTCAATCCCTGTCAAAAACTACAGCGATTGTTTAATTTTTTTTTTTTAAATTTACAGTAAGTCCCTGACTTATGAATGAATTCCATTCCTAGAGAACGTTCATGAGTCAGATTCATTTGTAACATGACAAAGCAAGTCGTCTACAGCACTACTGTGACTCTGATGTATTACACCTCTGAAAGTTTGCAACTGAAATCCTCATAAGTCAAGGGCTCCTGATTATAATAAAACTCACATTGTCATTGCCCTCTTCAAAATTCTCAAGAGTGGATGTGGTGGCGAGTGCCTGTAATCCCAGCTTTTGGGAGGCTGTAAACTGGCGGATCACTACGAGTCCGATCTAATAGTGAGCACCCTGAACACCCTGTAGACCCTTCCCTAAAATACAAAAAAAAAAAAAAAAATCTCCCCTGTTTGATTTCACTTTTCCTGTCAGTCATGCCACTTTCTGAGGTAAATCCAGAAGAGCCCTTTTGTGAGAGTCTTCACAAGATGTGATCAAAAATACAGTCAGCGCTGCTGCCCAGTGCCACTCCACAGAGAGACAGGCTCTTAGCGCACCAGTGTGTCCTAATTCACCCTAGTCACCAGATCTGGTTCCACACAGCTTCTAGGTTTTCCCCAAAGTCAAAATGACCATGAAAAGCAAATGTTTTCATCTACTGAGGACATCAAGGCAACAGCACACTAAGGTTACTCACGAAAGGAACTTCCTATGCTTCAGGCACAGGGGCAAGAATGGTTTTGGAAGTGTGAGAGAATTTTGAGGAGGATTCATGGCAATGTGTCTTTCACTGTAATAAATTTTTATTTCAACACATGGTTTTTTCAGTAGTACCCTGCACATACTTTAATATTTGTGTATACATGTGCACTCTATATGTACCCATGTATTTGTACACATATTCCCAGTGGGATGAAGTCGAGGGAAGGAGTAGGCTCCTGGTATCCTCATGAACACTGGTTTCGCTCCTCTTAGTGGTTCTCATCCATCGATTGCACTTGCGTACCTTGTTGATTGTTTCTGTCTGGTAGTGCCAGTGTCTTTCTGTGTGTGTGTGTGTGTGTGTGTGTGTGTGTGTGTGTGTGTGTGTGTGTTAGGAGTCCGAGGTTTCTAAAAATTATTCAGAAAACCACTCTATCCTATCCTAAGGCTTAGCACAAAGTTTGCTTCCCTTTACAAGACTACAGTACATACACTTCCAGCTCCATACTGTCATCATACTGTCACCAAAATACTTACAGGGCCCATTTGGAAACAAATTATTTGAACATGAAAGGTGTATCTTAGGAAAAGCAAATGAAGCAAATAGGAAAAATGAATTAATATCATGAAATTTATCTTTCTGGCTGGAGACATTATATATTCCTCAGTCCCTTACAGATGGTCCTCTTACAAGAAAGCACCATTAAAGGAAGGCTGCAATTAGGGGGAGTCCGTGATCAGCTTAAAATGTATTTACAAACCAGCTGTGACGCTGCACACTTTTATTTCTAGAGCTATGAGATAGGAGGATCACAATTCAAGCCCAGTCTGGGCTTGAATTACCAAGAATTGCTCAAAATAAAAATTTTAGAAAAGGGCTGGTGATGTAGCACAGTGTAAAGGTCCTGGGTTCAATCTCCACTAGAGCAAAACAAAACAGAACAGAACAAGTGTTTAAATATGCATGAAAGACTCATCCTGAAGGAAAAAATTGAAAATAAGAAATGTTTCTCCCTCATGAAGCATGTTTGGAATGGACAGCTGTCTTGTGGCAGGCTTCACGCCCAGGGCTTTGAAGTTGCTGATGTTCCTAACGTGGGACAATGATTGCACAGAGCTCAGCTCACTCTGCATTCTGGGCTCTCACTCACGGCAAGCACTGTGACATTCTATAGGTGCTAAGCAGACGTACAAGATGCCTTGAGTTCTTTGTGATAAGAGAAATGAATATGTAAACAAATAGTTAAAAAGAAAACATTTTGCTTGGGCTTGTCTGGCAATTACTTGAAACTCGAGTAACCCAAAGTTTTACTGTGATCAAGTACAGCAGACAAAAACTGATGCCAAGAGATGAGAGAAATGCGTGCATTCTGCTCTATGACTTCTTCATTTCAGAGTGCCCGGGGACCAGTAATTGGTAGGCATGTATCCTCGGTCATGAGCACCAACCCTCCTTGCTGACCAACGTGTCTTTGTATGGTCCAGTAAGAAGCAAACAAGTCAGAATTGTTCCGTTAGCGGCAGTAATGCGCACCCCTACTGTTCATGCTGTATGTAATGAATGACTTTCCTGGATTACCTCAGACCTAGTCACCACCTAGAATTGTTTTCCTTTTAGTGTAAAAATATGTCAAACCCATCGCTTGATAAAAAACATTAACTTTATAAAGGCATTGAATTTCTTGACTGGATATTGCTTGTGTGAGGTAGGTTTTTCCATCTGTGAAACGAATAGTTTGGAATCAATTTTTTCCCAGAGTCATGCAAAGATGAGTTTGAGCTGCACATAGCTCTCTCCTGCCCACCTCAGGAGTGGCACTAAGACGGAGAAGCCATGCCAAGAACTCAACTCCATTAGCCACTAGGAAGGAGCAACCCCCAGCGCAGAGAAGTGTCTGTCTTCTCCCTTTGTTCAGACTGGGCGAGGAAGGTGGGCCCAACTCTATCCTCACCTGGGTCTGTGACAGCAGAGCAGCACTCCCACAAGAAGGACAGTGTGTGGTCATTCTGGACATATATTGGCAGCTTGAGTGGATGCTGTCTTTAAAACAGTCTTATGGCCTCAGAAATAAATTAAAAATCTAAGCCGGCACTTAAACCAAGAGCGTATGTTCATCACTTGAGAATCACACCAACTTTGGTGAAGGCTAAAAGAATGCCATCAGTAATCAAATTCTTCTTTCATGTCCAGTAGTTCATTTGCACAGACTACATTGTTAAAAAAACAAAATGAAGGTTCTTCCTAGAAAATTATATTTCCTGCTCCTCTTTTTCTTTCTGTTTTTTTCTTAATGCAAAAGTTGGGCAGTTTAGGGGAAAATCTGCCTCAGTACTACTTACACTCAGCAAATGTGTGCATGGTGGTCAGATGTGGCCAAGGGCAGCTGATGGACAGTCACGGATGCTGGTGGGTGGAGGCTCCAAGTGGACTGTGACTGTGGTTTCTAGAACATGCTAATTCCTGAGATTGAGAAGGGCTATTTAGCAAAATGAAATAGTATTCTATCATGACTTCCTCTTCCACAATTCAATCATGAAAAATTCTCCCCCAGTGCTGTCATTAAAGTCATTACTCTCAGAATTAAACATGGGGTAATGGAGCCACTGACAAGACCCTGAGGTCCCATTGACAAGTCAAGTGTCACATTAATAACCAGCTTCTCCATACAGTGAATATGAAAAGACCTACATGAAGTCACTCCCTGTTCCTGTTTTCCTCCCGTCTGTGTGGCCTCTCCACACCAAAAGGGCTGCTCAGCTTCTCCCAGGTCCACACACATCTGTTATCCATCATGTTGAGTCATTTCCTCATCCTTGGTCTCATTTTTCTTTAGTTTTTCCAGATTTCTTCTTCTCTTGGCTCTCAGCATCTTCCCTAATCCTTTCTAGAACCTTTCACTTGAGTCAGGGAGGCAGCACGTTGTAAAGAGTGCAAAGGCTGTGGTCCCATCTCTGTCTCTGCCTCTACTTAATTACATGAACTTTGCCCATGACACTTTCCCTTGGCATAAGGCTTTCTATCTGTGAAACTTTCATCATAGAGTCTACGAAGGACCAGGAGACAGTCCTTCATTCTTGTCACTTTATTTCCATCTCTGTGAGTTGCCTTAGTGGACTTAAATAGTTTTTAGAATTTGAAGATTGAATATTTTAGCAATAAGTTGCAAAATCGATAAAAAGTTACAACCAATTTCCTAGGTTTTCAGAATTTTCTAGGATTGTAAGGAATCTAGCAGACTTTAAAGAAATTAAATGTGACTTAATAATGGTGTAGATATTTGTTATTAGTTTAGTGACATGTTTCTCTTTGGAAAGATAAACTAAGTTTTGATTATTTCTCCTTAGGGCCATGTTTTAGGCCTCAAGTATCTATAACACATTATCCCTTAAATTAGTAAAATGATGTCCTCTAAGGTGGAGGTTGCAAACTGTTCTTCTAAGGGCCAGAAAGAAAATATTTTACGCATTACAGACCATGTGGTCTCTGTCACCATCACTCAACTCTGCTGTTGTAGCAAAGCAAGTCATGAACTAGTGAGCACAACTGGGTTCCAGCAAACATTGTTTATATAAGTAAGTAGTAAGTATGAAACTGCATTTGCACCTGGGTTATAACTGACTGACCTGTGCCCTAAGGGCTGAATGGAAGTTGTGGAAACCATGAATGACTCAGAAAAATCAGGAATTACAGCTGAATGGCAGAGTATACATGGCTCTTCCTTCCATGATGGTTCTAGAACCATCACAGACTCTATAATGACAAATTGTTTTGCCTGCATAAGTTCTGCTACAAAAAAACTCAATGAAGATAAGATTTTTAAATCTGGGATAAAGTGGGCTTTACGAGCGGATTTGGGTTCGGTGGGTTTGTGGACAATTGGTGAAGCACTGTGACTCCCCCAGCTGCAGCAGATAAAGGGTAACTTAGAGAAATTAGAAAGCCTAGACAGTATTGAAAGCAAGCATTATTATTCAATTTTTGTCCAATCTTTCACAACTATATATGGTAATATGAGCACCAGAGCTGATGATAAAATAGGTAATATAACAACCATTGTTAATTTTCTGTTCTTGATTTGAAAATCTATAACATACATATTGTCGTATGTTACCCTGTTTCTGTCTTTGCATCCGTTATTTGTTTTGATTTTTTTTATACTCTTCGAAGTAAAATAAAATAAACCCTAGATGAATGTGGAAATAAAAACATCCTCTGTGGGCACCAAACCCATTTCAAATTGTGGCCACTGTTGTCTCCACAAGTAAGCAAAGTTTTAGTTGACAAGGGATAAACTAAACTAAAACCATTAAGTTAGGTTATGACTGGGTTCATCACTAGCATGAGAAGACATGACCCTTTTTATCTACTACTTTTCTATGACATACATTTCACAGGCAAAATTGAATATTTTATGTCATAATTTAATGGGTAATCTAGGTTAAGAATCCTTAACCTAGAGCTGGTGAGATAGCTCAGTGGACTAAGTGCCTGCTTAGGCAAGCACAGGGACTAGGGTTCGATCCCTGGCTCCACAGGCTGAACTGGCCCCACTCCCACGTGCACTGAGCCTGCCACTGAGTCAGGGCATGTAGTCTGACTCCTAATTCCAGTGCTCTGGAGGCTGAAAACAGGAGAATCAGTATGAGTCTGAGCTGCATAGTGGGACCTGTACCAAATACATTTTTTAAAAAAAGAATCCTTAATCTAAAACTCTGAAATCTGAAACACTCCAAAATTCAAAGCTAGGTTTCGACGGGCCACCACAGATGGAGGGTTCCCCACCTTGAATTTTCTTGCAAACTCAAGTCTATTAAAAACATGGCCTGGAGTGACATTTACGTCACATGAACACAGTGTACGGAAAGAGATATTTAGACTGGGCTTCAATCTCATTGTGTATATGCAAATATTGCAGAATCTGAAAAAAATCAGAAAATAAAAAGCCCTTCTGGTCCCAAGCATTTCAATAAAGAATATTCCAAACGTATGAGAAACTAGTGATTTTCTTAGTTCTTTCAATATTCCCAACCAAAGTGCATGGACAATGTGGACATAAAACGTCACTCAGACACACTCTCCTAGTTCTTTGTTACTCTCAGAGGTAATTCATTTCACACTTCCTTTCACCCTTCTTTTTCTAAAAGAAAATCTATCATTGCATAAGATTTTCTGTCTTAAAGTTTATTTTTACTGAACTTGTGTTTCTTTAGGGCCATACATTCCCAATACAGATCAGTAGTGAGTGGCATCAGCTGCTGGGAGCACTGTGGTAATTGAATTACAGGTCCCATCTATCTGACAAGACTGCATTTAATATGCCTTCGCTTCAACAGCAGTGGTCTCAGAGAGCAGCATGGCCCCTGGGGAAAGGAGCAATGTCACTCCTGAGCCAGAGCATGTGCAAAGAAGAAGGTTAGGCAGGGAAGAGGAAGACACAGGTTTCTCTGGAGTAAAAAAATATACTCTTTTTTATATATTTGGTATAGGTCTCACTACACAGCTCAGACTCATAGTGATCTTCCTGTTTTCAGCCTCCCCAGTGCTGGGATTACAGGGATGTGCCATCACGCCTGGTCTCAGTGGCTGGCTCAGCATGTCTGGGGATGGGGCCAGTGCATCCTGTGGTGCTGGGGATCAAACCCCAGTCCCTGCACTTGCCTAAGCAGGCACTTAGTCTGCTGAGTTGTCTCGCTGTCCCATCATGCTCTTGTAGGCTGGACTTACATAAGGACTTGTTGGAGGCCAAGCCCTTCCAAGAGGATTGCTTAGCTAGTGTGCCACATTGGTGGGAAACTGTGGCCAAGTCTTCACTGGATTTGTGATGAGTTTATGTGACATTCATCCTAAATGGTGATTAACTGATACCTCTCATGCGTAGCAAAGCATTGGGTTCCAATCTATCGCCCTGGTTTGTACTGTGTAAATCACTACCTCCATTAAAATTATGTCTCCTTTCAGAATTATACAGAAGTAACTCACACAACCATTTCTTTAGGAAGTTCTGTCTCTGGCAATATGCCTACCATATGGGGTCTTTCATCACTAGCATGAGAAGACATGACCCTTTTTATCTACTACTTTTCTATGACATACATTTCACAGGCAAAATTGAATATTTTATGTCATAATTTAATGGGTAATCTAGGTTAAGAATCCTTAACCTAGAGCTGGTGAGATAGCTCAGTGGACTAAGTGCCTGCTTAGGCAAGCACAGGGACTAGGGTTCGATCCCTGGCTCCAAAGGCTGAACTGGCCCCACTCCCACGTGCCTACCATATGGGGTCTTTCAAAGACCTATGGTTTTTAAAATCTTTCAAAGTTTGTACCATTAGAAAGATTAAAATGTAGCACTGTTTGTGAATGCTGTATGTCTTATATAAAATAATTAAAACAAATAAGCTTTACTTTTGAATATTCTTTTGCTTGCAATCTAAATATCTTGCAGACATATCTGCTTTTTCCCCAAGTCAAGAGGCATTTTGTTTTATACCTTGGAAAAATTTGTTAATGAGAATTTGCTCATTTATTTTATTTTATTATTATCTTTTGGAGGCAGGGTTTTTCTGTGCAATTCAGACTGGCCTTGAGCTCACTTTGTAGCCCAGGCTGGCCTTGAACTCACAGGCATCCTCCTTCTTCTGCCTTCCTAGTGCTGGGATTACGGGTATCTACCATCACCACACCTGTCTTGCTAAAGTTTAAATCACTATAAATTTGGCTTTTCCTACAAAGTAAACTGTTAAATGAAAACCCTGTTAAAAAGTTAAAGAATACTGTGAGACTGCCTTATATATATAGTTGGAAACCCACTGATAGAATTTAGTTTTGAAGTTAACACCATGGAATAAGAATTGGGTCCAAAATGGCAGTTACAAAGATTCACTCGGAGATAGTTTATCTAAGCCTGAAAATCTAATTAAAAGCTTTTATTAAAATATCAGTTAAAATTTTCCGAGTATTATATGTGAGATAAAATACTAACACAGCATTGGCATTTGTTACTTTGTGTCTCTGTGACATATGTGGTGTTACTAGCCTTATTGATGAAGATAAAGAGAAGAAAAGGGGGATTTATAAAGTTCAGGAATGTGCTAGAAATTGCAAGGGTATGTGGTAGGAGAGTCAGTTTGCCAACCCAAGTCATTTGCTAGTGAAGCCTGAAGTCTTAACTATTGATACTAAAAACAAACACATGTTCAGGTTAAATATATAAATGGGGAACCCATTAGTATCACCCTACTAAACTACCATCATTACCATAAAAAAGAAAATGCTACTGTTAAAACAAATAATGAAAATGTGTTTAAACCAAAAGCATTTGCCTTATGGTTCTCAAAGCTATAGTATTTCTAACTCATAAAACAACGTTAATGTTTTAGAGGATAAAATTTGAGGAATTGATACCCCAACTATCTTATTAGGTATGCAGCCAAATCAGCATTCATGCATCTCATTGGGAATCAATGTGACGCTGAGTACCATGCTTGGAATACAGTTTGTCTCCTCCAAAATGTGCACTGAAATTGAATCCGGACCTCGAGTCATGAGGAAAGTAGCTGCTGAGTCTGACGCTGGTGTTTAGAGGTGGGAGCTTTGGAGGCTGAGCATGGTTAGGGCAGATCGTCAAGGTAGGGCCTCCTTGACACGATCATGGTGACTTTAACAAACAGGGAGGCCAGGACTCACGCATCCCACCTCTCACTTCCGATCCCCTGCTCTGCCTGGGGCCGTTGCCAGATGCAGACCTTTTACTTTCGATCAGAACCATGACCTATACTATACCTGTTTTTTTGTTGTTTTTTTTCATAAATTACCTAGGCTGTGGTACATGGTATTAGCCGCAGAAAACAGGATATGCTACCGAGCAATGAACATCTCTGGCTTGTTGTCCTTTTTGCTTTTTGTAGAATGCCAAATTTGAGCCTGGAAGAAAATGAACCGCTGTCTTGCCGTTGGGAGCAGCGATGAATTCAAACTTAAGTTCTATCTTTTCAAGCCTAATGCAGTGACTCTCTCCTTCAGTCACCAAACAACAAAGTGGAAACAAAAGTGACTTGTGGAATCCACCCTTCTTTTCTCTCTTAGGACGCTACCCGCAGGCGAACAAGGGGACCTACATTCCAGTGCCTATCGTCTCCGAGCTGCAGAGTGGAAAGTGGGGGGCCAAGATTATCATGAATGAGGACAGGTCTGTTCGGCTGTCCATCCAGCCTTCCGCCGAATGCATTGTGGGGAAATTCCGCATGTACGTGGCCGTCTGGACCCCCTACGGCATCCTCCGCACCCGCAGGAACCCGGAAACAGACACCTACATTCTCTTCAACCCTTGGTGTGAAGGTAAGGGACAAGTTTTAGTTTGCTCGTGAGAAGTATTCACCTACTCTGATGAACCTCTTTTGGGGGGCGGTAGTGACCCTTTCCATCATACAGCGGTTTGTATCATTAAAAGAAAGAAAAAGACAAAACTTGTCCTCAATGTGTAGACCAAGAAAACCTGTATGTGTGGTCATAATGCTGCTACACGCGCCTTCCAAGCATCCATTGAAGATTGCTTAAGGTTGCGCAGTTAACGAGTTGTGGAGCTACGAGTGGATGGTGTAGTCTCCTCGTGCTGCTGCGCTATAAACACAGTGGGCTTATTAACTTTTTAAAACTAACGCAATCCATGACTCTGACTCCAAGGAGGGAGGGGAAAGCATAAAAGCAACCATTTCCGTAGTGGAACTTCTCCATCTTCTTAAATCAAAAGCAGAGTCTAAAGTATTCCGCAGACGTGTTTATATGCACAGTGTGTGCACACTGCTCAAATCAAAACCCTGAATACACAAACATATGACTGTATTTTAATATAGTACAACTTAATCTCTAATGCTATTTTGAGTCCTCCTTTCTGCCGGCTGCAGAAGCTTAACCTAGTTATATTCAAATAAACTCAGCTGAGCTCAACCATTTCTCTATCAATTCAATTTAACCGTTCAGTAGCACACAGGCGTCTCCCCTGCCCCCTGCTGCGCTTCTCCCTGTCTGTTCCCAGCGCTTGGGAAGGGGAGGCAGATGTAGCACTGATGAAGGAGGCCCACTTCCTAGGTTTTGGGTACGAAAACAATGCCTTTTCTGCAAATTGAGAGCAGGAGGCTTCTCATGTTGTGCTATCCGTAGGCACTGCAGTTTCATATTTTCCAAGAATGGGTCTATTGTTGCTGATTTTGAATGGCTTGTATATAAGAAAATTATGTTTGGATGAGGATTGATCTGAACTAAATATAGGTTGTAAGTGGGCAGCAATATTTTCCACTCATACAGAACATCAACCTGGGTACTTCTGTCTGTTTCTTTGAATTAACAGCTCCAGCAGTGTGACACCAAGCTAATCCCATATTCTTCACACACACATTTTTATGATCTCATTCTGAACACTTTGTTTTGGTTTGGTTTGGTTTTTGAAGACAAAATCTCACTATATAGTTCAAGCTGGTCTTGAACTCACTACATATCTCAGACTGGTCTTAAACTTGTGGCACTTCCCTTGTCTCAGTCCCCCAAGTGCTAAAATTGCAGGCATGTGCCACAATGCCTGACAGTTTTTGAATACTTCAGTTTATCCATAAGACTGAAACTCAAGGTTGATGCTAGCAGGAGATGCTAACTAGGCCATATGCAGTTCAAAAGTGAACTCCTATTTATAGCAATCTCATCAATCAGATGTAAAGCAATTTGTAGCTGGTTGAAGGGGTGCTATGTATAGAGATGGTCAGAGCTAATTATAGCTATCTGTGAAAAAATGTTAACTAGATATATGAATCAGAGACGTGAATTTGGGAGTTCGCTGCACCTAAGGAGGAGATAGAGGTAAGACAGGAACTAAGGAGCCGGCCAGATAGCTCAGTGGATTGAAGTGCCTGCTTAGGCAGATGCAGTGACCAGGTTCAAACCCCGGCATGTTGTGCCAACCCCACCCCTGGGGAGCACTGAGATGGCTACTGAGACTGGGCATCGTGGCGCACACCTGCAATCCCAGTACTTGGGAGACTGAAAACAGGAAGATCACTATGAGTCCAATCTATGTAGTGAGAACCTGTATACCCTGTACTAAATACATGTGCTAAATATATTTAAAAAACAAAAAAGATTTCCTTTAAAAGACAGGAACTAAGATGTAGTGTCAGACACTCAGGAGCACCGGTATTTAGGAGTCCAGTAGAGAAACTGGCAAAAGAGATAGTCTCGACCACTTTTCTTATCACTAGGCCGAAATACCTGACAGACACAACTGAAGGAAAGATTTATTTGGGCTCAGTGTTTGGAGCATGTCTGGGTGGTTCCCAGACAGCACAGCGTGGCAGAAGTTCTGGCAGAGAGAGCCGCTCATACCCTGGCAGTCAGGGGGCAGACAGCGCAGGGGAAGCTGAGGAGGAAGGCAAATCCTTCCAGGTCACCCGCCTCCCCAGGGCTTGGCTCTTCTCACCAGAGCCTGCTTCCTAACAAGATGCCAGCTACAGCATTCCATTGTCCAGTCCTCCTTCAAAAGCCCTGCCTATGAGCACGTGAGCTCCTAACAGGTCATTCTCAAGGTCAATTCTAACAGAGGCAGAGATGGAGACAAATGTAGGAAATGGCCTTTCCTAAGAAAATTGTACTTGTTAAAAATCCATACTTATGAAGATAAAGAAATCAGGAGTTTGTTACTGACTTAAAAAGTGAAAGTTACAGGCTCCATGTAACTATCTAGCACTCCGGGGTGTTTAAGGAATGATATGATTGAGCCCAAATTTTAGTTTCTTCACAGATTTTCTGAATTGTGTCATTTTCCTAAAATGCATTTCTACTTATGTGGTGATGCCTCTTGTGAGGAATATGTTTTTTCTCATACTGGACGTACAGAAGGGTCAGTCAAGTCTAATAATATTTAATAAGATGTGAAAACCTAATAGCTCCCATGGCCTGGAGTTGCACCTATGGCAAGTAACTCCCAGGACTTCTGCTTAGAAAGTTGCTTAGACCAGAAATAATGCAATCTCTGGCCACCAAACTATTACAGTAGAAGGGCCTCTCCTGTGTGTCATTGCACGGAAGAAGGATTGAAGGAAAGTGGAATTAAAACCAAGCAAGAGACCAAGTTTGAAGCTAGGCTCCAACACAAAGACCATGACAGCCTGGATTATACTGTGGCCACCGGTGGATGGGGTGGACGGTAGAGCTATTTTGGACGTAGGATAGAAATTGCAGAAGGGCTGAAGATGATAGTAAGTAAGAGAGGAAATAAGGATAACTCTCCATGTCTGTTTTGACCAACCAAGCTGACGGTGGTGACATTTTCAAACCTGGGAAGGCAAGGCCATGAAGGGATAATCTAAGAATGAAACTAAAAGATACACAAATAATTGTAAATCCAGGCATAAGTCTGAGACGTCTGAGTGAAGATGCCTAAAAGACACTTGTACAAGTGAGTATAAAGCCCAAGGGAGGTGGCTGAGATATAGCTATGAACATGGGTCCTATCAAGCACAAGAAGGAACAAAAATGAGTTTATGATAGCCAGAAATTACTGTTGAGACAAAGAGATGGCAGCACAGGAGGCTGAGGAGGAGCAGCCACTGGGTACAAGGATATCAAATTGTAGAAACATGAGGATTCTTTCGTTGGAGAAAACAGTGATTGATTCTGTGGAGTTGGATAGGAAAGAAAGTGACCATGCTTTAGGGAAACATGGGCATCCTTGGCAATCTTGGAAAGGACTGTTTTACCAAAGCTGAGGCACAGAATCCAGGGAGATGGGCATGGCCCATAGTATAAGTGACAGTGGACAGTGTAGGTGGCAGCTATCACCAGTTTCTCTAAGATGGCATTCAGTAGAAGACATTCTCTTTTAAAGACAGGAGAGGGTGAGTGTGGGTCTATGAAGATGGGAATGAACCAGGAAGCAGAAATTTACTGTCCATAGAAAGGGCAGAAGCTAACAGCCTTGGCTGAACATTGCAATGGTCTAAGGAGTGTTATACCCACCTGTATTCTGTATGCTTCTACACACACACACACACACACACACACACACACACACACACACACCCCTTCTGTTGTAATTGGTGATTTGGTGATCTGGTAGAGCTCCAGTTTCAGGGATTTTCCAAAGTTTCACAGGGGGTTCTTAAGGCTGGGTTTTAGGAATGAAATCCTAGAATGGTTGGGGTCCAGAAAACAGGTGAAAGGCCCACAAAAGATCTCCTACCCACCTGAGCTGAGAAAGAAACACAGCAGGAAAGGTAGTAAAATAAAATTCCTAGATTTGGTGAAAGAAGGATGAATTTGTTGCTGCTTTGTGATTGTCCTTCCTCTGTGCAAGGTCTTATGCTGAAAGCAAACAGAAATCAGAGAGTGTGGGAAGCTTGATGGAGAAGACAGGAAATAGTTACGTGGCGAGTGCAAGGCAAACTGACAGAAGCACGGCAGGTGGCCCTCTCAGCTCTGCAGAGCACAGGGAAAGTGGCCATAAGTCCCTCAGTCCATTGGTCTGTGGAAGTCTTGAGTATTTCTGCAAATTTCTGGGTGTCCCAGTTACTTATCTCTCATTGCTGGGACAAAATACCCAACACCCAAACTTAAGGAAGGAAAGTTTATTTAGCTCACAGTTAGTGGAGGTTTCAGTCCATACTCAGCTGGCTCCAAGGCAGAGCAGCACATGGTAGCAGAAAACAGCAGACAGCAAAGGCAAAAGGGAGGAGCAGCAGCAGCTGTGTCAGAGGCAACCCTCTCTCCTTTCCTTCTATTGCCTTTAGGCCATCCGCCCCAGGGTGGGTGTTTCACTCACACCCATAATCCCAGCAGTACTCTACCCATAATCCCAGCCTTAAATAATGAATTAATCACAAACTCCGGAACTCCACCCCAGTGGCTGCAAGAGGCTTTGGGGAGACAACTACACACAAACCATAACACTGAGTATCTCTGTCTTTGTAGCTATAGGATTGTTTTTATCTCCCCCACTACTTACCTTGTGATGCCCCAAGTGAGAAATTCAAAGCTTCTTCAATTTCAGTATCATCTTCAACAAGTACAAAAGAAACAAAACAAAACAAAAATCTATGGATGTCTCTGGACTTTATTGCAATTCAGCATGGAGAGTAGGAGGAGGGAAGATTGTCCCCATGGTTCTCAAACCCAGAGGACTTCAGAATGATCAGTAGTGCCCATTAGGACAGATTTCTGTGAGCAGGTCTGAAGTGAGAGCTGAGAATCTGGATCTCTAACCAGCCCCTATGATATGCTGATGCCACCAGGTAGGACCCCCCCTTCGAGAACCATTGGTTTGCAGAAGAATCTCAAAACAATAATGATAAAACACTAAAAGGTATAGTTTAGGGTCTTATCATTAACTTTTTCTGTACTGAGTAACTGATGACTCAGCTGCTTTCCTCACTGCTGAGACAAAATACCAAATACCTACAAGATAAAAGAGCAAAGGTTCACGTGGGTTCACAGTTTGTGGAGGTTTCAGTTGACAGCTGGCTGGCTCGCAGGCAGGGTGTCGTGGCAGGGTGGTGTCACAGAGGAGAAACAGTCCCTGGTAGAGCAGGCAGGAGGCAGCAGGCAGCAAAGAAGCAACGGCAAGCCTCCGTTTCCTTTTGACCCCATCCCAGCTATGTGCCTTTTGGGTGGTACTGGCCATACCCAGAGTGGGGCTTCCTGGTATCCATACATACCTGGAACTATCCTAAACCAATCAGAGGATTAATTTAGTTCTCATACCCTTAATCCATGCTCACACATTCTTATTCTGCATTCACATGCCCAGATCCAGCCACCTCCAAAAATTCACACTTATAAGTGCATGAGGCTTTGAGAAGAAATCTAGATGCAAACTATAGCATTTACCCTTCTTAAAATTTGACTAGTTCTTCCCTGAAACTGATCCCAGTCTTTCCCCACCTTCCACCTCTTCTCTCTCTCTCTCTCTCTCTCTCGCTCTCTCTCTCTCTCTCTCTCTCTCTCGCTCTCGCTCTCGCTCTCGCTCTCGCTCTCGCTCTCTCGCTCTCTCGCTCTCTCGCTCTCTCGCTCTCTCTTGCTCTCGCTCTTCCTTATTCTCCAAACTCTTTTTATGCTCACTCAGAAGCGAGATGTTGCTTCTCTCATGTGAGCTTTTTCATTCTATTGTTTGGATCCCTCCAACAGCAGTGACTTGGCAGGGAGGGACCATGCATGTCTGCAGACCATTCCTTCCAGAAAAAAAGCCTGAAGTGAGCTTTTAAGAAAATGCCTGTTAACCTCCTTTTCTTAATGCACACTGATGTTGTTCGAGGGATGTTCATAAATTCGGTAGAAGAGATGACCTCATCTCTCTCATTGTGTCAGTTTCCGGCTGAGTATCCAAGGTACAGCCCCAAGCAGGTCTGCATGATGACTGTCCTGCACACACACACATAGCTACAGTTCAGCCTGACAATCACAATTTTATGCTTGCATGTGCAAGGGAGTCAATGAGCATCTAGAAACTAGGTCAGAACAGAGGAGGAGCACTGTCCAAGAGGAAAGATAGCAAAGAACAAAGGAAGAACAGTCCTCAGAGTTACCCCAAGAAAGTCAGATGGAGCAAGTGCTGGAAATACCCCACACCGGATGTGGAGTGAGTTTCAAGGTGGCTGCCAGTGGACCCTGGGTGCAAAGCTACACCCAACGCGCACCACAGGTATTGACAGGAGAGCATTTGGCAGAGCCCCTGGGGCCCTTCAGCCTGCTTTGCATTCATGGGCAATTTATCCTCCTTAATCACTAAATCATTAACGGGGATCAATAAACAGGACCAAACCAGTGAGGGCAGGGAGGCTGCAGGGAGAATTATTGCTTAGTTTTGAAGTTAATAGTGCTAACCAGGCCTCACATCCATTTTGTGAGGGAACCCTGCTCCAGGACACTCAGGACAGGACTGAACCCACAGAGACAGCTGGAGTGAGTTGGGCATTCATTGTGAATTCAGCTTGTATTTCTGACTACTCAGGAGCTCTGAATTATTGAATGTATTTCACAATATAAATGTCAAACGTTCCCGTTTGGTAGGCTGGCATTAGTGCTGGATAGTAAGTTCTGAAATATTTAGATTTTTGACAGCTTTCCTCAGCACTCTGGGGTGATCTGTTACGTTGATTGCCCAGTGCTTGTTCTCAAGGGATCTTCCATCTCTTGAAGCCTATTCTCCCCCATACCCTCCATCATTGGCCTTCCTGTGCCTCATGCAATCCCATAACTCTAGGATCTAGCATGTGCCTGGCACATATGTGGGGCTTAATTAATGTATGCTGCATTGATTTAATAGTTTCAAGTAGATACTCTTTGGCTTCACTGTACCCTATCACAGAGAAGTGGTAGATATATCTCAGACCTCGCCATCTTGAAAAGAATAAAAAACATATGGTGTATTAGAAGGAGTGTGTTTGTGGCTGGTGTGTGTGAAGATTTCTCTTTATAATGTCTTACACCACACTAGTATCTTTTATCTCTCGTTTATGCAGTGTGATTTTTGCATTTTCTTTTAGGCAGTGAAGTCAATGTAATTTAATATAAGGAGCCCAGTACATTTCTAACATCTTGGTTATATTTAATTGAGAGTAAAAAAAAAAATGACTGGCTTGCATTTTATTATTAAATTTATGTTTAGATTACTTGCTTTGTGAGTGCGCGTGATCATTTAGACCTTTCTGTACAGAACGGAGTCATTCCCCAGGTCTGTCATGCTCAAAGGAACAGTAGACACCCCATCTCTTCAACATCCTAAGGATATGACCAGATTTTACACCCTCAAACTACAGTCATTCATCCACCAATCACAAATATTGATGGTCTGGCTCCCCAGTGGCCACAAGAACACAATTACTCATGCACCGTACAACAATCTTACTTATTCATTCATAAATATTAAGAGCCAGAGCTGAATTCTTCACTGGGCATACGGCAGTGAATAACAAGGTGCAAGTTCTCCCCTCACAGAGCTGCTAATGAGGATTTTACAAGTGAACTACCAATAAAACCTAATTACAACACTAAAAAGTACTAAAACAAGTAAAGCACAACAAAATCACAACATAAGAAACTCTGACCTAGTTGGGGGGCGGGGCAAGTAAAGATCAGTCTGTGACTTATCCTCAATGTTCTCCACTGCTAGAGAACAGTGCTTGGAGCAATTGTAAAATAATTGTTGGTAGCTGAATTATGAGGTTTCAATAAAGCTTACATGCATCTTTGTCTTGTACCTGATCTGAGAGTAAAAGATTTCAGTTTTTCCCCATTTAAATTATATTTGCAGTTGGATTGACATAGATGGCTTTTAAACAAAAAAGGGGGATATAAATAAAGGACTGTTTTGTTGTGAAAAAATATAAATATGTATATACAAAATAGGATAGATATACAGCTACTTTCTCTTAGTTGAGTGAGAAGAAAGGTTTGTACTAATATTGCCTAGACAAGATATCATGTCGGCATCTTGTCCTTTGAATAACTACTACAAGACAATATGTAGTGCATTAATTATTGTAACTGTCTTACTAACCTATTTTGAAACTGTTTCATTGCTATCTTATCTTTTTTTCTCATTAAAATGAATTTTGTAAAGGTAAAACAAAAAAAAAACAACAGCAAAAAAGACAGCTCAAAATGTCAGATTACTAAAAAGTCAAATTTGGCTAATTTCATTTCTCAGATAATTCATCAGTATTGCATTTTAATCAACAGATTGTTATGTCTTTAAGAAACTCCTACAATTCTTTGTCTTAATCTATGAAGTGGAAATGATGGTGCATACTTTATAGGATTTGGAAGATTAAATAAGATTGTATGGATAAAGCATTAAAAAATAAATAAATACCCTGCTTGCATTTAGATAGCTCAGAAAAAAAAAAAAAAGCTTATGTGGAAAATTTAATCTTCCATTCCAGCCTCCTGTTCAATGCAATAGTTTATACAGTGCTCTCCCCTTATCCATAGTTTTGTATGCTGAGGTGTCAGATGTCCTCCTAAAGCTTTATGTGATCACAGGCAGGGCCTTTGGAAGGTGATTGGATTGCAGGGGCTTGTAACTGACTTGCTTTAGGAGATGTAACTCACTGTGGGTATGACCAAGGAGGATGTGTCTCTGTTCCCAGGTCCTCTCTGGCCCTCTTTGCTTTCTGTCTGCAGTGATGTGAACAGCTCTCTTTCACTGTGCTCCTAACCATGATGTCCTGTCTTGGAGCCAGCTCACTGGGGAGCCAAAATAAACCTCTCCTTTATAAAGATGTGAGTATAAAGTATTTTGTTTCAGCAATGAAGGAAGTGACCAAGACAGATACTATCACCAATATGACCCCAGTGAGCTTAGAATAAATGTTCATTTTTGTAGCATATAGTTCACCCCGGGACTGAAGGTCAAAAATGTTTATGAGACGTTTCTAGAAAGACCAAGGTGGCAAGGGTCTAATGCAGAATGACATACATCTGCCAGTCCATGTGCCTTGTGATTCTTCCCTTGGGGAGTTGTCTTATACTCTCTTGTGTGTTTGGGGGAAATGTCCCTTGTCTCATTAAGCCTCAGACAGTGCCTGGCACAGAGTTGCAGCTCCCTGGATGTTGCCTGAACTGAATTGATAACCACCACTTCGAGAGGTCAGGAGTGGATTATTTGCTCATATTTCAAGACAGAAAACAGGCTCCCTGGTGTCACATAAATTTTTCAAGGTCATACAGAAAATTAAGAAATAGACTAGGGATGAAACAACTCCATCAGAGGAAGCTCTTTTGTTTTTAAAACAAAAGTCTTTGATATCTGGCCTTGTGGACCAAGAGAAAGGAGAAGTAGATGGTGATCCAGGAAGCTTTCTGTGATCCATCAATGCTGCCTTAGGAAAGGGCAGGAAGCTGGTAGGCTGGTAGCTATAGAATCAAAGGAAAATTTTCTCAGGGAAAAAGGGAGAGAAATTAAAGTATGCCAGCAAGGGCACAGGCACCCTTAGAGGATGTGTGCTAAGTAAAGAAACTCTGACATTTTCTTTGTAGAATTGCTTCATAAATAATAGTCTAGCTTCTGAGGATACCTAAACAAAAAGTCCTTAACCAGAAAAATTAGCAAATTAGCACATATCAGCTAAACTTCCCCAACTGGTGGGCACCACAGTGTCGCGCTACATGTTCGTAAGAACGTAAACAGCTCCAACCATTGGGAGAAGGCTGGCCCGTTTCACAGACCATTCCATTCCGCAGCCAGTAGGAGCTAAGGCCAGACCACGGGAGTAGCCATGTTAAAGCATGCCGGGAAGTCAATGCTTTGGAACCTTCCAGAATAAAAAGTGCAAATTCTGAAAATGCTGTTCCTTAATAGGGTCCAGTATTTCACAGCCCCTGCAGAAAAGGAGTTTGTCCTAATATGCCCACAGCACATGCAGCCTGCTGGAGTTTGCCGAGCCTTCTGATTTACTTGGGAGGCGGAAAAACATATCATTGTGACACCAATCTGGAGTTATATTTGCCCTGAAGATGAAGCCACTCCCCCTCGGGAGTGATTACTTGCTGCCAGCGGAGGTCTTGCCTCTGGCTCTAGCAATAGCCAGTGTTTGTACAAAAGGGAAGGTAGCACAAGCGATGCCTAATCCCCCAGCTCTAAATCCCTCCCTTCACTAAAATTTGATTCTCTTGCCTTTTTGAAAAGGCTGCGCCATTATTCCTTCTAAAGGATTAGAAGCAAAAACAAGCCCTGAAGGAAACTACACACCTCGCAGAAATACCTTGTGTGATGGCCTTCCTAGAACTGCGGTTTTTTTCTAATCCCTGAGCTTTAGTGACATTGGAAACAGGACTTGCTTTAACTTTAAAATAACATGTAAATAGCGGAAGGAATTTTTGATCTAATGCGGTGATGAATGGCCCTTGGTCTCCCAAGGAGGCTGTTCAGATACTAAAATCAATAGGTTGCGCATTTGTCTTCACATGTTTGCCATAAATTCTTACTTTCTCTGCGTGGGGAGGCCAGCAGTAATTTCCAAAGGTGCCTGAAATCAGCCTCATAAGTGAGTCCTAAAATTTTGCAGCCCACAATTTTCTTTTTTTTTCACTACCCCACTATTCCCACCAGAGGAATAGTAAAATAAATGAGATCATCATTCTTTACTACTTGACTGGTGTAAAGTGTTAGTCACCCTGGAAGGGTGGTTATTTACAAGAGAGGTTCAGGGCAGGCAGCTGCAGACGCAGCGCCGCATCTGCCAATGGTGCTGTTTGTAATCTGTTTTCCCTCGTGTTTTATGGAAGTGATGGCTGTTTGCCAAAGGTTACTTTGGCAACCTAAGGCACTACCACTCCCATTCCATGAGCTATGTGTCCCTCAGTCCTTCTGTAATTGAGAAGTTTGCTCCCAGACCCCACACTTGAACACAGCATGCACACACTGCACCACCGCCACCAAACGGGGCAAGTGGTTGGGTTTCTAAGACAGAGAGTTATTTGTTGGTTTGATTTTCCTGTTATCATTCCCTACTTAAGGATGTAGGAAAACAGCTTACCCCTTGCAACTGGTAAAACTCCACTACTCTTCTGAAATAAACAAATACTTTTGCAGTAAACAAAAACAGCACCAAAGAGCCAACCACAAAAATATCCAGGGGCAAATGATTAAATTTTCCTGTTTTTATTAGCTTTCAAACCTAGGGATTTTTTGGAGTTTCCATAGTGATGTAAATTCTGGTTTTTCACCCAGCTTTGGACAACTGTATTTTAAAGTGACAGATCTGAATTAGAACAGGGGAAATAAAGCACCGCTTCCCACCTCAATCTTCTTGTAAAATCATAAATAAATTTAAAATTAAAATCGAGGCTTCCCTTTTGCCTTCCTCGCCTTGGTAGGATTCATGATGATGCCTGCCCAGTTTGGAGGGAAGATTTAAGTCAGCTGCTAGAAGGAAACAGGTGGCCTGGTGTGGAGCCTCAGAGTCCTCTTAGTCACAGCCTGCAAATTTATCACTTCCTATCAAGAATAGCCCAAAGTCCAAAGTAAATTCCTTCATTTTCTGGAACTTCTTTTTTGTTCTCTACCCTTCCGTTCCCTCTCTACCTCTCATTCTTAGAGTAGACATTTACTGACTTCCTACCATGCTGCTGGTGCTGTCCCAGCCATTGTGCTGGGTGCTGGGTGCAATGACGGGGCCCTTTGGAAGGAAGACTTGTGGTCCAACTGGGAGGAAGCTTGTTTTCCAAACCTGGCTTTGTATCTCCTAGCCATAGGGCCTTTGGAAAGTCATTTGACCTGTGGCCGCCTCAGTTTGCTCATTTATGAAATGGGGACAATGTGATGCCTTTCTTACAGGGATGTTACGAGTTTTAATGAGCTAATTTGTTTTTATGCAATATGTAGAAAGTTCTATGCTTTTAAGTGAAATAAATCAGACCCCCATGTGCAAACATTGTATTTTATCCTTAGTGTAAGTATCTAAAAAAGAAAAATGCAATCTGAAGGGCACATCAAACACTGGTAAAAGGGAATGAACTTATTCAAAAGGAAAGAGTTACTGAGTTGGGGAGAAGGTCAGCAGAGAGAGTGAAGGAAGGAGATTTATCTATGTATGCAAGCAGGATGGTTTGAATAACTGTACTGTGCACTTCTGCTGATCTATGGAAAGAAGCAGTTAATGACTTAATTTGTTTTATCTCCTTTTTCAATTATTTGCACTTTTTCTCTTTATTTCTTATGCATTTCTTCCCTTTTTTCTTTATTATTCCCATTTTACATGCATATATCTGGTAACATGAATAACTGGTTGGAAGACAGCACTATGTATTACAATAAATACTGTGAAATTCATATTGCTTTGTTAAGTGAAATTCTGTATCACTTGTAACATTTTCTGTTTTAATTCTAATTTGTACTGTCTTTAGAAAGTAAAAAGAATCCTCTTCCCAAATAATGTAGAAAGTTCTGGCACATAGTAAATACAGAGCTCATGCATAATGGGATAATGAAATTATAATAATAAATAATGAAGTTAAGTAGGATAAATGTTATGCCGACACCTGTGGGACAGCAAAAGAACAAGGCTGAATTCAGACAGTGCTACTGAAGGTACAGGAATGCTTAATAAAGGAGAAAAAGCAACAATATGAGGATATTTAATAAACATATTCATAACAAAGATCAACCCTAGTGCTTTTCAAGAAAAATTAATACACAAAAGTTGGACTTGCTATCCTCTTATTAAATAGGTAGCCTCACTTAAATTCAAACATTTTTAAAATAATTTTCTCATGATGGAAGTTTTATTATAGAAATAAAAATGAATGAAAGCATAGAAGAGCTCCTATACCCACAAATTAGAGACACTACTGTTAACATTTTGGTGTGCTATCATCTACTTAATGCATTATGAATGGTTCTCATTTTTAATTGACAATTAATTGAATTCACTGTTTTTCATATATATAATGATTTTACACGTTAGTATCAATAAATATATTTATAAAGTTTAGAATTTTAACCACAAATAAAATTTCACTGCGTTATGCATTACATTATGTTTTCTTTTGCCTTCTATTCCCATACAGCTTGTCTTGGAGATTTTACTGTATCCATGCACACATATTCTTTTCATATTCTTGCTTGACATAGTTGTGTCATAATTGGTTTGGTCTTTTAATTGCAGCTATTTGGATCTACAGTGATTCTTACTTCCAACCATTTTCACTGTAGAATATCATATTGTAGTAAATGTTGTACATGCATTTTTACAAACATATTTCTGTAGATATTCAGAAATAGTTCTTTTTGGTCAAAGTGAGTTCACATGTTAAATTTGCATAGATACTGCCAAATTATCTTTATTTTTTTTTCTTTTCACAGTTTTATTGATAAACATAAAGCAATGAGACAGTTCCAAATCAAATCGAAAGTACAGTTTCAACAAATAATACACTACATATATTCTTCTTAGTGGTTAATTGCTGTACAACATGCAGACTTGTGATCCTACTTACAAACACCATTAGAACAAATCATTCTATTCATCAAGAGAATGCAACTATATACCTATCCCAACCACTTTGAATACACAGATACAAAATG
>NW_004524599.1:12687354-12689223 GCF_000260255.1 Octodon degus
TTTGGAGTTATCCAGCTGCGTCTGACTTAGGTCTGGCTGCTGTGCTCAGCTCCTTCCCACTGCGGACCTGGGCTAGGATTGGGTCTGGGGGTTCCCGGAACTCGGCAGAAATTCCTACTGGGCGGGAAGGGGTGGGGAGGTAAGGCGGAGTGGTGGGGGGCGGCACGAGGGGGTGGGAGAGGGTCCGGCCCACGCTGCGCCTGGGCTGGGACTGGTCCCGCCAGCGCAGGGTAGCAGGAAGCACTCCACACACTCACCAGACCTGGGCTAGGACTGGGTCTGGGGCTTCCAGGACGTTGGCCGAAATTCCTACTAGGCGGGAGGGTGGGGAGGTACGGCAGAGTGGTGGGGGGCGGCCCAAGGGGGTGGGAGAGGGTCCGGCCCACGCTGTGCCTGGGCTAGGACTGGTCCCGCAGGCACAGGGTAGCAGGAAGCTCTCTACACACTCACCGGACCTGGGCTAGGACTGGGTCTGATACTGCCAAATTTTCTTTAAAAAGGCAGTCACAATACATAGGGATAGCATGCCCTTGCATATTCCCTGATACTAGGTATCAGCATTCATTTTTTTATTTGCCAGTACAGTGGAAAATCATGGTTATTCCATAGCTATCTTAGTTTTCATGTCTGTAATTCCTAGTGGAGTTGAGCATCATTTAATATATTTATTGGATGTTCTGATTGTATACCTGTTCTTGTCTAGAATTGTTAAATGAGGTGAAGGTTAGCAGGAAGATACACAGATGCAGTTTTTTTTTTTTGTTTGTTTGTTTGTTTGTTTTCGGAACCAGGGATTGAACCCAGACTCTTGCGTTTGCCAAGCAAGTGCTTATTCTACTGAGCCATCTCCCTGGCCCCTAATGCAGTTCTTAAACCTGTGCATAAATGTGTTGTGAGGAGGAGAGTTTACTGAACTTTTGTCCCACGTGGA
The DNA here is from genome assembly GCF_000260255.1 of Octodon degus. Classification (NCBI taxonomy): domain Eukaryota; kingdom Metazoa; phylum Chordata; class Mammalia; order Rodentia; family Octodontidae; genus Octodon; species Octodon degus. The sequence goes on from NW_004524599.1 coordinate 12,688,286, forward strand.
TAGTCAGTTGCCACAGCACTGTGTATTGATCAGATCATCATTACCCGTGGTTTTACATGCCATCTTTATCACATACTGGGGCCTCATGCCCATCTTAGCTCCACGCATGTAGTAGTGTGCCCTGCCAATACCAATCTTCGTTACAGTTTCATGAGAGGCTCATCCTGTCCTGCCCAGCTGGGGGGAACCTCGCTGCCTCTGACCAGTCTGGTGGCTAGGGGTGCTCTCTTCCTGGTGACTGTGGCAGAGTTGTGAGAATGTCACTTTCCCAACACCACTCTCACCAAGGCAAGCCCAAAGCCCGGAGGGGGAGTCCCCTACAGGAAAGGACTGCAGCTGCATGACAAAGGCCGCAGGGGCAGAGACTAAAGTGAGGGCCAAAAGTTCAATTTACAATGCACAAGTCCCCCAGTTTTTCTTGCTTTTAAACATTTACTTTGTAGTTATTTCTTCACCTTTTTTTTTTCCATACCAGCTTTTGAACCAACCTAAAGAACCCAAGTGTCATTTTGGTTCAGTTTACACTGACCACAGATGAACATGGGTGGAATTTATATTTTTATATCATGGACTGTTCACATCCAAGTAGAAACACTTTGGGGGTTTCTGTTTATTCAATTTTCTCTTGTGCCTTTGGCAAAGTTTGTTTTATTAAAAAATTTTAACAGATTCGAAAATAGAAAAAGTAGTACAACTCATACCTCTTTACTTATCTTGCAAACTCAATAGTCAGCAGGTTTCCCCACAATTGCTTTCTCTTTTTTCCCTTAAGTTTTGCCTTAGCATTTTCAGACAAATCCCAGTCAACCTGCTCTTTCACATCATATAATATAGCACATGTCTTTTTAAAAATATTCACAGATATGTGTGTACTTCTGTGTGTTTAAATATGTATGTATATAAGTATATTTATGTGCATATTATATATATATATATAT
>NW_004524599.1:12696068-12704684 GCF_000260255.1 Octodon degus
CTGGGCCTGGTCCCGCCGAGAATTGCCATATTCTTAATTTGGCTGATTCTATATCCTGGTGGCATGAAATATACCTCTCTGACTCCTACAATATTTTCTGTTAAAGAATTAGTTAGATGTAGTAGTAAGATCAGATTCATTTTCAATTTTTTTATTTGTATTTATTTATTTATTTTTTGATCATCAATGTTTTTAAGGGGATTTGGCAAAAACACTTCACGCATTGCCCCATGTGCTTCCCAGTTCATTCAGATAATCAAGATGTACACGTTTATCAATGGAATCCAATTTTATTAGTCTTCTCCATCCATTATGAAGTTCTCCCTTAACTATAGATTTCAGCTTAGACCCATTATTTCATTACAAATTTCAAGATGTCTGTACTGTAAGTCGACCATTACTTCAACATTGATGAGCTGGTGCTTGTCACCTTAAGGTAAAACTCCTGTGTGCTTTCCTGATTTCTCAGGTGGCTAATTCATAACACTGTACAGAAGCTACCAATGCAGCTTGGAAATGTTCGTGAACTTGCAAATACTGAAATAGTCAATGTGTTCTAATCCTTTGAAGCAACCGTGACCATGTTGTTTGAAGTTTTCCATCTTTATCAAGTGACTCAACTTTAGGTTGCCTTTCAAGTTATAGAATCTGTGATTATTTCCCTATTTTCTGTCAGGAAGGAATGTTTCAGCATAGTCTTGTGTATCTGCTGGCTCAGAATCCTAATGAGTTAATTCTCTTAAGGAACCCAGATACCTTCAGGCATGGAAGGGAGAGGCACTGTGATAAAAGGCCACTATTACTTGGATCTGAAATGCTCCCAAAGGCCTGCACTCAGAGGCTTTGTTAGTAACCTGTGGTGCTAATAAGATGTGGTGGACCCTTTAAGAGGTGGAGCTTAAGTTAGCAGAAAGTTAGGAATGGGAACATGTCCTGGTGGGGAGATACTGGGAAACCTTAGCTTCTTGCCTCTCTTTCCTTCCTGCTTGTCATGAAGTGAGTAGCTTTTTCAGCAACACTGTCCTGCCATGATATACTGCTTGTCACAGGCTCAGTAGCACTGGGAAGAAGTGAGCATGGAGTGAAGCCTCTACACTATCAGCCAAATTGTACCTTTCCTCTTCACCAACTGATAATCTCAGGCACTTTGTCACAGCAACAGAAAGCTGGCCAGCACAGAAACCATAACCCAGGCTTCAGGATACTCATTGTTAAAACATTAGTTTTTTTGTTTTCTAGATATTTTTGGTGGATAGAGCTAGTACATACATCTTTCTTTAGTTCTTTCTTTATTTTGTGTAAGATAAAAAGTTTTAAAACCACTTCACTGAGACATGATTAACATAAAAATCTGCACATAATTCATGTGGACAGCTTGATAACTTTGGAGCTAATTATAGACCCATAAAACTAGCACTACAATCTATGTTATGTACATATCTATCACCTCTAAATATCCTGTAGTTGTATGTACATGTGTGTGTATGTATGTATGTATGTATGTATGTATTTGGTGATCTTAAAATTAATGTAAGACCACAGCAAATTTGTAAGTAGATAAATTACAACTTCAAAAAAGAAAATTAGATTCAAATAGGTCATTACTGATATTTTCAATTTCATTTACAATGCAAGGTTTAAAGCTGTTAAAATCTATGCTTTTTCTTTAAAGTTTTATCATGTAAGCAGTTCATATCTAAGTGGTCTTTGTTTTGTTTGATTTGGGTTTTGTTTTTGGAAAGAGACTTTCTTCAGCGCCAAGATTTTTTTTTTTTTTGGTCTGATATTTTGATGATTGTTTTCCTTTTATTTTTCTGCCACTTTCTTTAAATGATGAAATGAAGATATTAGACTTTCTGAATATCTTCCTGGCCTCTTCTCCTAGCTTTCCTATTCCTGCAATTTTTTGTTTCAACAAATCCTTGATTCTTCTAGAGATGGAGAGGGTATTCCACATGCACACTTGTGTGTGCACACACGGGCACACACACACACACACACACACACACATTGTGAATTCAGTCATTTCAAGCAATCTGTCTGCAGTAATAAGGGAGGTAGCTGAATATTGACTGTCTCAGCCACCTTGATCAAATTATCTTTTTTTTTTCTTTTCTTTTCTTTTTCTTTCTTTCTTTCTTTTCCTCATTTGTTTTCACTCTGGTGTATGTGCCATTTCTAATATTGCTAAAAATTCTCCAAAGAATGCATTAGTGACTACATGGCTGTTACAATATGTGGAAAAATATAGAAAATTTTCAGATTTTCCTCATTATTTTACTATAAGTAACATGAACAAACAACATATATATATTTTTGATGCATCTCTGAATTATTGTCCTCGGATAGTAGATTCACACTGTAGAAGGAAGACCATGGATATTTTGAAGATGAATGACATAATTGCCAAGCCCCTTTTTAAAATATTGTAGCAATTATAGCCCCAGCCATAGAGTGGCAATTTATCATATATTAACTGGTTTTGAGTATTATAGGTTTGAACCCACTCATGCATACATATATATTATGAATATATGTGCACTTATAGGTAAAATATGTATTTCATTATACACTTATGGTTTTTACATATTTATTTTCCTGCTACGTTTTCTCATTTATGAACTGACTTTCACGGGCTGACTTTATTTTGTTTATGATTTTCTTTTCAATTTATTAGAATTTTCCACATAAAAGGAAAATTTGCCAATGTTTGTAAATAAATTGAAAAACCTGTTGGAAATATTTCTGTCATTTGTCTTCTGCTTTAAATTTTATTATATCTGAAATTCAGAAGTTTGACACTTCTATTAAATAAAATAAATTGATTATTTCCTTTGAGAGCTTTCTATCATGTTTTGGGGGATGAAAATTGCTCACTGAGCATGCCTCACTCAGGAGGCTGAGGCAAGAGGATCACTGTGGGTTCAAGGCCAGCCTGTAGCATGTAGTGAATTCAAGGTCACCCTGAACTACATCATGAGACCCCAGCTCACAAAACACTTTTTCATAAAAAGATCAAGTAAATATTCACCTTTATCTTATTCTAGATTGTCTATGTTTCCTATTTTAAATTCAAATTTTAAACTAATTTTTGGTTTATTTTGCTGTACATTAAATAGACTTTTCCCTGATAGCAAACTGTCTAATCTGAATTAATGAACACTCTAACCATTCTATATGATGTTATCTTTATGAATATATTAACTTCAGAAAAAGACAGATGCACATAGTCACATCTCTTTCTGCACTATTTTGGTCCGCTAATGTATGTCCTATCAATTGTTTATGCTGTACTGCACTCTACTATCTTGCAAGACAAGCCCCTGAACATTTCACTCTAAAGGAAAACATCACAGGATCATCGTGCAGAAACACTCCAAAATGTGACTTCCAAACTTCATAAGGCATAAAAGAGGATTTGAGCTCCACAACAAGCACTTAAATCCATTTGGCTAAGCTAGCTATTGTTGCAGTGGGCACGACAGCTAAACCACTGTCATAAAAGAATAAAGATACACAAGTAGACTTTCATTTTCTGGATGTTTGCCAGTATGTGGTAGATAGCTGTGTGCATGTGAATGTTCAGTGCCTTCATACATTCTCTAAAGCTATTTTCTTCTCAAATAAAAGTTTTCCTTCATGCATTTTCTTGGAAATATTATTCTCAAATTTTCAAATTCATTTATCACTTCTTATGCATATTCTCTGAACATTTCCATTTGGAAAGGAAGCTGTGTTGTAGATTGAAGGCCTTGGTCTCTACGGAGTTTGCTACTAACAGCTCTCTGCCCCCAGAACTCAGCCAGGCCAGCTCCATTGCTCAGAGTTTCAAGATCTGAGGGGAGCTGGGGGCATGCTTGGTATGGAACTATGGAATCTTCTGGAAGGAGAAAATGGCTCTGAGAAGAAGGAGCTATCAGTACAGCACCAACATGCAAAATAATGGAGCCGGGGGGGGGAACCCTGATTACCAGAAAGGGCACACAATATAGGATTCTATACAACATTCTAGCCCATTTACTGTGACAAGAAAATGAATAATGATACTTGATTTGCAGGGTGGGGCAGAACAGAGAGGAAATGATCACAGAGAAGCAAAGGAAATTTTGGGGGTGAGGGACCACAGAGGATAGCTTATTAACCTGATCATGCAATTGCACACTTTAATGGTGTGTGATTTATTGAACATTGAAATATGCAGCCAATGGGCTGTGGAGATAGCTTGGTGGTCTAAGCACCTGCCTGAAATATGCAGTTGTCCGCTGGTGCCTGCAAGGGGTCAGATCCAGGTGCTCTTTGCAGGATGACAAAGTCCGCTGATGCTCAAATCCCTTATAGTAAGCAGCATAGCTTTCGCCCAGAACCTATGTGCATCACTGCTCTGTAAATTTCCTCTGCATGGCTTATTCTACGTAACGTAACATAGATGCTATCTTAGCAGCTTCAACCCTGTATTTTTTTCCAATCTTTTAAATCTGCAAGTGGTTGAATCTACAGTGTGAGAACTGGAGGACATGAAGGATCGACTGTGTGGGTGTATAGAGTTGCATGAAACCAGGCAAGTGGTAGGCAAGGGGCAGAGAACAAAAGTAAGGAGAGATACAACAAAGTGCAGGACACTGTGCAAGACTAAGTAATTACTGAAGGGTTCCACTTCCAAGCACAGCTTAACAGGGAGGTCTAAGCTGGTTGGAGCAGAGCTTCTAAGCTCAGACTGGGACTCAGAAGGACTGAAGAGGCCTGAGATCCTGTATTTCTTAGAAGTTCCCAGACAGTGCTCCTACTGGCCTTTCAGTCCTTGGAGGAGTGAGTGTCCAGAGCATTGTGCTCAACCTTGGATACACTCAAGCGTCACAGGGGAGCTCAAGACGAAGCAGACAGAATCCTGCTGCCTGGGTCTCACCCACCTGCACAGAATTCACTGATCTAGAGTTCAACTCAGTGTGGCTCCCAGTTTTCCATGGCAGGGACAAAATACCAGAGAGAAATAAATTTATAGGAGGAAAGGTTTTCTGAGCTTGTAGTTTCAGTGGTTTCAGTTTATGGACACTTAGTCATTTGGGCCAGTGGTGAGAAAGTAGTTCAGAAAGAAGCACATGATACACAGAAAGAACTAATGGAACCTGGGAGGGAGGGAGGAAGGGAGGAAGGGAGAGAGGGAGAGAGGGAGAGAGGGAGAGAGGGAGAGACAAAGACAGAGAGACAGAGACAGAGAGAGAGGGAGAGACAAAGACAGAGAGACAGAGACAGAGACAAAGAGAGAACTAGATTCCCAATGTGGCCTTCAAGAGCACTTAACTTCTTAGCTTCCTCCCTCAGGCTCTGCTCCCGAAGGGTCCACCACCTCCTGATAGCACCCCAGTCTGGGATCCAAGCCTTTCTCACATGGGTCTTTAGGGATAGCAAAAATCCAAACTGAAACACTGGAGATTGGGAACTTTTACGTTTCTGGGTAGTTCTAGTGTATAGACAACATGGAGAACCACCACTAAAGATTGATAAAAATGTGTCAGAGAATGAGGAGGACAAAAACCCCTCAAAAAAGAAATAGGAGCCAGATAAATATAATAAAATAAACCATGCTCCCAGGCAGCCAAGCCTGACCCTGTTCCAAATGTGCAAACTCCCCTGCGTATGAGTTCTAGCTGTGTTAAACACACCTTGCTGCACTCACCCTGGCCCTGGGATTAAGTGCAAGATGATGCTTAAGAAGCTGCATAGGGAATCAGACCTTCCTAGGAACTGTGGCCACCAGGAAGAAAAGGCTTGGCAGTGGACAGTGCTGACCAGGCGTGTGGTTGTGCACATATTCGCCAACACATCCGCGAAGATTTTTCATTAAAAGGAGACAACCTGCAGCCTCCCTCCTCCACCATCCTGAGGGACCACAAACCAGGCATGACAAATGATGCTGTTGTCTTCTGAGGTGTCCCAGATTTATTTTGAAAAATCATTCTCGATTCAGCTGCTTTCCTATTAACGTTAGTAGGTTGCAAATTATTTTTTGATCTGTCTTGCAGATTTGCATGAGCATCATAGAATTTTGATTCTGAAACTACTGATGCACCGAATCATAAAATGTCTAATGAGACATGCCCATTTAATTGTGCTGCTTGGGACTTCCAGAACCTGGGATTGTCAGCATTTTGCTGACAAATGTCATCATTTATAGTCTGATCTTTGGTACTGATTATGTTTACGTTGGCTAAAAAGATTGGGAAATGAGCTATGGATAGGTTTTTTAAAAAAAGAAAAACACTTATTATTTTCACTTGATAGATTACATTTTACTTTAGTCGCAAATAAACTTGTAATATTTGAAAACAATCAGGTTTAGTAATGGCCATTATATTCAAATCCTAATGTAGAGGACGCTGTGTACCTGGATGATGAGAAAGAAAGAGAAGAGTACGTCTTGAATGACCTCGGGGTGATTTTTTATGGAGACTTTAATGACATCAAGAGTAGAAGCTGGAGCTACGGTCAGGTGAGCCATTTAAAATTTGTCACTGTCAAGGTCATTTTTACCTCATATTTTTTGTCACATATATTACTGCAGGATGCTACATATCGATATTAGATGAGCACAATTTCCTGCTTTTTAGGAGCTCAAACTCCAAGACAGAGAGCACAGGAGTAGACTTATAAGGACAGCTGCATAATTTATCAGCCAAGCCCACACATCCCCCACTTACTACAGCGCTGCAGAGACCAGAGCAACTCTGGGTAATGTGGCGTCTGCCTAGAAATACTTGGTATCTCACTACCGTGAAATTTCATTGATTCAACTGCGAGTAGACCGAAATATTTTTCTTATAAGAGATATTTTAATAATGACGCAAAGAATACTGAAGACTGTGTCAAATGTTTTAAAAAATAGCTTTAAAAAATGTTTGTTAATGATACTGTTAATTAGAAAAGTGCTGTTATTGTTTTTAAAAGAGAGTCCACTGGGCTTTTTATAAAGACACGTTTTATCAACCGCAACCTCAAATTACTGGATAATTTTTAAATCGCGACTTTTTTGCTTATGATACTACATTAATTACACTATTTCAATTTAGAGTCTTCAACGATGGTGCAAACCAACAGTACCTTTTTTCCATATTTCCATAACTGAATGAATGCCTCATGATTCAAAATTGATTTTTTACCAATGTAAGAAGAGGGGAGTGTGACATTTCCAAAACTCTCAGCCTGAGATGACGGGAATGTGCGTCACTGTTCTGGGTTCTCAGGGGAAGGGTTTGGTGGAATCTGGCCATGCGAGGTCATGCGGTCCTTTCTTGGCTCCTGCGCCATATGCGGTCTTCTCGGATCCCTGAGCCACAGCTGCACTCTGAGCCCTGGCACCCCCGTCGTCATGAGCTCTTGTCTCTCGTATGGCCCCTCAGTTTTGTGACCAGCTTCCCCCTGAGTCTTGAGAGTTACACACCCAGCAGCTAGGCTTTCCCACCTGCATTTCTGACGTCCAAACAGAGTGTGGTCCGTGCCTGCTTGCACTGTTTTAATATTCCTGACTTCCTGAGAAAGCCTTCCCTTCCTCACTGACTACTGTTTGTCACCTAGTTTTCCACGCCTTGGGTCCCTGTATCCTAGACTTCGGGCATTGTCTTAGTCTCTTTTCTTTTGTTATAACCTGGGACTGGATTAAGGAGACAGGTTTATGTAGCTCTCAGTTTTGGAAGCTGAAAATCTAAATGCCTCAGATCTGATGAGTGTCTGGTGAGACCGAGAAACATCACATCACAGCAGAGAAACAAAGCAGGTTGGGGAAGCTGTAACAGAAGAGGCTGAGCACTTGGGGTGGGCTCGCTTAATGACACTCTGCTCTCATGAGAACTAACTTACTCTTAGATACCAGTATTAATCCTTTCTGAAGGTTGTCTCTTCCTGACCTAGTTACCTTGGAAAGCGCTATGCCTCTGAAAGTTGCTGCCACACGGTGCCAATACTCTGATCACAAGTGCAGCACAAGATGCTTCAAAGGACACATCTAATCCCTATCCAACTGGAGGTGCAGTTGTGTTTAGGGCTGCAGTGTGCCACTCTGCAGAGAGCTGCTAGGAGGAAAAGCACAAAAGTAGACATCAACAAGAATTCAGAAGGTGTCTCAGGGAACTCCTGGGCTCTGTTTCCACCATGATTCAAATACACCATTGATTTAGGTCCTTCTGCGAAAACAGCAAGCCAATTGTTTGCATTGGTGCAGAATAATGAATTCTAGGACTTTCTGTAATGCTATGGTTGGTCAGTGTCATGTTCTATAAACATGACTGAGATATACTGCTTAATGAGAAGCAGAATAATAAGTATCTTATACACATGAAAAACTAGTGAGATTACAGATTATTTAAGATGTCCCATCAGTCTGGGGTATACACGGAGTTAGTGCTGTCACCAGATTTAATAAGTAATTATATGGCAATTAACTATAAAGATTGTGATCTCAGGCTGGTCAAATAGCTCAGCAGAGTAAAGCATCTGCAAGCAGGTGCAGGGGCTGAGGATTTGATCTCCTGCCCCCAGGGCTCACTGATCCAGCAATTGAGACTGGGCATGGTGGTGCGTGCCTATAATCCCAGCTCTTGGGAGGCTGTAAACAGGTGGATCACT
>NW_004524599.1:12704799-12722444 GCF_000260255.1 Octodon degus
GAAGAAGAAGAAGAAGAAAGAAGAAGAAGAAGAAGAAGAAGAAGAAGAAGAAGAAGAAGAAGAAGAAGAAGAAGAAGAAGAAGAAGGATTATGATCTCCAGCAAGCACTTAGATGGATAATGTGTATAGCTTCTGTATTTGAATTAGTCTCCTTTACAGTGTTATACAATATAGGTAAAAGCACCATATCTTGCTATTTAAATTCTTTTTTATTTTATAAAAGAAAAAACAATGCTTATATTGCATATTACATTTTGGCCTTCATATCTTTCTGAGGAAATTCTGGCATTTCCTGTGGTCATAGCTTTTTCTAAGAAAATGGAACTGGCTGCAAGGTTTTTCCCATGATAAGGAAACCTATGTTTTGCAGGCCTTTCTGTCTTTAGCCTTAGGGTCCACCTTTTCCCCCAGAATTGGAAACCATAGAGGCCGTTCGCTCCATGAGGCCCCTCTGCTGTTCAGAGCTGCTTGTTTTCAGGACACACAAGGACTTGTGTTGCTTTTGAGGTTGTGAGTGTTTGCGCCATCGGTCACTCCGTGCCTTGGGCACTGGAACCTGTATGTGGGAGGGAGTCTCTGCACTCACTTGCAGTTTCCTGAATAACTGCAAGTCTGCTTGTGACCCTGGAGCCCGCCAGCTGACTAGCAGCTCTGCTTGCATTTCTGGCAAGCTGCTGTGCTCTCCTTCACTTTCCTGAGAACAGGGTGTCCCCTTCCTTCCACCTTCAGTCCATAATAAAGATTATGAGATCATTATAAGGAAAATACGCATTTTATCCATTAGGTTGGAGTTATAAGGAAAATACCTATTTTTCTCCATTGGATTATAGCTCCATTTTGTTTTTCTGCAGAGAATGTCCTTCTTGAAAACTAGTCATTAAGTAGTTTCTCCTTTTTCCAGTTTGAAGATAGCATCCTGGATGCTTGCTTATACGTGATGGACAAAGCACAGATGGACCTTTCTGGTAGAGGAAACCCCATCAAAGTCAGCCGTGTTGGGTCTGCAATGGTAAGTGGTAGCTGCTGATGACTCGAATCTGTTGCACACACCATGTGGCTGAGTGCAGGCATCAGTGCATTGAGACCTGTGGAAAGAATGACTTACGCTTAATAAACTTCTCTTTGTAAGAATGTAAGTTATGACGCCCAGTATAGTTCTTGAATTGTCTGAACTTGGCTTGCAGTATAAAACCAAACTTTTATCTCAATACTGTATTTCTTCAGCTTCAGATAAATGATGATGGATATTATACTATTGAACAGTAAAATAACCTCACACTTGGGGACTAAAACATGATCATCACAAAAGTGTTAATTACTACAATCAAATGATCAGTCTGTCAAGCTTCAAGGAGCAAGAAGATGTGCAAGATACAGCACATCTGCCTCTAATAAGAGTTAGATTACATAAGATACCTATAATCCTAGCATCTATTTACCTCACAAGAGAGCTTTATCATTTATGAAGTGGGTATTGACACTTCCAGGAATCCTAGGAGTTAAGTGAGGTGGGCATTATCTTGCCATTTTATGTGAAAGGACACAGAGTCGTGGTAGTTTGTGAGTGATGTTCCCACCAGAACCCAGTCTTACTGATTCCAAATCTTTACCCATTCTACCTTTCACAGTGCTGTCTATGGAAGATCTTGAAATATCTTCAAGAATTCAGAGATCCTGAGGGGCAAGGGTTAAAAATCATTAAAAATGGAGCAAGAACTCTCAGGAGTGGTAGGCCAGGGCTAAAGAGAAGTGCATTAAACACAGCGCTGCTGTAGCCCTGGGCTCTGCTGAGCCACCCATCACATAGAGCCAGCCCTGGTACATGAAAGTATTTCTTATCTGTTTCAGGAGCAGAATAGTTCTAGAAAAATGTGAAGTTAGGTTGTATTGCATACAAAAACTATGGATATTTTTTTAAGTTTTCTAAAAATAATTCTCCCTGGAAAAAATTTATCTTTGAGTTTGTTATTATATATTCTTTTGGGTTGAAAATATGAATATGTTGGGTCTGGGGAGATAGCTGGGCAGCTGAAGCGCCTGCCTGGCAAGTGCCAGGTCTGTGCTAGATCCCGGGTACCACATGCTGTGCTCCCTGTCCCAACACCGGGTGTGACGTTGCACACCTGTAATCCCAGCACGAGGAGGCTGAGATGGGAGGATCACTACAAGTCCAAACTTCATAGCAAGACCCTGAATCAAAACAAAAAATAAAACTTTTAAAAATATGACTATGTTAACACACAATGGTTAATCTGAGTGTGATTTCTGGCTCCCTGTTAAGAATGCTGATTTTTATCTTATAAGAACTAAGCTACCTGCAAAGTTAAGATATAATAGAGCTTTAAAAGTGAAGGCAGATCATAGCATCTGAAAGCATTTGGAGGCTAGGAGAAGAGCTCAGTGGTAAAGCATGTGCTTAGTATGAGACCCTGGGCTCAATTACCAGCACCAAGTTAAATTAGCAGTGTTGCTTTCTTTTTCTCAAATTAATTTAATTGAAAAACAAATAGCAATGAGACAGTTTCAAAACCAATTAATAGGACAGTTTCAATAATTAATACATTGCATATTGTTGTCTTCATAGTGGTTATTCATACTGCAAGATGCAGACATGATATCCTGTCCAAACACTATTAATACGAATCTTTCTTCTCATTGAATTAAGAGAAAGTAGCCATATATCTATCCCAACCACTTTGTATACACAGATACAAAATGGTCCCTTGTTTGTATCCTCCTTCTCTGCCTAGTCCTGTCAGAGATGGGTATTACATTACCATTTAAATATTGTCAGTGCATGAATTCAGCAAAATAATCCAAGGTAGTCCAGTAGTCCATAATAGTAGTGGGTTATTCGTAGGACTGGAAATGTCAGAAGTTGTTGACTTGAGCCTTTTATAGCTCAGCATATTAATATGGCTTTACTTTTTTTTTTTTTTTTTTTCGGAACCGGGATTGACCTCAGGACCCTGCGCTTGCCAGGGTATCACTTATTCCACTGAGCCATCTCCCCAGCCCTTATGGCTTTACTTTTCATACCTTGTTATTATACTTTTTCTGCTGGATGGTTAAGACCAAGATAAAACAAGCCCTACATAACAAGAAATGTAACTTTTGTATCTGACAAGGTCAGTCAAATCCCCTCAAGATTTACCCTGAAACCCTGTACTTCAGTTTGTAGATCTTTTGTCAGTGTCAGCCATGTGAATGAGTCACGACCATTGTTCGACCAATTTGCTCTCTGTGAAAGCCTGAGAGAATGTTTTCTCTCCATGTGACTCTCTTAGGCACACTCTACATCATCGATCACTTTCCTCTGTGGCCCCATAATCTTCTTGATCAGAAAATTTGGGACATCACTAAATTACGGGATGTCACAGTACAGGTTCTCTTATGTCCTGAGTCCTCACTGACCTTGAAAGGCTAGAGCCAAAATGTTGGCTGTCCTTGTAGCCTTTCTTTTTCTCTAATTTTTCATCTGCAAACTTAAGTTGTTAACCCTCCAGAAGAGAAGCTTAATGATATTATCACCCTATAGCATAGACAGTTGAGCTTAGCCTCACTATCTGTTTGAATATCGGACATCTTACATATAGCCTGGAACAGGTATTTTCCATCAAGTATTGATACGTTAAACTTTAAATCCCTACAGAATGTGAAGGAAAAAAAGAAAAAATAAAAATATTTTTAATGGAATCAACAATTACATATTTTTACACAGAAATTTAGAAATTTAACCATATACAGCATTGTAGCAGGACAGTCCTATGACATTTTTGTTTCTTGTCTCTTGTTTTCATTTGTTACCCTTTTTTTAAACAAACATTTACTTGAGAGACAGTATGGCAGTAATTGGTATGACATGACAAACAGTATGTATCTAGAAGACCAGAATGACAGGCTTTCCAAGCATGACCCTAGTATTACACACTGCTATCTTCAGTGCAGTTCCTTAGTTCACTAGTATCAGCATATATAGTTAGTCAGGGTGAGAATCCTTCCAATTAACTGCTAGTTTCAAAAACCTGCTGAAGATTCTCTGGATCATTGCCTTAACCATCTTGTGCATATAAATGTATGGTTTTGCCCCTGTCATGTTTCCTAGCTTTTCTCCTTGCCCTCTCTTCATTGTCTAATACTTAAGGTTTCACTTTCGTTTTTTTTTTTTTTTTTTTTTTGGTTCGGAACCAGGGATTGAACTCAGCCCCTTGCACTTGCAATGGAAGCGTTTATTCCACTGAGCCATCTCCCCAACCTATGCTTTCCTTTTAATTGTGCTATACCTTTCCATTTTTATTTCTTCTTTTGAGTTCTTACACTAGGGAGACCATACATGTCAGTCTGGTTTATTTCACTTATGAATATATCTTCAAGTGGCATCCACTTAAATATAAAGGCTTTCAGTTTATCATTCTTTATAGCTGAGTAATACTCCATTGTATAAAAATACCGCATCTTTTTCATCCGTTCCTCAGGTGATGGGCATTTTGGCTGTTTCCAAGTTTAGCTATCACACATTGTGCAGGCAGTGTTGTTTTCTGTTGTTCATTTGTGTTGCATAATGAAAAGGCAATGAGTTTAAAGACTCTGGTTTTTTGTAATACCCATTTGTGACACACACGCTAGACCTGCAATCAGTCAGCTGTCCGCTGTTTTCCTAAGTTGAACACAAGACTCCACCCTTCCTTCTTTCTCCTTGGAACTTTCTGTGATGAACTTGCCATCCATCAGAAAGCAAGCAGTGGCTAGCAATGGTGAAACATGTGTGAATTTCTTCCTAATGTTCTAAAACGGCTTGCTTCTCGGCCCCCGTTGCTCGCATGTATTTTCACAAACCCAGACATCAGTGCCTGACACAAACCAATGTACATAGGAAGCAAAAAAAGGGACATCTCACTGAACCCTGTCCGCAGTGGCGCTTGGCCAGGTGGCAGCTGGCAAGTGCTGAATTAGGTAGGCAGCGCTAACTGCCAATGGCCTTGCAGTTGGATTAGTGCTAAAAAAAATCTATAAAGCCCTAATTTTGAAAATGTGTATCCCAATTGCAACGTTTGAAAGTAGAGAAAATAATTTCTTTGGGGGAATAGTTTGGTCCTGGTTTGCTTAGTCTGGGGACGGGGACCACTTGGACATTAAGAGGGCGAGGTCTGGCCCCAAGCAAGTTTAGGCGCTGTCTCCATGTATACCACACCATGGTTTATGTCTGCAGGAGGTTTAGCAAACCCTTTGCTGTCTGTTACCTCCTTTTTCCCTTAGAATAGCCCTGTGAGCCTTTCCAAAATCCATGCACTTACAGTGATTTTTAAAACTAATGTAAGGAGCCTCCAAGAAATCAATGAAAAGATGCCACTCAGAAAAAAAAAAAAACTGTTTTGCAATCATTCTGGCAGTTCTCTTCCTGTTTACAAATCCTGGAAACATCATAAAATTTTCAAGTCAAGTAATATACCAAGAGGAAAAAAAAAATCCTGTGAATGACTTAATTAAAGATTAATTTGAAGTGTCAAGAAATGTATTTAGAGAGCCCAGCAAGAAGGTGTTTGAGGTTCCGAGAATCAAGCTAGATTCCAAATCGCCGAGCACATGGGCCCACAGATGGGTTCTCTGGGGCCAGGCTCAGGCCAAGAAGAAACTAAGTCCACTGCAAGGCATGTCCTGAGTGCCTCTGAGATGCCTCAGCCTGACCAGCAAGGACGAGAATTCCTCTCAAGGAGCATGAAAGCCTGAAGAGAAAGACACATGCAACGTACAAATCAAGGAGTAACACATCGACTTCATGATGCCAAGACAAGGATGGGAGCAGACAGAATGCTCCCCACAGCAGCTGTTGCCAGGCGACAGTGAGGAGGAGCAGCTCAGCCCTGGTTAGAGCCCTGGAGCACATTGTACAGGAGGACGTGACTGTGGCCCCTTGGCCAAACTGACTTCCTGTGGTCAGATCCAAGTCTAGCACTGACTATTGCAAAGGAGTGGCAGGAAAGAAGTGGTGCATGCTGCTGAAAGAACACAGAAAATGACCTGAGTTATGCAGACTTCCTAATGTGATAATAAAATGTGCTTGGATTTGAACTGCGCAATCTACTGATGAAACTACTGTGGCGCAGCACTTGAGCCTGGGCTGTCACTCCACTGCTCAGAGCAGCCTTGTTCATGGCAGAATGCATGGTAGCTTCCCTGGCCTCTACCCAAGAGGTGTCTGCAACACACACATTCATGTGTCAGTTGCTACATCCAGAACTGTCTCCATATATTGTAAAATGTCCCTTTGGGGTAGAAGTCACCCCCCAGGAGGACCAGAGAATCAACCCCCTCTATGATTCGGTTTTCCTACGTGTGAAATGAAAAAAAAATACTGTCTTTTTTTCTGCTTGGAAAAACAATATTAATTTGCTCAGAACCTGCTGATTTTCAATCCTTTAGGGAGAGAAAGTGCAGGCACCATGACACGGGAAGGGGCTGGGCCCAGGTTGGAAAGCGGCACCTTAGCTCTGGTCCTGCTGCTCAGCCTGCACTGGGTCACCAGGGCAAAGCCGTTGACTGCAGCACACGCTTCTCCATCCTCACAGTGAAATTTGGTCTCTGTGCCAACTGACTGCATCTGCATTTCTCTTAGCCAACAACAATCACAATGCTCTCTTTGCTTCTGTTTTTTCTCTTATAAATTAAGTATCCTCTTGTCACTCGGGATTGCTATTATTCTGCTTTCAAGTGAAAGTAGAGAAAATTGGTGACAATCTGGACAGTCTTGGACTGCTGGACTTTCCCAAAAGAAAAAATGCCAAATCCTGCCATCCCCTTGTCTGAGGAATGGGCTTGAGATGTTACGAGCGCACATAAGCTAACTCCTATCTGGGTTTTTCTAAGTACTGAGAAGTGCATTTTGCCAATGTACACGACAGACTTTTTAAAAAAGAGAAAAGCAAGAGGAAATTAGAAAAAAGGAGAAACTTACCCAGAGTTGTACTTTGTCCCTTAAGTTATACCCCTGAATGACTGGAATTTTTAAAATCTCATTTCTAACGTGACAGTCCCCACCAAGAAAATTTCCAGGAAATGTGCCAGAAAAAGTTAAGAAGGAAGCCTTGTGTCATCTGAACACTTCCTTCCTTCACATGGCAGCAGCAGAGGATTCTGTTTCTACCCCTAACTTCCTGTGAAGCAGCTGGACATGCACTCTGAGCTCCCAGGCAGGCTACCAGAACAGTGGTGCCATGACATTTTATGACAAGGACAGCATGTCCCAGCAAGAGGGGATGACAGTGACAATAGCCTGTCATTACCCCTGGGTGGTTACCTGTGTGTGTCTGCTTCTGCCCCACATCTGATGGGATCTGGCAGTGATGGGAGGAGAAGGGCTCCCCTAGGGATGTGCGGCTGCCACAACGCTGTCCTCATTACTGCAGGTAACTTCTTGCTTAGTCACTTTGAAATCCTTGGACGTCTCAACTTAAAGCAGGTTTGCTCTTACGGGTTAAGCTCTTATCATTAGGAGACCTGTACTGAAACTAGCACAGGAGATCTGGAAGCCTCTGCTGGGGTCTTTTGGGTGATGTTATTTGCTCAGGGTCACATAGCAAGCAAGTAGCTAGACTAGCAGCGGACACTGTCCTTACTCTCAGGCCATATTTCTTTAGAGGGTCACTGCCGAAGTATCACTGCCAGTAACACAATTACTATGTCAAATGGAATAGCTGATCCTAGAAAAGAGCAAGATTTCCAGAAACAGCGCCCAGGATAGATGAATTCTGAAGAGAATGAACAAGTGAAGAAAGATATGGATTACAGGATTCTCAACAGCCAGAAGCACTGTCTTTCTGGGCAAGAGGTCCCACGAGGATTAGGAACCAAATGTGGTTGATGGCTGTGGTGCTGGTGGTGGATGGGGATAGGAATGGTGGTGGCAGCAGAGGTGGTGACCCTGGGACTTATGGTTGTCTGGCTGGTGACGGTGATGGTGATAGTGACGGTGACAGTGGTGATGCAATAGTAATTATAGTGGCGGTGGTGACATCAGTGGTAGTGGCGGGGCTGATGGTGGTGGTATAGGTGGTGGTGGCAGTGATGGTGGCAGTGGGGGGGTGGATGACAATGGTGGTGATGACACTGATGGCAGTGTTATTCGATGCCTATTTATTCAGTCAACAAGTATTTATCCAGAATCTACCAGTCTAGGTACTGGTGTACAACTGTGAGCAGAATGTAGTTTCTGCCTTCACAGTGCTTATGGTCTCATAGAGAAGACAAACAAGTAAATAGAAAACTTCAATACAGCAAATCATTTGATAAAAACAAGCATAGGATTGTGTGGGAAAGCAAGTCTCTAATTTTCAGCTCAAAGTTTCCCTCGGACGAAACACTGACCTACTGAGCATTGGGGTATTAGATCAAAAGAAAGAAAAATGGTTGACAAGACTTCATAGCAATAATAATCCATGCTGTGCATCATGGTGACCCTTTCTCTATGGTGCACATTATCTCCAAATTGTAGTCATAAAAATGTACTAGGAGGTATTATGAGTTGTTCTTTAGTGGGCTTATTTATTTCACAATCCAAAATACATAAGTTTGCTGTAACTAAAATTTGTGCCTTGGATCTCAGCACTTAAGAGTTACTTAATCCCATACTACTGTATTTTAATTCAATTCTATAAGAAAAAGTAATAGTAGGGAAATTTTTGGAAAATGAGAGGGGAGAAAGTTGTAAGAACAATTGCATGTCTTAAAATTCCAGGACGCTGCACTCTCCCCATCCTGGACTGTCCAGCATAACCCGAGGAGTACACATTTATTTTTAACCCTGATCTTTTGCTAATATTGAGCCAAGATGCATCATTAATCCCCATTAATACCGTGCTCCAACTGTGCCCTGGGGAATTAACTTTCAAACAAACACTTTAAACCAATTGGTGTCCTATGTGCTCTTTAGCGTTGTTTAAAAACTCTTGAATTGCAACTAGTAAATCTAACTGAGCACAAGAGAAAATAGGTCCTGGATTCCTGTAGAGGCCAGTACAAGCTGAATGACCCTTGAGACCAAATGAGCTTCAAAGCTCCCAATTCTCAAGTGTCTATGATCTCATAAATTGAAAATAAAGCTATTTTATTTTGTCAATTTTTCCTCCTTTTTGCAATGTTTTATTTTCTTTCCATGCAGGAAAAAGCCAACCATGACATTCCTACTTTAATATGTTGCCAAGCAACTCCTATTTTACTGTAAAATCATATTCTTACATTTTTTCCTCCAGTTGTTTACTTGCTTATTCTGAACAAGAAGCTCCACATTCACTAAAAGCCTCTTCAGGTAACAACTTTAATTACAAATATTCACATTACATTTACACATTTTCTTAAGTTAGAAATTCCACACCTGAGTCATCCCACATAACTTTAAAGTGATAAATAAATGCATAAAATCTATCCACTGATGGTACCACCAACTCAACATACTTCACTAAATTTTTTTTTTTAAATTTTAAAATGTACAAATCAATATCTGACTTCTCCTCTGGTTCATAAAGCAGCTAAAACCCTCTTTCTTAGAATGAAGAGGAATCTGGGGATCCAGGTGCTCAAAGACCATTGGGCCTACCTTTTGGCCACTGGAGAGCATTTTGCCATATGGATCTTAGGGTTTTCTTTTCTTTTGAAGAGTAAAAACAAATAGCAGAAACAAAGACTGAAATAGGACAACATATAGCAGTACATATGTTACAGATTTTAAAATGAGAATAGCTACTTTAAAATGGCTGTTATATTTATTTTTATCTTCAGAGCTATTGCTCAGATTAACAGAAATAGTTATGCAAGATTGGACAAATAATTAATTATTAGCACTTCATTTCAAGAAATCTTAACTTTTTCTATTTTCTTGTCTTCTTTACTTTTTAAATTTAATTTTATTTTGAACTGTAAAAACAGATGCAAAAATAAATAGAAAAATAACAGAAACAGGGTGACATTCAACAATACAAATGTATTGGTTGTTGTATGATCTTTTTATCGTCAAATCTGTTGCCAGGTTAACAGATATAGTTATGCAAGATTGGGGAAATAATTGAATATTGACATTTGATTTCAAGAAATCTTAATTTTTTCCTTGTCTTCTCTTGTTTTAATTTATCATAAAGAGAGTATAATAATTGATAAGACATTAGAAACAGTACACATTAAGAAGACTAGGATGTGGATCTTAGTTTTTGAGAAACTTCATCTTTCTAAAAGAGCAATAATAATTTATCTCTCAATACTTTAATCTATTTTTTATTTGGTACAGGCTCTCTATATGCAGTTTGGACCTGTAGTGATCCTCCTGTCTCAGCCTCCCACCTGCTGGAATTACAGGCGTGGGTCACTACACCTCGTTTTGGTGGTCAGCACAGCACATGGTTCACAGGATTGAACCTGGGTCCTTGCACTTGCCAGGCAGGCACTTAGACCGCCAAACTGTCTCCCTAGCCCTACTTCCCAATTCTTCTCTGTCTGGCTTGTCGATCTGAACTTGTACACTGATGATGGCTGTGGCGGTGGTGGTGCTGGTGGTGGTGGCTGTCCTTGCCAGCTATCGGATCCATGATAGAGCTGATCTTATTTATAGAACTTCTGTGGTAACCAAGTCTATCAGCTTTTGTTCCACATGGTCATTGTGCAGCTCCGTGAGTTGTGCACATGAACCTCAGGAAAGGCATTTCTCAGTCTGATGGCAGAGAAAGGAAAAAAGCCTTGGTGCTTTTTGTCACCTTCCCAGTGCCAGCGCAATTCAACAGGCAGCAGCACCCAGGTGACAACTTTTGAGTACTTTCCTAATTAGTGTTAGTGAAAACTGCTATGACCAACCAGCATGGTAAATAATGAATTTCCAATTCTAAGTGGGTTTTTAAGCCCTTAGAGCTAAAATCAAAGTGTTCCTAAGGATGATGGACATTGCTATGGTTCTAGTGAGCAGGAATTCAGTGACGAGGGAAAGCTTGAGAAAGCTCTCTCATCCATTTCCAAACAAGCGTAACACCAAGGAGCTACCTTATTAGACAGGAATTTTCATTACTGTTTTCTGAAACTGTTTTTAACACTTCATACTCTATAGAAAGCCATTTAGAAAGCAGAATTTACCAAATAGAAAGTATCTTCATTCCCATTGTTGTAAAATAATATCCATCCCATAAATAACCAATGTGCAGATGGAAAGACTGAGGTGTCAGAAAGCTAAATAACTACCCAAGGGCACCTGCAGCACTGGACATAGATTTCCGGTCACCTGACTCCACGGCTGCATATAAAAATATTAATTTCCCCTGGATTTGTCTTTCCATATCATATAAGCTTCTCGGTACACATATCGTATGTCTTACAAGCTCTGTCTAATTCAGTCCTTCTCTTTAGGGAGGAGGGACAGTGAGCTGCTCAGACATCATTTTTTTTCTCTAATGGTAAAAGCCAGCAAAGTAATGAAGTTTCCATTTGTGGGCAAACAGCTTGGTTTCTCAATTATTAAGGTTACATTCCTTATGCCTGTGCTTCCCATATTTTTGGAGAAAAACAGACATTTATTACAAGCCATCTCTCGAATCTGATAATCATAGACAATCTAAATGTCTGCTTTCCCTGAATTGCTTCCTGGAATGAGGTTGCAGCGCAGCATCTATTTTGTAATCACATAGGCTATTTCTGAAACACGGGGGAGCGTGCTGCTCAGCTCCCCCTCCAAGCTGTGCAGGCAGAGTTGCTGCATCTCCTGGGACAAATGTCCCCATGGTAGAGAGACAGGAGACAAAGAGCCAGCAAGGCCCTCAGGGATCCAGCCTGTGTGCCCTTTGCGTCTCTTCCTGTGTTCTTCTCCTTGGTCTTACCCTAATGTTCTTCTCTGTCCTCAGACCCCTGGCTCTGAGTTTTCCCCTACCCATCTACTCTTTCCCTTTGAATATTTCTGTAATCCTGTTCTGTACCACCTGGCCTGACACTGGGCAGCCATTGGCAAAGCAACGAGAAAAGACAACAGTGAGAGCTTGAACTCTCAATTTCTCTTTCCCTTGGTCCACACTGGCCATTTCTTTTATGATTACCAATTAGTAAAGTATGCTGTGGCCAAATAAGACTTCTCAGTGACTGAGGGATGCTCAGCTAAAAATTTCTTATAATAGTTATCATAGTAAATGAACCTAATTACCACCCCTGTCATTCTTGTGATGTATGTACACTGAAGGAAAATTGCATAACAGTAATTATATGCTTAAAAACATAAATTAGTACTTGCTGGTGGTTTTATAAAGTTGAAGTAAAGCTTACCAATAGTGAAAACCATGAAAATAAAATGCACAACTCCATGGCCTTTGATGGGCAAAATCACTATCCGGTTGAAAGATGAACATTTTCATCTGCTTAGAAGAAATTCCTTTGAGTTCCTTCTGAGGAACCTGCAACTCCTGCAACAAACACTGGACTGTCACAGACTAGATTCCTGCAATAGACTAGATTTACCTATTCTGTTTTTGGTTTTGTTTGTCTTTTTATTAATACAAGTTTGCAGCACATAATGATTGCGTTTTTTGTTGCATTTCTTGTTGTTCGTGATGTCTCCAGAGAGGAAGCCCGCGCACAGCACAGCTTAACTCCCTTTCGTCCCCTGCCCCTCCTTTCTGTCCAAGCTCTGTCCATCTCTACATCACCTGTCCGTTTGAGAAGGACCTTGCCCACTGCTGCCTATAACCTAGATTTACCTATTTTTAAATGTCACTTAAACGGACTCAATTAGTAGTATACATGGAGCTGACTTCTTTTATTCAGTTGCTGCCTGTGTCTTCAATTTCATCCTCACTATTACTGATGCATTTGTCTATCTTTTACTAGTACAGTCCAACATTTTATGTTCCAATCAAATTTTATCTGTGGATACAAACTCAAATCTCATACAACTGTCTATAAATACTAATTTTTTTAACTACTTCAAAATGGAAAACATCTCTTCATCTTTCAGGCTGGACAAAAACACATGGTCCCTGAGTTTGCTCATCTCAGGTTTGGAGCCCCTTCGCCACCCCATAACTCATGTTATAATAGCTAATTCATAAAGTAAACACTAAATATCTGCTGAACAAATCAATAGCATCCAACCACAAATGATAGAAAACCCAAAGAATCGCTATGCTTATCGGTTGTAACATTCTAAGGACCCGTAAATCTTTGGATTTTGCCTTCCTTGAGAGCTTGTGACAACACAGTTGTCTTAATTCCTTTCTCATTGTTGACACAAGACACCCAACACCTACAAGCTAAAGGAGGGAAGGTTTATTTTAGCTCATGGTTTGTGGAGATTTCTGTCCATAGTTGGTGGCCCCAAGATAGGGTTGTATGGTAGAAGGACATTGCAGAGGAAAAACAGCTCATGGCAAAGTAGACAGGAGCCAGAACCAGGGAAGCAGCAATAGTAACACACCCTTTTTTCTGTCCCATTATATTCCCTCCAGACTACAAGCCGATTGGATGATGCTACCCACACTCAGGTTGGGGCTCACATTATCTACAGCTGCAACAGTGCTGACCCAATTTGTTATTGTTCACCCTAATCCAGCCTCGTAAACCCATGATCCAGCCACCTCTCCCAGCCCCCACCTGTGAGCCTGTTAGGTTTTGGGGGGACACCTAAATGAAATCTAGATAAACAGGATTCATTGCTGTGTTGCTACTGTGAATCTTGAAATAGTCTTCCAACTTTGTTTCTTAGTATTGTTTTGGTGTTTCTAGATCCTGTACATTTTTACCTAAGTTTTAGAAACATCAATTTCAAAATATCTCATGACTTGCTATTATACTGCTTTAATGTAGCAAAACTATTACAGGTAGTTTACATCCATTCTCCAGTGATATCACATCCACTCAGCACAACTTATAGAGTACCCACCATGGTTTAGCCCTGGAAATAAGATGTCAAAAGGGTAACTTACTGTTATAGTCTGGGTTTATAAGGGAAAAGATTTAATACAGGTTACAAAATATGTAGGTGTATTTTATATCCACACAAAAAGTCAAATGCAGAAGAGTGCAGATTTGTCTACATACTGCAGACCCAAAGAATCCAGCTGAGGGCCTGGATCCCCCTTGGCATTGGCCTCCACGCGTCCAACTGGAGACCCAGAGCCCACAACAATGTCTCGAGCAAGTCTGTATCAAAGATCTGTGCTGGGAAGGCCCAAAGGTCAGGGTGGAAGCTAAAAAGTCCGCACCAGCAGGATGAAAGATCTGTGCCAGCAGGCTGAGGGGTCTGCACTGGAGCCAGAAAGTGACGCTCAAGGTAAAGACCAGAGCTCCCCCCCAAAAATTGTAACCATCCTCAGTGACGGTAGGTCCTGAGCTCCACTGACAGTGAGAACAGCTGAGTCCATGCCAGGAGAATCTGCAGGACAAGCATCTCTGGAGAACCAACGGCACACCCTCTTCCCTGCCAGTCCCTTTCGTGCTGCTGGCAGCAATCCTCAGTAGATCTTCCACACCCAGCACCATGCTGACTGAGTTCAGCTGCGTGTTACCAGCTGACCATTATTTAATCCACCACACTTGCTTTCTCTTCCTTCCTTCTGGGAACATGCAGTCTCATCATGGGAGCCAAGATGGTGAAACCAGTGGCACAGTACAGTGTGATAAATAGGAAGGTAAGTCTTAAGCACAGGTTATCAAGTGAGCAAGATGTAAAGATATCACAACGATAGATTAATAAGTCCAGAATGAAACCAACTGAGTTTTAGAGAGTCGATAGGGCAGTCACCAAGCGCAGTAGCAGCAAGGAAGAAAACAGCCTGTTCACCCCACACTATGCCTTTCTTTCCCTTTGGATCCAATGTGTGGCCCAATCCCTCATCCATGGGACATCTCCCTGTCCTTGCTGCACAACTTGGTGCAAAGCAGAGCAGCACAGGAGGCAGACCTCTATCTCCCCAAACCAATGGGGTTTCCAAATTCATTTTCTAGAACAGCTTTTTAAGATACAAGTTGAGCCCAAATGCATAAAAAACAAAGTGGAGCAGCAGTTATGGAGGAGAGGAGGTGACAGTGGCCCCACCGCCAATACCCAGTCCTCTCCAACCTCGGCCTGCCCAACACAGGAGCTACTGAGGCTTATTTCCAAGCCCCTCAAGTGTCATGGGCCCCAGCCAGACACCCACCTGCCACTCCTCACTATGACTAAGATCGGTCAGCCCTAGACTGTGGCTGAAGATTTGTGGTTCAACAAACCTGGGAAGTAACTTTACAAAGAATAATTCTTCTTTCCAAATTTAATTATGTGCTTTGACAATAATTCATGTTACCCACAATTTATCTCCTATAGTCTTTGAGAAACTAGTGTAGAGAAGATGAAGTAGGTAACTGTTTTCGAAAAGAGTTACAGAAAATCTAGGCCTTATGAGAATATAACTTTTAACAGTGAAATTTAACAGGATATAATAGGTTTATAATAGAGAAAAGTCATTTCATAAGAGCCACATAAAATGCTTATGCAAGGGGAAAAATATCTTTACATATTCACAAAGAAGCAGACAATGGATTGTAACTACCCAAAAATGTAAATATCTGTGCAACAGGAAGTAGGAAAATCAAGAAAGGTCACATTTCTTTGTCACCATCCAGTGAAAACCTCCTCAAGCCCTCATGACCAAAACTGGAATGAAGTGCAGTGTGAATTGAGCTGTAAGGCTCTTCTGGGCCTCAGCACCACACAGAACCTCGGGACTGTCCTTACCCCAGGCTGGAGGTCTGCCTCCTGTGGCTCTAGAGCCATCCCAAGATGAGCGCAGACCCTCTTGGCACACCCCCCTCAACCCTGCACAGATCATTGCCTCTGCTTCTCCCTGGATCTGAACAAACCCAGAATCACCAGCCACGGATATACACCTTGAAATTAGCCATAACTCACCCACTGGGCATCTTATCAGACACAGCAAGAGAATTTTTTTGTTAATTATATACCCATATAGTTCATTGCTTGGTGCTATCATACACGATATTGTTTTCCAATTTATTTATTTATATTTTTTAAATAATCTTATTGAGAAATAAATAGCAATGAGACAATTTCAAAACTGATTACTAGCACAGTTTCAATAATTAATACATTGCATGTTGTTGTCTTAGTGGTTATTTATTGTACAAGATGCAGATATGATATCCTGTCCACAAACACTATTAGAACAAATCTCCCTATTCAGTGATCCAAGAGAATGTAGCTGTGTATCTATCTTAACTATTTTGAACATACAGATACAAAATGGTCATTCATTTGTATCCCCTTTTTGTTTAGTTTTGTCAGAGCAGGGTATTCCATTGTCATTTAAATATTGTAGGTGCCTGAATTCAGCCAAATATTCCAATGTAGTCCAGTAGTCCATAATAGTAGTGGGTTTTCTGTAAGACTGGAAATGACAGAAGTTGTTGACTTGGCCAGGAAGGTGGGTCAGTGAAATAAATGCTTGCCTGGCAAGTGCAAGGGCCTGAGTTCAATCCCCAGATCCACCAAAAAAGAAAAAAGAGAAAATAAAAGAAGTTGTTGACTTGAGCCTTTTATAGCTTAGCATATTAATATGGCTTTATTTTTTATACTTCATTTTTGTACTTTTCTACTGGGTGGTTAAGACCAAGATAAAACAAGACCTATATAGCAAATAACGTAACTTCTAAATTTCTGTGTAAAAATATCTGTTTATTCCTATTTTTAAATATTTTATTTTTTTTAACTTTTTTTCCTCATATTCTGTAGGGACTTAAAGTTTAACATATCAATACTGGATGGGAAAATACCTGTTCTATGTTACGCCTAAGATGTTCTATATTCAGACAGATCGTGAGGTTAAGCTCAACTGCCTAGGTTGTAGGGTAAAATTAAAAAGTTTCTTATGGATAGTTAATAACCTAAGTTCGCAGACCAAAAATTAGAGAAAAAGAAGGGCTGCAAAGATGGCCAACATTTTGGCCCTAGCCTTTCAAGGTCAGTGAGGACTCAGGACATAGGAGAACCTGTACTGTAACATCATGTAACTCAGTTGTGGCCCAAATCTTCTGATCAAGGAGGTTATGGGGCCACAGAGGAAAGTGATATAGCGTGTGTGTAAGGAGAGTCACATGGAGATTTCATTCTTTCAGGCTTTCACAGAGAGCAAACTGGTCAAGCAGTGGCCGTGACTCATCCACATGGCTGACACTGACAAAAGATCTACAAACTGCAGTACAGCGTTTCAGGATACAGGGGATTTGACTGACCTTATCAGACACAGCAAAAGAATTGCAACTACTCTCTGCCTTGCAATGAATACTGGGGAAAAGTTTTAACTGTTCCAAGAAGGACAAAGCCTCTACAGTAATTATATTCTCTCTCTTTCGATCCTCCTGTTTTCAGCCTCCCAAGTGCTGGGATTACAGGCACGTGCCACCATGTCCAGTCTCAGTCACTGTCTCAGCCGGCCCAACACGGCTGGCAGGGATCGATCCCCGGCCACTGCACTGCGCCTCAGCAGGTGCATTATCTGCTGAGCTATCTGGAGGGCCCAGTAATTATATTCTCATTTGAGAAGTTAAATGCAGTTGGCATCTTTATATATCTGCTACCAACATACTTTGTGGATCATCCTTTTTCCCTATTTGGTAAAAAGGAAGGAAGGAAGGAAGGA
>NW_004524599.1:12722544-12738494 GCF_000260255.1 Octodon degus
AGAGAGAGAGAGAGAGAGAGAGAGAGAGAGAGAGAGAGAGAGAGAGAGAGACCCTCCTTCTAAAAAGAATTTAAGCAATCTAGGAAAATTTAAAATTTAAAGATCAAAGTTTCAAATTCTTCCCATAATTTTCTTACATATTGAGGCTTTCAGCTGCATAATATTCCCCCAGTGTACTGCCACATTTTCTTTGTCATGTGCAGATGTTTACGTGGCCTGTCCGTCTTGGAGCGCCTGAGCAGCGCCACAGTGCACAGGGAGGGCAGACATCCCTCTGAGAGACTGACTTCACCTCTTTGGTTCACATCCCCAGAATTAGGGTGTCACGTCACATGTGATTCTGTTTTAAATTTTTTGTGGGACCTGGGTGCTGTTGTCTAAAATGGCTCTAATTTACAGCCCCACCAGTGACATGCAGGGTCCCTTTTTCTTCATGTCCTCCCTGATATTTATCACTCACGCTTACATAACAGCCACTCCAACAAGAGTAAGATTGCACCACATTGGGATTTAACTTTGCGCTTCCTCGGGGTTTAGAGGTTTTGAACATTTTTTCGCATATCTACTGACCATTCTCATGCCTTCTCTGAAGAAATTTCTGACCTGATCTTTTGCTCAGATTTTAAAAGGCTGTTTTCTGTATGTGAGTTCCTTATATATTTTGGGTATTATCCCTTTACTAAATATATGATCTGCAAATCTTTGTTTTATTAATTTGTACTTCAATAAAAGATAAAACTGAGTAACCACAAGATAAAATTTTCAACTTAAAATAAATGTTTCTTCCCCAATAAGAACATGAATTCTTAACAGATCCCTCTAAAGTTATTGAAAAATTATGAAAACCATTAAAAGAATAAAGTAATTATGTACTTTAAAATCACATTTTAATTTAGATGCCATTAATTAACTATGAGAGACAAACTCATTAACATTTTCATATTCTCCCTCCTTCACATCTAATTTTTCCTACAGTGATTATTGTTTTTATAATATTAAGTTTTCAAATTCATCTTATAATTCCCCAAAACACTTAACTTACATGGATTTTTCTCACCACTGAGTCTTTCACAGCAGAGTCTCTGTTTCTGGGCCCTATGAGTCAGACCTTAATTATCTTGGTTCTACTTTTCTAGGAGTTTATAATAGCCGTCAAATGCCTAGCACCTCCATGCTGAGTGTGTGTGCTGGCTATCTTCACACTTGTGTGCTATCTTGGCTGGGTATAATGCTCTTGGGTCGATCTTTCTCTACCGGCTCTGTTGATATCACCAGGGATTTCCTGAATGGTACCACGAAGAATCTGAAATGCAGCAGATCTCCTCACTTGTTGCTAATTTGCATTTTTGTCTAGATGATCAATTTCATTTCATTCCTAAAGTTCAAACTGACTAAAAATCTGCATCAGCATGGAGTACAGATTGCTCTCTCATTGTATAGACTCGATCTTTGGTAGAATATCTGGACTCTACTTTTCCTTGTAAGAGTGAGCTGAATTTCTCCTTCCTGGAGAAGTTCCTATTTCCACTTCCCTAGTGGAAATACATCATGCTTTCATGGCTGGCACTCCAGGACTTTGTCTCTTTTCCCTATCTTAGTCTCAGAGTGTCTACTTTTCTTGATGTGCAGCCACATTCTCACTTCCTTCTCCACAAAAGTTGCTTTCATGATTTTGGCCAGCACAAAAGAAAAATTCACATTCTAGTTCCATTTGCAAAGATAAATTTTAAAAATTCAGGATTGTGTTAATCCAACAATAAGACACCTGAAGAACAGGTGGTTCCAGTCAGGGTCTGCACTTGATGGCTGCTTGCTTCACCCCAGCGCCCTCATCTTCTCTGTCACTATGTCTTGTGGTTCATTGCATCACTGCACCACTGGGACTGCTGGGAGTACCATGAGGAGGTTGTTTTTCTCCTTCATCTTTTCAGTCCTGTAGGCATTTGGGGAAAATATTTCATTGCAGCCATATTGAAATTATATAGCACTACCTGCCCTTAGTCCTGACTTCTTAGTTTCTGCTTGATCTGTAGTAACCCAAGACCAAGACAGATTAGGTTGGCACTGGTTAAATCATAACTTCATGAAAACCAACTAGCAAACAAAAGGACCAGTGTGTCCTTGAAGTGCACCCCTCCCCCCAAGATACCTTGTTTAGGGAGATAATACTTTGACTCTTTATACCTGTCACTAAAGACATTACCCCTTAGTGTCTCAGGCCCATAGAAATCAGTGTTCTGATTAGAAAACAGTAGCTAATCTGGTCAAATGCAAATGAATGGGAGTTGTGATTTATCTAGCAACAGGGGAACAGCTCAGCATTAAAAATGAAAAGGTCTATAAAGAAGAGAGTTTCCCCACCTCTTACTCTTTCCTTGAGTTTCTTGGGTTCAACCTTATGCTAAAAATAGCTCTTTTAATGAATGGCTAGTTATCTGAGAATCAGTCATCAGAGTGCAGTTTCGGAACTTTTACCTGTGGGATTCATGGGTCCTGTTCTACTACTCTGTGATAAAGGAATGGTAATGTGAGTGAAAAGTCGAGTCTACACACAGACACCATCCACACTGCAGTGTACAAAGGTACTTTTCTAGCTTCACAACAGAGACAGATTTTCAAATAATCAAATAAATAACAGGAAGTCTTGATCATAAGTTGAGTCAGATGGTTGGCTAAACCCTACTGAAACCTCACAATTTCATAATCTCTGGACTAAAGTCCAAGTTCAAATCAGAGACATAAATTTGCAACTAGCTGATCATTCAGAATCCTCCAAAGATTTACTCTTTTTCTACATCAAACACCCTAACTTGGAAGTTACTGAAACTTTCAACTAGCCTAACTACACACAGAGTAGGAAAAATAGAAAAATGAAATGGAAGAGTCTTTGGCTAGACAGCATCTTCTGTGACTTTCTCTTTGGAGTCACTCAGAGGTAGGGTGAATCTCACATTTCTGTTGAAGGTTTGTCTCTCACAGTAGAAGACATTAGCCATTTTAAGTGTCTTCTGTTGGCATTTTCAGTTTCATCTAATATTACCTGTGTATATGAACCCTGTGCAGAGGTTTCTGCACCTGCCATTTTGCTTCATGAGCCATCAATTGAAACTGACCCACTCCGTGGATGGACTCTTTGGCCAGCTGTGTACCATGTGCTGCACAAAGCCCCCAATGCCATCACCACCACCATCCTACCCAACTGATTTTCTTTTCTCCTTTGGGCTGCAACTCTGGCTGTTGTCCTTTCAGTCTTAATGTTAGTAATCTTTACTTCCACTTCACAAGCTTCTTCCTCATCTCTTCCCAGAGACAAGGTCTTTCTCAGAGTACAAAGCCCATATGTCTAAGGAATATACCAGTGGTTATTGAACAACTAGGAAGCAGCAATTCTTTGCTCATACTTACTGGAATTTAGGACTTTTATCTCTGTTCTCCTTGAATTGTTAAACTAATGAAGAAGATGGGCTTCTCTAAAGCTAAGTGCAACAACCAAAATGAGATCTCTGGGTGGGTGCTGAGGCAGTGTTATTGGTTAGTGAGGCAGCAAGTTCACTGTATTTCAAAAGGTCTCCTATATTTTTCATACGTCAAATGTACATATCTTAAATTGTATCTGAAATCATGATTTAATGCGCTTCACAATATCTTTTCAGTACACTGAAAAAATAATCCATTTTTTTTGCTTCTCACACTGATTTATACCCAGACCTCCTGTGGGCCTTGTTATAGTGCAGACTTACTCCATGGTCTGGTGGAGGAGTTGCCTGCATTTCCCATAAGCCCCTCAGCAATGTCAAAATGGCTGACCATGCTTGTGTCATGAGGCTCCAAACAGCGATCATAACTACCAGAATTGTTGAAGTGCTTACATTAATTTTTTTTTAAAAAAAACACCCACTGGTCCCCACTGATAGTCCCTCTGACTGTAATTCAGTGTGATGAGGTTCGCATTGGAAAAGGTAGACTCCACAGTGTACAGAAAAAACTGGCGGGCTGCCCCATAGCTGTTACTTCTCAGGGTTTCATTTGACAGTGTACCTGACTTTCGGTCTGTGATCATTACAGTTTCAGTGGGTAGCAAGCGTTTCCCAAAGGTTCAAGGTAGCCATTTTTTCTATTTAAATCTCTCCATATTGAAACAGGCCCCTTATGGAGATAGAAATTCCTTTCAACAAAGCTGTAAAACTTTAATCATTTTAAACAATTACAAAGGTACTATTCCTTTAACAACATTTCAAGGAATAAATTCTGTTGATCACATATATAAAGCCATTTTCTTATTTACCCATAATGGTGCCTGTGACAACATGCTAACTTTTCAATTCGTTATGTCCATCACTCATAGAAGTGCAACTCTACTCGACCCTTCTCTCCCTCATGTGTCAGCTGTGTGTCCTCCTCCTGCCAATACAAGGCCTGTTGATCTTGTTGCTCCTCAGGTCCCCTTGCAGTGCTCCACCCCCTCATCCTTACTCCACACCCTAGCACCATTGTGGCCCTATCCAGGTGCCTTGTGTGGAAGAGATGTCCCTACCTGCTGTGGGGCTCACTTGAGTGCAATCAACCGCAGTTACACAGGCAGCCTTGGGTATTTGGTCTCCTTTTTGCACACTTAGTCTTTACAGCATTTCTCCTGCCAACACAACTGTGATTGGAACAGAGTGGGACTGTCTTTACCTGCAGGACAGGGGAGGCCGGGAAGCCTTACTGTGCTCAGTGTTGCAGTCTGGAGGGGACTCCTCTGAATGACCTTTCTTCCTTCTCACCTCATGTGGCCCCCTTTAGATTAACGCCAAAGACGACCAGGGCGTCATAGTGGGATCCTGGGACAATGTTTATGCCTATGGTGTTCCCCCTTCGGCCTGGACTGGAAGTGTTGACATCCTGTTGGAATACAAAAGCTCTGATAATCCGGTCCGGTATGGCCAGTGCTGGGTATTTGCTGGTGTCTTTAATACATGTAAGTAGCCAACTGAGTAATATTTTTTTAACACAAAGAAATTTCACTTCAAGACATTTTATCTGGAACCTGGCACAGAGACTCAGCAGTCCCTGTTGGCTCTATAGGATTTATGGGTGAGTATTCTGGGATGTAGTCAATGCATAATTAAATTGCACTGGGTCAAATATGCTCATGGTCTCTGTGACTGCAGAATCTTTATGAAAAGAATGATGTACTGTTTCCTTCTTAATTTATCATTTAACATCCAGAGCAGTGGAGGTCACAGGGCCAAGTAAGGATGCCGGGGGAAAAAATGAACCATTTATTCTCCATAAGCTCAATTTCTTAAATATTAAAAAAGTTATAACTAAAAATAAAAGAATAAGGAAAGATATACTGCTTACTGATTATTGAGACATTATATAAATGTGCTTATTCATTATTGGAAAGTTTTACAACTATATCCACATAATTTTTATCCCAGTGATGAAGGGGATTTAGCAGGTAGCCTCATCCCCATTTCCACACCTGAGTCACAATGCCCCTGAGCAATTAGGTATCAGAATGCTATGAGCAATCTTCCCTTCCCGTTGCCCCTCTGACGTTTGATCTCCCCAGCATCCAATCTGCAGAATGCAACAGACACAAGCAGAATTATTCTCTTGAGCTCTGTGCACCATTTTTCAAAATGGCATTGGCCTCTCTAGACCCAGATAAAGTTACAGTATTAATTCAACGAATATTTTTAAAAATACATTTGTTAAACTACACACTGGTAATGATTTTTATTCAGACCCCTCTTCTACAGCCTTGGAAAAACATTAAGCTCAAGCCAGAATGTCCTTCCTGCCTGCTCATTAATAAAGAATGCTTTACCTAGTTAGCATTTTTTAAATAAAAAATAAAGACTGCAGCAGGGCCATTTTGAAAAATGTTGATGAAACCTACCAGACTTGCTCCAAGTCGTCAGAGTCCAGGACTTAGTCAGTGATCCAAGTAGAAAGAAACTAAATTTTGTTTTGTTTGTTTCATTTCCCCGGCATCCTCTGAATTTTTTTTTTTTTAAGCGTTTTCAATTTATCCAAGAGCTAAAGGAATCCGTTCTTCCTGGAAGCTGTAAAGGTCAAAAGTATCAGTCTCCTAGAAGGGCTGGTCGCACAGCCCTAGAAGGCTGGGCCTTGTGATGGGCTAAGCATTGACGGGACCCCCTCCCTCAAGCCAGGATGATGAGAGGCCTCCTGGCAGAGGCAGCCACTCTTGCGAAATGAGTCCAGGAAGAGAGAAGACTCACATCCTCCCTGCGCCGAGACCTGCACTATCCTAGCTCAAGTCCTTTAGGAGTAGAAACCAGATAAGGCGGGCAGCACCTTACATACATTTGTGCCCCTTACGTATAAAAGGGCTGTCAAGTCTGTGCCAGCAAATGGGCTTTGATGGTGTATTAAGAAAAGGCAGGGGAGTTGGCGAGGTAGCTCAGAGGTCTAAAGTGCCTGCTTAGGTTAGCTTAGGCAAGTTTAGGCAAGTGCAGGGACTGCAGTTTGATCCCCAGCACCACATGGCAAGCCAGCTCCACCCCCGGGGCTGGCTGAGCTGGCCACAAAATGAAAAGAAACCAGATGAAAAGAAAAGGCAGGAACACATTGTGGGGACTCGCAGTGAAAATAAACCCGAGGGGGAATGGGGGAAATTGGAGAGCAGCAGGAGCAACGCCCCAAAGGCCAGCCTCACCCCCTCAAAATTATAAGTAAAGCGAACTCTAGATCAAATTTGACTGTGTGATCGAGTGAATCAGAGTTCAGAAATTCACACTAGAGGGTTGGAGGCAAGGCCGGGTGGAAGAACACTTGTTCAGGTCTTGGGTTCAATCCTAAGCATGCACACAAACACTGCAATTCACCGGGAATAGAGGAAGAGTGCCAGCCCTCTTCTGGGTGAGACTGTGGGTGAACAGAAAGAGCAGAGCAATGGGAACACGGGCATGGAAAGCCAGCCGTGGCTGCCCCCAATGACTGTGGGGTGCCGAGATCAAGGCATTGAAGGAAGAAATCCCTTGAGCCTCTGCGAGACTCAAGTTTGAACTTCCAAGGTTGTTCTACTGAAGGGGGTGGAGAGTCTTTGTTTAAAAAATGCTAAACTATTCTGAGGGAGGAGAAAAAAAATAGCAAGCCAAGTCATTAATCTTAAAATTGTCAGGTGAATTATTTTCAATGAATCCTGATGTCTGGCGTCCCGGGAGCCAGGCAGGGCATTTGGATTAAGTTTAATCAATAGGTACATATGGCAAGAGATGCATCCAGGTAATTTATTATCTAACAATTAAAATGAATCTGTAGTGTCACCCTGCACTGCATGTCACAAGAGTAAATTCCAGCCAGGAAGAGCGAACCCCACTGAGAGTCTGCTCTGCAAATTCCTAACTTCCTGCTAGATAGTTCTTTTTTGGAATTTATTTTCAGGAACATAGTCTCATTAAGTGGACTAAAATACTACTACTTTGATGGTCCTATGTTTAGAAACTAAAGCATTAGAACCTTGTTAGCTTGCATTTGATTCTAGCAGTCTTTAGGTGGCACCAACTAAAGTTCTGCAGTGTCGCACTCTCGGGCTCTCAGGGTTGAACAAGTCACCCTTCTTCTGTCTGGGACATTTGAGGACATGTCCACAGGGCTTTGTATGTTGGAAAAGAAGGAAGTCTCATACAGGCAGGCACTGTTCCCTGCACACTCTTAAATTGCGACGATATGACTAGTTGCAGCTCTTTCCTGCAGTTCTGCGATGCCTTGGAATTCCAGCAAGAGTCGTGACCAATTACTTCTCAGCTCATGACAATGACGCCAATTTGCAAATGGACATCTTCTTGGAGGAAGACGGGAACGTGAGTTCCAAGCTCACCAAGGACTCAGTGTGGTGAGTGTGATTTACAAGGACTCTGGCCAGTATCAAATTAGAGGGAGAACACCCGCTTAACACAAGACAGGTTCTGTCTGATGTTTCTCTCTCTTCTATTTTAAGGGCCACTCAATACCATAGGCAGAAATGTCTGATTGTCAAAGATTTTCTTAGCTAATGAATTAGCAATGTTATTGAACAGGCAGTGTGGGTTCCTAGTAATAAAAATCGATCATCCACTTGACAGCGACTATCAAAAAGGGCATGGTTTTAGCCACTCCACGTGCCTGTACTGATTCATCTCTACCTTTGTGTGTTAGTATCGTGGTTGATGATGGGGAGGTTGGAGCTGAGTATTCTCTAATGTCTAGGTCACATAGCTAACATTTACTGAGCACCTGCCGTGTGCCAGTCTCTCTCCCTGTGTGGTCTTATCTAATTCTTTTACCAGCTTTATTAGAACAGTGTTAATAATATTCTCATTTACAGATGAGGAAACTGAGGCCCACCCTGGTTATACATCCAGTAAGCTGGGAATAAGCTCAAATTGTTTTGGATTCTGAACTCCAACCCATTCTTACCTCTGCAATAGAGGGCAGCTTGTTGATTATAAAACTTCCTGTTGACTATTTCCTCACCTTAAGTGTAGAAATAGGAGTACAGCTGAAATTGGTTCAAACACCAACGATACACTTCTTTCATGGCCTGAACAGCGATGTCACAACCTGATTATCCCACACAGAGACTAAAATCTCAAAGAGATCTTGTTCTTCCTTGTGATCCCCCAGACCAAATAAGTACACTGAAAAGAGGGGTGAAATCCTGCATCCAAGTGAAAAGGATATTTGGGAAGGTCTGTATGGGAGGGCATTGAGAGGCAACTCCAGCTGTCACCAGCCACTGAGCTGGGAGGAATTTCTAAGCTAGAAAATGGGCCTCCTAGGGTTGTGCTTTAAAAGTAATAACCCTACAACACTGCCAGGTGTAAAAGCATCTAAATGGGATGTAGGAAGCCCAAAGTCCCTGAGCACAGTACAAGAATGGAACGCGGATTCAGGAGCTACGGTGGCCTACCAGGCCCTGGAACACTTATCTGAGACTGTGGAAATAAGGGACTCTCGGAGGCAGTAGCCACGCAGCACTATGTATAAAAACTAGTGCAGTTCATTTGGAGGGAAGGCACTGGGCTCAGGAAGCTGGGGGACGTGGGCAAGGTGAACGCTCCCCTCCACGAACTGAGCAGCAACTTGAGCTAACAGAATCACAGTAGGACAGGCCCGAGAGTCCATGCAGTGATGACAACCTACCAAAGCAGGCATCCCCAAAGCCTACAGTGGCAGGCAAACCTAGAAAAATAAGAGTTATTAGGCATT
The DNA here is from genome assembly GCF_000260255.1 of Octodon degus. Lineage (NCBI taxonomy): Eukaryota > Metazoa > Chordata > Mammalia > Rodentia > Octodontidae > Octodon > Octodon degus. Next base: position 12,731,749 of record NW_004524599.1, read on the forward strand.
TTTCACACAGTGCCTTTTCTCACACACACACAACTTTGTAAGCAGCCACACTTGCGTTATTTTCTCTCTGCCCTGATTGAAAGAAACACTTCCCAAAGTCCCAGTAGGACACACCATGAAATGACCAAACTTGTCTCTACACAGAATTGATTCAAAATTATGAGACTAAAAGATCTTGCTCTTGGTAACCCTTTCCTCTCTCCATTCCCTGCTCAAAATTCTGTTCTCTGCAATGCCTTCCTCCAATATCCAGGGCCGTGGGGCTGTGCCCCTCCCCCACTCTCCACTGCCCTGAACCCCTGCTCCCACCCTTGCATGGCTCCTGGTAGGTTTCCAGTATCTCAGGATTGACCATTCTCAGTGGCATAGGCTGACCCAACACAGGACACACTCACTGATTAAAGGGATTATAGGGAGCAGGAATTAAAGGGTTCTGTCAGTGACTTGGCTCTACCACTGGCCAGCCATGTGATCTTGGGCAAAAACACAACCTTTCTGTGTCTTTGTCCTCCTCTAAAGCAGAGATGACAAAATCCTCTACCTCGCTCAACACATCTGAGTCTAACAGGTGTCTAATGAATGTCAGCAGCTGTGATTGCCTTTGTTATTGGTCCCACAGCTGGAATTTCTTGGAGGCAATATGTTGCTGCTAACCTAAGTACCTTGAAGCAGTCAAAAGAGAGGTGGCCGGTGTCCTAAGATGACTGCTATGTCTGTCATTTGGGGATATTTTTAGAGAAAAACAAGAAGCTTGCACCTCCCCAGTGCAAACTCCAGAGCACTTCAAAGCCGAACTATTGCAGGAAGCCCAGGGTCTGCCGAGGACTCCTCTGCTCAGGGGGCTGGCGGGGGCGCTCCCGGAGCACACCTGCCTCTACATGGTGTTGCAACCTGTGCCCAAGCCAAGCTACGGTTGGCGTGTAGCTTTGGGAAAAAGACTTCACCTCTCTGGGCTTCGGTGTCCTCATAAGTAAAACGAGAGAAATCTCAGCAAATATTATTTCCTGACAGGGAGACACAAAGAAGTTATTGAGGTAAAATATAGCTGATGTGATCAGAAACCCAAGCCCAAAACTCTAAGATCCAAAATCCAAGGCTTGGTGAGCACAGCATGCACTGTAAGTGGAAAACTCACAACGAACCTCACGGGTCAAAACAGGAGCACTATAATGTAGTCTGTCCCCAACACTCTGGTGTCTAGCGCCCTGGAGAGCACACACCGACTTGCACCTACCTCAGGCGGGCCCATGCCCCTCAGGTTAGTGTGGACCTGGGTGACAGCCAGGGCTGTCAGAGTGGTAGGGCCAGCCAGTGAGAGAGACAGATGGCACAGAAGCGAAACTGAGGCTAGGGCTGGGCGGGAACGTCGTGGACATTGGCTGGCCATGTTGAGATATATGTGGTGTGAAGTGCCAGCACAGCCTGACAGTTTCCTAGCAGGACTCGCAGGCTCTGGTGGCCCCACACTACGTCCAGATCTAACGTCTCCCATGAGGTGCTCCTGTGCTCTGCCCTCCTAGCCCTCAGGAGAGAATGTTAAGGACACCACAAGAGGGTGACCTCCCTCTGCGCCTCTGTCTCATGCTCTGCCATCTCTTCAGTGCGTAGGTCCCCATGGCTCTTTGTGACACGCAAATTTGTCCAGTCTCAGTGACCCAGGGCATTTTCTGCTGTAGGACTCAGCCAGGTTCCACTGTGCCCAAAACAGAGCAAGCCAGCGGGACACTTTGGAGAGAGAGCTCAGGAGTGTAAGAGAGCAGAGCTTGCGTCAGGCTCTGGACACTCCAGGACTAACTGACAGAGTTGGGGCTTCTGTCTCCTATGATCACAGACTAGAGGACAGACAGCCCACAGTCCTGCCTCCTGGCTTGCCACCTTCAGTTTCTGCTCCCTGAAATCGACTCATCTCATGGGGCTTGCAGTTCTGCAGCAGCGCATACAGCATGAGCACTTGTGAGGACCACGGTTGGGTAGGCTGTTTAGCAGCAGGCTGGGGCCAGGGATTTTGGGGGGCACAGCTAGGTGGGGCACTTGGACTCCAGTGTGGGCAGTGAATTTCAATGTGGGCAAACATAAGGTAACACCCAGAAGGAGCAATCTATGCAGCCTGTCCCCAGCGTGCTGATGGTAACCTCTGGGGAAGCCATCTATGAATCACCATGGACAGTTTAATGAAGAAGGCTGTGCAGTGCATCGCGCGGCCCACACAGGGCACGGGGTGCAGAGGCTCGCTGAGGAGGAGAGTCAGGGGTCATGCAGAGAGACGAGGGACAGTGAGCACCGCCTGGCCCCAGAGGAGCTCAGTTTGACCACCTCATTTAGGAGGTCAGGGTAGAAATGGAAACAATTTAAGAAGACAGACATAGTGGCACTTACTGGGGTCAAGAAAGGCTTCTCCATGAAAAGGCTTTGCTCCTGCTTTATGTAAGGGTTGCCCTGTGTCTTTTGGCTGTATGAGTGTCGCCCGGTTTGGAAACTGCCCTCCTCTTGATTTGTCCCCTCCAGCACACGACCCCCAGCAGGGAGCAGTATTGGGCTGCTCTCATTTTGGTTTGTTTGGCTGGCATGGAATTGGCACCTGGGCACAGCACAAGCAGGGAATAAATGGTACAAGTTGGGGAATTTTTAAATGCTCACTAAATTTCATAAACATCATTTCATTACCCAACAAGCCCTGCTTGCACAACACCACATCTGAGCAGCAGATGCTAAAGTTTCCAAGACAAATTCAGCAGGGTCACTGCCCTTGAGGAGCTCCATCCAGTGTTCATGGAGGATACCACATATAGAACACTCTAAACAATCTGAGCAGGCTTATGATGTGAGCCTGGAATCGGTGACAGCAGGCGAAGGGGTCTCGTCCTCGACCCAGAGAAGCGCGACTGCTCCACAGGAAGTGAGCTGAGTCAGTCATCACCCTTGCAGTCTGTGGCTGTGCCCTTCAGAGATGGAAGGTCCAAGAAATGTCCTTGGCCCCCAGATGAGACCCAGGGGTATGTTGGGGAAGGTCCAAGGGCCGACACGAGACAGACATCCCTCTGCTCCAGGAGCTGGCAGGCAGGCGTTATTGCATCTGGAGTTGTCACATGTTATTGTGACCACAGTTGCCTGGCACTGAAGCTCATCCTCACTCTCCTAGCCTTTGCAACTCCTCCTGTGCACTGGCAGCAAGAACCCTTTGCTTTTTGTTCCACCATCCTGGAAAGGCCAGTCTCCCAGGCTGTGCACCCACAAGAGCCGGTGGAGTTCTAACCACTTGGGGAAGGGTCACTATCATGCAAACCTCAGCACCTGTCCCTCTTCCCTGCCCTCAGGTACTGTCCCACTCCCGCTTCTGCCTGTCCACAGCAAGCCCACCTGGCTCTCTTCATTTTAGAGCACCTAGCCTTCACAGGACTTCTTGAATGGACCGCCTCACCGCCCACCGGCCCAGTGGCCCCTTTCTGTCGGGCTCCCAGGCCCGCCTCCCAGCTCCCCTTTCCCCTGCACACATTCCCAGAGGAAGCCAAGTCCCTCCCTGGCCTGGGAGAGTTCTGACGGTCTTTTGCCTCTCAAGAGCACAAGAGCAGTATGCACACGTGGAAGCAACACTGTGAACTGGGGCCTCATCTGAGGCTCGGGGGGTATTGTTATGGCCTCTTAGGGTTATACTCTGAGTTTGTGTGCTTGCTGCTGGCCAAATCCAGTGCAGCCATTTACTTTGGTAAAGGGAAAAGGAACAGTGGAGAGGAGAGCCGGAGAGATGATGCAGACCTTCGGGCTTACTGTACTGCTTCCAACCATCTTCAGCTCACTCTCCTCTTTCTGTGGAAAGGAAACTGGGTCTTGGCCACCTAAGGTGCAGCATCTGCACATACTATCCCTGCCTTTGGGCTGACGAGAAGGGGACTGGCATTGGTCACAGGCTCCTCAGGAGAAAGCTTGGGGGACTTGCTTATCTCTATATGGAACAATACAGTCTAACTTTTAAAGTTCCATGCTGAGATGCTGGTGATGGTCTATGGTGGTGCAGGGCAACAGGCAGAGAGCTGCAGTATTGGGGAATCTGCAGTGTGCTGCGCCGCCAAGCTAGGATGCTTGTAGGTGAGGTGGGGCAGGGTGCATTCCAAAAATGTAGGGTGTTGCCACCAGGCTGGGGTTGTGAGATTCCCAAAGCAGAGATAAGAAATTTAACCCACCCTTTTGTAGCAGGGTTGCTGACTCCTAGCTAGGAAAATCAATTTTCAGAGTAAGTCCATAAGAGATTAACAAGGGTCTAGTCCACATGTGTAAGCATCATATTGCCTCCCAAGTACAGGAACTTGAAAGAGCAAATAAAGTCTGAAAAGTACAATAGATACTGTGAACAAGAAAGAAACTATTCAAAGGGAAAGAACAACTGGGGCAAGGGAAAGGAGAAAAAGAAAGATAAAAAGAAGATAAAAATAAACATATATATGTATATACACAGGCTAGCTTGCATAATTATACTGCTAATTTCTGCTGTTCTATTGAAAGGAGCAGTTAATGTGTAAATATTTTTCTCTCTTCTTTCCAATTTTTTGACCAATTGAGCATGCTTATATCTAGTAGTCTGAACAACTAATGTGAGGAAAACAATATACAAGAGAACAACCATTGTTGAATTCCTATCTTTTTATTTAGTGAAATTCTGTATTGTTTCTAATGCTTCTTTCTTTCTTTTTCTTTTTCTTTTTCTTTTTTCTTTCATTCTTTTTTGCTATTTTTTATCCTCTTCAAAGCTAAAAAGAATAAGGGCTTCTTGGAGATTTAAGTCATATGCAAGAGCAGAGATATGAGACACACCACGTCTTGGAACTGGGAGTATCTGGGCAGAAAGTGCTGGAGAAGTGCCCATCCCCGAGCAGGGGGGTAGCCCATTCTGTGGGTGGGGGCAGTTTTTGCTTTGTTTTGTTTTTTAGAATAGATAACTTAAATATTCTTTGGGCTCACTCAACCTGATCCTTTATCTGAGAGTCAGGTTCCTTTCTCAATTAAAACAAGTTGTTGACTTTTACTATGCCTGAGGAATTCAGGGTATGATGGATCTGGTAGGGCAGGAGCTGAAGCTTAACTAAGAGGATGCTGGTATGGGTCACCTTGGGTCACTTCAGCTGAAGCCCACGAGATACAGTATTCTTTAAAAGTACACATTTTAGTTATGCTTTCCTGTCGCCTTTCTACCTATTATTTCTTGTATCCTTCCTCACTATAGTGGGTTTATCTATCCCAAGGAGTCAAGGAGCATATGTTTTCCACTCAAGAAAACGGAGTTCTAGCTAACGTGGATGGAAACACTTCTGTTATGCCCATGGACATGAAAAGAAAGAGGCTGGGTATGCGGAGACCCTCAAGGTGTACAGGCTGGACTCCTCTGCTTCTCAAAGTCTAGCTAACTGCTCAAGTAGCAAACAGAAAATATCCTAACTTGGAGAGGTTATGTACATCACATGATATTAAAGATAATTGTAAGAACTCTGAGTGCAAAGAAGTTAAAAGAATCTTCATTTCTTGCATTGTCTTTTCATTTAAAATGAAACAGGCTCAGATAAAGTGACCTTTTTGATTTAATTTTTTTAAATAATTGGGAACTAGTTAATTTGTATTGATCACTTTCAGCATAAAGTTGCAGAGTTCTAGGATTTAGCCAGTGAAGCACACAGAAAGGAATCACAATTTCGTTTGGTTTGTGCTAGGGGCACTGTGCATGGCAAGACACCAACCAAGTGTCTTTTAATCACCAAGTCAAGCAATTCTTATAATGTTTTTCTTCTCTTTTTCTCCATGGGCAAGGCTATATGACTAGCTGTGCCACTAATTAGCAAGGAAATGTTGGGCAGGTTGCACAACTTCTCTCCCTTATTAATAGTCTTATTTGCTCATTTGAGAGTTTTGCCCCAGTGGATTCAGTCCCTCCCTAGCTTAAAAATCACTTTACAAATGTCCCTGTCCTTGCAGCCTGGCCTTTCCTGCAGTGCTTGGCAGCTCCCGCCACTTGCTTTGTCTAAGGCCTGCTCACCTGCGCATGGCCAGGCTGTGTCAGCTTGCTTGCATGGACCTTGAGCTCTGTACACTGGTTCACACAGACTCCCTGAGAAGAAGGACACGAGAAACAAAGGAGCACCATCCAGTTCTGTAATCATTTAACCAAGTCAGTGCGTCTGTTTCTAAAACAAGGACACAGGAGGACACGGGGACATAGACTTCATAGAGAAGGAAGAAGAGGGGGAAAAGGGAAAATAAAAAGGATGAAGACTCCACATGTACAGGTACTGATTCCCCACAATGAAGACATCCAGTATGTATTACAAACTGTACTAATTAAGAAAGTGAAGGAGACCGGTGTGGGGGAACCTTCCGCCAATACTTTTTGAAAGAGCACAACTGCTATTGTTTTTAAGCTTCAAATGTGTAATATTAGTCTACACACATAAAACTTTCACAGAAAATTTTAGACTGTTAATTCACTAGCTTTGGATCCTGAAAGGCAGTTTACATATTTTTAATATTGTTTTGTTTTGTGGTGCTGCAGATTGAACCCAAGGCCTCTCAAGTGCTAGGAAAGTACTCTAACACTGAACTACATGGCCAACCCCCATTCACACATTTAAACACATTTTAATGGTTTATACAGTTTCATCTTTTTTTTCAAAATTTTATTGATAAACAGATAGCAATGAGACAGTTTCAAATCAAATCGGAAGTACAGTTTCAACAAATAATACACTGCATATATTCTTCTTAGT
>NW_004524599.1:12746414-12792455 GCF_000260255.1 Octodon degus
TGGTTGGATCTATGCTCTACACTCTCTGCAGGTGTTGCAGCTGCAAGATTACACCCCAGGCATGTATGCCAGGCCTGAGCTGTGCCTGGAGAGGGCAAGGTGAAGTAGGGGGAAGAGGAAGCTCTCCCACATACTCACTGGACCTGGGCTAGGACTGCATCTAGGGATTCCCAGACTCGGCAGAAATTCCTACTGGGCGGGCGGGGTGGGGGAGGTACTGCGGAGTGGTGGGGGACAGCCCAAGGGGGTGGGAGAGGGTCTGGCCCACGCTGCGCCTGGGCTGGGACTGGTCCCGCTGGCATAGGGTAGCAGGAAGCTCTCCGCACACTCACCTGACCTGGGCTAGGACTGGGTCTGGGGGCTCCTGGAACTCGGCCTATACTATTTCATCTTTATATTAATGGAAATGCTTTGTGTGTATTCTAAAAGCAGAATTTTTATATTGTTAAATTATCATCAGTTTTAATCATTATCTATAAAAAATCAAGATGTTCTGAGCAATAATTTAAAAATACTCCTGAAGAAAAATTCTGCATATTGTCCAAATTATTTAAAGGTTAGAATAAGCACTTGCCTGGCAGGTTCAGGGCCCTGAGTTCAATTCCCGTACCACAAAAAAAAAAAAAAAAAAAAAATGCTTGGGAATTTGTAAAATCCCACAATGCATCCAAGTTTCCAATTCTGGTGTGTGATCCTAGATATTTATTTTCAGACATGTCCTTGTTAATCACCTTTTTGGCTAAATCATTTTTATGAAAATCATCAGGAGTAGACCCTGAGCTCTATTACCGAAGACTACAATGTATATCCATTGAATGCACATCAGCCTTTTAAAAGGGGAGCTTCAAAATTACTTGCCACCTCCAAAAATAGAGCTCATTTGTAGATTGCCTTCCATCAGATCTCATTCCAGGGGGTGACATATTTACGTATTTAACCCTTATGACAATCTGTTCAGATAATTACTGCTACTCTCCTCACTCACAGAGGAGGAAATCCAGACAGAGAACCTGACCAAGGTCCAACCCTAAGAGGTCGGTGCTGAATTACAAAGCTAGAGGACTGATCCCAAAGCTCGTTCTGTTTTTAGACAAGATTTTTATTGAAACATAACTCTCACACTGTAAAATTCACTGTTTTTAAAGTGAGTACTTCAGCAGCTTTTAGTATGTTCATAGTGTTGGGCAGCCATCATTAATCCTGGAGTACTTCAATCACCCCAAAAGTAGCCCATGCCTGTTACAGGATTCACCACTCCTCTAGCCCCTGACGCCACCACTACCCTGCCCTCCCTCACCCAGTATGGCTATTTCATATAAGTGGACCTCTACACTGTGTGGCCTTTTGTGTCTAGCTTCTTCCCTTAGTGTAGTAGTCACATAGCCAGGTAATACCATGCGTCAGTGTTTCACTCTTTTTTGTTAATGGATAGTTATTTGTTGTATGGCTGAAATCTATGTTATTTACCCATTCATTAGTTGTACACTTATGTCATTTTTATTTCTCACCTAGTAAGAATAACAATTCTATGCAGAGTCACATAGAAGTTTTTACATGAGCATACTCTTTTTGCTTTCTGGCAGCTGTTATCGCCCACGTTTAAAATTATAACTACTTCAGTAGATGTGGCATGGTATTTCACTGTGTGTTTGATCTACATTCCCCTGGTGATTTGTGATGTCAAATATTTTTTCATAAGTCTTTTAGATATTTGTATATGATCTTGGACAAAATAGCCTTGCAAATTCTTGTCCCACTCCCCCAACCCCCCCCCACTACCCCCACATACACTCTTTTTTTTTTCAAGTCTGGAAACAACCCAGAGCCTTTGCACTGAGCTACATTCTCAGCAGATTAAAAACAGTTTGAAGACTGGGCTGCATTAAGGTGAGAAGTTATCAAGGCTTGAACTTGCCGTCCTCCTCATTCGGCTTCCCAGAGCTCTGGGGCTGCAGGTGTGGACCACACATGCAGCTTCTGTCCCATTTTTAAATTGGATTCTTTGTTTTTTTTTATTGTTGCATTGTAACTATTCTTTACATATTCTGGATGTAGATCCATCGTCATTTGTAAATATTTTCTTCCATCTATGGGCTGTGCTTTTACTTTTCTGATGGTGTTCTTTATAAAGTACTAAAGATTTTAATGTCTATAAAATGCAATATTTTATGTTTTCTTTTGGATTCTGACACTTTTGAAGTCAAGTATAAGAAACCATAACATAATCCAAGGTCAAAATATTTTCTCTTAAAAAAATATTTTCTCTTTTCTTCTAAGCTGTACCCAGTTTTAGCTCTTACATATAGGTCTGGGAACCATTTTGAGTTAGCTTTTATATATACTATGAAGTAAAGAAAGATGATCCTTAGATGAGATGAATTGTTTTTCTCTTGCTGGTTTAAACATTGTGTCTCCAGCTTTCTGCAGCTTGGCTCTAGGGTCTCTAGGTATACATGTATCTGGGTCTTATCTGGAGTTCTGAACTTCTTCAGTGGATACAATAATACGTTTCATTTGACTTGAAACATTTCTGGCTATTGTCTCTTCAAATATTCTTCCTACTTTTCTCTCTTCTGGAAGTCTTGTTATGAGTATATTAGTGTACTTAACTGTATCACTTTGGTCAGAGCCACTGTGTATAGAGTCTGTTCTCTAGGTATCTCTTCTGAGATTCTTGCTTTATGTGTGTCCAAAGGTTTTGCCCTCTCTATTCATTGAGAGTGAGTTATTGATTTCTGTTTGGCACTGTCCTCTGTCCTTCGGTGCAGAGCTTTGTGAGGTTATTACCCAAGCACCTTCTGATATTAACCAAGAGAGATTATGTGGTTAAGGCAGATATAGTTTTCTATTTATAGTAGTACAATTAGCAACACTAATAATGGTTAATGAAATTTAGCAATTGACAAACTTTTATAACTAATGGATTTGTATTTTAGACCATAAGAGCAAACACTATGACTGCATAGCTAAGCAGATATTAAATTGTGAATTTGTATTTAAATTAGTTCCCCTAAGTTCTGTCTGGTCACCTTCCCTTGAGGTACCTGGAGTCTTCCAGGCAGACTAGTTCACCTCACTTACCTGTGGCCACCTCTGTCTCCAGAGGATGCTGTCATAGATCTGGGTCTAGTTCTGGGCCTAGCAGTATGCCTCAGGACACCTGGTCAGGATCTACCAAACTCAAACTTGACCAGGTGGGCCTGGCTTGGGTCTGGCGTTGTGCTTGGTTTCTTCCTGCTGTGGCCCGTGGTAGTGAACCCACTGTGTCTGGCTGGCTAGATGTTCTGCTCCTGGTTTAGCTCACTGGGTCTCACCCGTAGCCTCTCTGCAGTGAGTTCCACTGCCCAGTCCCAAACCAGGTCTCTCTGTGAAGGGGTGTTCCAGCACCCAACCAGTCCCAACCTGGGCCTCTCTGCTCTATGTTAGTATACTTAATATATTTTGTGTGTTTTGGAGGTTTGTTCAGTTTCCTTCCTTATGCTTTCTTCTCATAGTCAGACTTAATCCATTCAATTGACATAGCCTCAAGCTCACTCATTTCCCCTTTTTATCTGATCAAATCTACTTTTAAGCATCTATTGCATTTTTATTTCAGTTATTGTTCTTTTTAACTCCATAATTTCTATTTCATGCCTTTTCAAATTTCCATTTTTACTGATAGCTTGAATATAGCACAACATAATTCTGTCATTCAATGTCCTCTCTTAGTTCTTTGAATATGTTTATAAAATTTGATTTAGGATCTTTGCCTAGTAAGCCCAAAATCCTGTCTTCCTTTGTCATAATTTTTCTCAATTGATTTTTCTTTTTGTGTATGGGCCATGCTTTCCAACTGCATATATGTGTGTGCATCTGTATATGTGTGTGTATTCATGCATACTTTTGTTAAAAATTGGCCATTTTAAGTAAAACAGTGTGTCTACTCTTCAGATCAGATTCCCAGCATTTTTTGTCTATGTATATGTTGTTTTTGTAGCTCTTTCTGGAGTGCTTTTTAATTATAAAATGTACAGTGTTGGTGTAACACAACCCACTGAACAGTTTTCCTATTGCTGGGACAAAATACCTGGTGCCTGCAATTTAGAAGAGGAGCATTTGGCTCGTGGTTCACAGGCTTCGGTCTGCAGTGATTGGTTCCAAGGTGGAAACGTCACTGTGGAAAGGTGCAGTGGAAGACAGCTGCTCTGCTCATGGCCTCTGGGGAGCCAGGAGCAGAAGAGCCTCAAAAATACAGTAAGGGGCCGGGGAGATGGCTCAGTGAAATAAGCGCTTCCCTGGCAAGTGCAAGGGCCTGAGTTCAATCCCTGGTTCTGCAAGAAAAAAAAAATACAATAAAACCCTGACTTCACAAATGCTTCTGTTTGCAAATAATTCAGCTTGCAAACGAAAGTGTTTTTCAAAATTTTGCTTCCATTTGAAAAAATCCACCTCAGATGACAAACACGACCATAGCCATATTCTGCACACAAACGCAAACATAAACATCCTCCCCAATACCATAAAAAATTAAATTCATAAAGCAGGTACCCCTGTTTGGTCAGACACCTCACCTCTCCACTCTCCACAGCACAGCAAGTCAGTAATTGATATCTTACCTACAAATGAAGAGCCCCACCCAGTCTCACATCCCATGACTCCCTTCCTCCAAATTTGAGCTCATCCAGCTGTGAATTCATCAATTGGTTAACTGATTGATGAAGTTAGCCCTCCCACAATTCATTCGCTTTTCCAGTAGTCTCTTAAGAGAGCCAAGTTGACATGAACATTTCACTACTCTACATTATACTATTCTAACCTTTTTTATTAAGTTGGAGTGCATTCTCAAATAATGATGCAAAGTATAGAGTAGTAAATACATAGATGAGAAGCAGTGGTCTACTGTTATCATTAAGTATCTTGCATTGTACATGACTGTGTGTTATACTTTCTCCATATTCTTTCTCCATAACACTGTCAGCTCCATAAACTTGCTTCTTCAGCGTCCCATAGACATGTAAGTAATGCTGTTGATTTTGACATTGGGACCACTATGACAGCCACAAGCAATGAGAATTTTTCTGCTCCGCTTTAATCCTATGTGTTCACCATTCTATATACAATCCAGCATTAACCAAAATATTATGTGCCACGTGATTGTGTATATTTTAGAAATTACATATGCAGAAAGATCCTCATTAATTTCATTTTAGGATAATAAAAGGATGTTACAAGAAATGTTTAAAAAACTACAAAAGGAGATTGTTCTCTGAAAATAGAAACTTCAGCCACTAGGGAAGTCTAGACTTCGTAGACCAATGATGGCAAATGTTTCAGAGATTTCAGTGGTACGAACAGCCCACTGCAGCATGCTGACCATAGATTTGCCACCACTGTGCTGGACTGTCCTGTTCCTGCCACCCACTTACCCTACTTCTTCTGCTAGGACACCTCCAGCATATACCCATAACCTATGTTTTATTCAAGTTTCACTGACAATCGACATAGAGTGTGGGTGGTAAAATATCACAGGTCATTGCAAGTTCTTCTTAGGAAATTAGGAAGGTTGGGAAGTGAAGTGGGAATCAATCACAGAGAAAACATTAGAGTATTTTTCCTAATAAGAAAATGTCACATTCCAGTTAATCACAAATTCTGTATACAATAGTCATCATATACACCAGTGAAAAGTTGCTGGAAAAAAAAATTAGAGGCCAATAAAATATGCATCATCTATGCCAACTTATTTTGATGATCTAATAAGATATTTTTAAAACTTTATAAAAATAAGAGATATCAGCTTTAGAATATAATATTCATAAGTAGCTTTATAATACAAAATAAAACATATAATGCAAAATAATGATTAGGGTACCTACTGAGCCCTGTTTGGCTGGATTTTTAAAATCCTAAGTAGTTTTGGACAAACTGGATCAGAAAAGTTTTTAGAGTTGTACAAAAAGTACCTTCAGAATCTGATCTTTTCTTCATTTGTAGATAAGATATCCATTACTGACTTGCTGTGCTGTGGAGAGTGGAGAGGTGAAAGGGCTCCCACTTCCACCGTGCATTAGCAGGGCCCCCACCTGAGCTCAGGGGATTTCTGCTTACTAGTGGGTGTGGTACATGTAGACGCGTGGCATTTTCTTCTCAAGTATTTTTGGTTTGGATTATGGTTGGGATTTTTGTTTTGCTTTGCTTTGTTTGTGAGTTTTGAGTTTCTTGTGGCTTGCTTCTGTCAAATTTACTTTCATCCATCTACTGGTGTTACATTAAAACAAAATACCCAAAAAGTCAAAAGGTCAGGGGAACCCTGTATGCTTATCCCCTGATTTTCAAAAATAAATACTCTTATAGAAGTTGTTGTGAAGTTCACTTCACAAATATTTGTCACCTGCACCTCAAAGTCTAAGAGGAGATCCTATGTACTCCCAGAAAAAAGGAAGGGCACACTTCCTCAAGGACATACTCCCAGTAGACTTTGTAAATGAGAACTAGTTAGTTCTGCTTCGCTGCACCTGCACTTGAATGCATTGGGGGTGGTATCTAACCAGAGAGCCTAGTAGGACCATGCCAGCCTTGATAGTTATTCTCCTTTCTAATTGATTGCACCATCCATTTGGTGGTTCCAGCCTGTATCTGAACAAGTATTAATGACTCTGAGAGTCACCCCAACTGTAAATACACTGAAAGCTTCGTGTTGGAAGTTGTAGCATCCCCCAGGTCTATATCCATCTGCAACTCCATTGATGTCTCTTGCACTGCAGTAAATGGTACTTAAACTGCAACTTCTGAATGAGCACCATAGAATCAATCCCTTATATTTATAAGATAAACAGTGATGAACAGCTTTATTACTTGACTTTTTGTTTGGTGGGCACTTTGTTTCTACAACAGCATCCCTTGTTGAGATAGGCTGTTCCATTCCATAGCATCTTCTACCAGGACGGTTACCCAGAGTTTCCTTGGATAGCTCCCAACTGGATATGGTAGGAACTGTAGAGCTGAACCTCAGAGAAGAGGGGCCCCTGGCCTGGTCTCCGCCTGATTGGCTCTCTAGCTTTTTATTGAAATGGCCCCAGGGAGGATCCTTCCTGCCTTCAGCATTGTAATAGCCCCTACCTATGAGCAGCTGCATTCTGAAGCAGCGTGGTGTTCACGGATCACTGTTCCCTACAACATTCCTCCAGCCTATGCCTGCATGCTGCTTTTCTGTCATCTTGCTTTGTTATATGTCCTAACTACTTTTATCTCAACCTCAGTTTTCATTGCCACTTTGATTTTTTTTTTTTGTTTGTTTGTTTGTTTTTTTGTATTTCAGGGAAGGGTCTACAGGGTGTTTAGGGTCTCACTATTAGATCAGACTCGTAGTGATCCACCTGTTTACAGCCTCCCAAGAGCTGGGATTACAGGCATGTGCCACCAAACCCAGTCTCAATTGCCATCTCAGCATGCCCTGGGTGAGGGACTGTCACAGCAGGCCCAGAGAACGAACCCGGGCCCCTGCACCTGCTTGCAGGCACTTTAATCCTCTGAGCTATTTGGCTGACTCTCATTGCCACTTTGAAATGTGTTGTCAGAAAAGCTTCAAATCCAACAAATTATTTCCATTTCCTCCCAACAACTCCCTACTCCAACTTCACAGTATCAGAATGGCAAGAGTTTAATAACCTCAAGGTAGGCGATCATTTCCTCACCATTACCATTGCCTGGATTAGGAGTGTGTCCACAGAAACTGAGAGTGGGGGCTAGGACCACCTGCCAGCAGCACACAAGTGACTCAAGGATGGCCTGGCTCCCAGGGGCTGCTGTCTTTGCAGATGAAAGAACTGAAGCACTTGGTTTACATTTGAATTTGGTCCAGACTTTCTCCTGCAGGGCTTTCTCTCCATCTTATTTGTGGTCTCCCTTGAGCCCATAAGAAGCTGTACGAACAAAGTCACAAGGCTATGTTTCTTTCTTCCCTTTCAAAGACTCTTTTTTCTCTGAAACCTTCCTGGACAGGTTGCAAATGAGATGACCGTGTGGAGTGATTAAGTGGTTAGACAAGTTAAAAGCAATGCAGGATGCCTTGCTTAAGTTAACTACTTTATTTTCTCTGAGCTCACAACACACAGAGGTCTGAGGCGGAGCTTGTCAGTTTTAGCTGCAATCTCTGTCCCTTTCTCCTGCATGCCACTGGCTCCTGCACCCTGGAGAGGACCCAGGCAGCTGACAGGCACAGAGACAACCTCAAGCTATGCTTTATCTTGCTCTAATTATTTTGAAAAAATGGTAGAAGTTTTCTTAATGTTTTGGGGCTACTCTGTGGTCATTATTTAACAATTTCAACTTTGCAAAAAATGTAGAAAAGTAAAAGTCATATCTTTTTTTTTTTCAGAACTAGGGATTGAACTCAGGCCCTTGCCCTTGCCAGGGAAGTGCTTATTCCACTGAGCCATCTCCCCAGCCCCTAAAATCATTTCCTTTTAATCTACTCAGAATGTACATGACATTTTGTTAGTCATTCTTGCATATGTCTCTTTGCAGGGTGTATGCATGTTTATTTCCACATAGCAGAGTACCAAAAACTTAGTAGCCTGAGTGGACTCAAACTTGTTTTTTTTTAATTAAGTTTATTGAGAAGCAAATAGCAATGAGACAGTTTCAAAACAGGTCAGTAATATAGTTACAATAATTAATACATTGCATATTGTTGCCTTCCTAGTAGCTATTGATAGTACAACATGCAGACATGATATCATGTCCAAACACTATTAGTACAAATCTTTCTTCTAATTAAATTAAGAGAATGGAGCTGTATATCTATCCTAACTACTTTGTATATACAGATACAAAATGGTCCTTCATTTATATCCCCTTTTTTGTTTAGTTTTGTCAGAGATGGGTATTCCATTGCCATTTAAATATTGTAGGTGCATGAATTCAGCAAAATAATCCAATATAGTCCAGTAGTCCATAATAGTAGTGGGTTATCTGTAGGACTGGCAATGTCAGAAGTAGTTGACTTGAGTCTTTTACAGATCCGCATATTAATATGGCTTTACTTTTTATACCTTGTTTTCTATACTTTTCTGCTGGATGGTTAAGACCAAGATAAAGCAAGACATATATAACAAAAAATGTAATTTTTGTATCTGATAAGGTCAGTCAGATCCCCTCAGGATTTACCCTGAAACCTTGTACCGCAGTTTGTAGAACCTTTGTCAGTGTCAGCCATGTGGATGAGTCACGGCCACTGCTTGACCAGTTTGCTCTCTTTGAAAGCCTGAGAGAATATTGTCTCTCCAGGTGGCTTTCCTTAGGCACACTCTACATCATTGATCACTTTCTTCTGTGGCCCCATAATCTCCTTGATCAGAAAAATTGGGACACTACCGAGTTACATGATGTTATAGTACAGGTTCTCTTATGTCCTGAGGACTCAAACTTGTTATGAAGCAGTTTCTGTGGGTCAGGAATCCAGGCACGAGATGACTGGCCCATTGTTCAGGTTCTCCAGTGATGCCAAGATTTGATTGGCACTGTCGTACCATCTGATGCTTCATGTTTTAGGAAGAATTGATTTCTTTGCAGCAAAGCACCACATCTTCCTCGAGCCAGCAGGGGGTAAGCATCCCTGCTGCTGCCATGTTCAGATTTGCTGTCTTTTACCCTAGAACCAGACTAGAGGGATCATGTAGTTGGGCAAGACTCACACTGATGATCTTTTGAATGAATCCAAGGTCAACTGATTGGTCTTCTTAATTACAAAATTCTCCATGGCCTATAAAATACCATAATCACAAAATAGGTATGGCATCCTATTCATGGCTTTTGTTTGTACTTCAGGGGATCGGATTTTGCAATGGCCAGAGTAACTGGGCTTACGGAAAATTCTGCTAGCCATACACACACGACACCTCACAGACTGTCCATCGTATTTTGTAGTGTGATTTTTTAAAAAATGAATGTGTGATGAACATCTCTCCTGCCTAATAAATACAAATCCACATTTTAGGGATGAATAGTATTCTATTTTATGTTTTAAAGTAATTACAGGGACAGAGAGATAGTTCAGTGGACTAAAGCAGCTGCTGAGGCATGCTTAGATAAGCTCAGGGACTGAGATTTGATCCCCAGCACCACATGCCACACCAGCCCTGCCTTCAGAACAGGCTGAGCCAGTCATAGTCCAGGTGTGGCGACACATGCCTGTAATCCCAGCACTGGGGAGGCTGAAAGCAGGAGAATCACTATGAGCCCCAGTGGCATAGTGAGGCCCTGTAATGACCAAATACATTTAAAAACAATAGATAAAATAATTAATTGCATATTGGACAGGTAAGTTGTTCCCAATATTTCCTTCCTATAAATTATACTAGGAAGAACATCCTTAGTCACTTGGCTTTAGCTTGTGTGATCATTTTCTGTGTGCAAATATGAAGCAAATCAGTGTATTGAAACAAAAGATAACCTACAAGGAATGCAATGACAGCCCAGGCAGGAATGCACGCGCTGCTTGTCTAGTGAAGCACTACCTCCAGTGCAGGGTTCTCTGGGTCCTTGCTCCCAGTGCTGCTGACTTATTAGCATCCTTGAAGACTCCTAAAAATTATTGCCACTGACAAAACATTCAAAAATAATACAAAGCAGAGTTGTGATCCTAACTTGTCAGTGCTATTGTTTCTTGCCCTTCCCCATTGTTTTTCATATTGATTAAACAACACTCAAAGAAAAGAGATTCTTATTTTAATTCCTGCGCTATTGTGAAAAGAGGCAACAAGAAGGCTAGACCACTGTAGAAGTTTATAACTTATTGATATTAGATGAACAGTGAACATGTTGAGACTATAGGAGGAACTCAAGTTCCAAATGAAGGCACTGAGGAAATATGAAAGTCTTCCTCTTAAAAAAACAAGAGAACAGAGCTGGGGAGATAGCTCAGCAGTCTAAGCACCTGCCTGGCAAGCTCAAGGCCCCAAGTTTGATACCTGGTACCACATACCATATGAGGCCCCGAAACTCCAGATGCACTGTGCTGGCCACCAAAACTGGGCATGGTGGTGCACGCCTTAATCCCAAGGCTTGGGAGGCTGGGACAGGAGGATCACTATGAGTCTGAGCTACATAGTGAGACCCTGTACCAAATAAATAAATAACAAGACAAGAGAACAAATCAATATTTAATAACATTTGCCTTTTTAGATGTCTTGTAGCACTTCCAATACAGCTTCACTTCCCATGCTTTCAGTTAAACTGGTAGTGAAATGGAAATATGAAATGGAAAATTCTATGAATGAACTCATAATTTTTAAAATTTCACATTCTTTTGATAGCAGAATAAAATTCTCATGCTGTTGTGCTCCATCTATCCTGAAAATGAATCATCCCTTTAGCAGCGTATCCACTCTGTATATGCTACCTGCCCAGTCATCACTTAGTGACTGGCTGATTAACACAATGACTGTGGGCACAGGATCACAACACTTGTGCCCAAGTAACCTGGGGTAGAGGAAGGAGCATGCTTACATTCACACAAATTTTACTACAGTATATTATCATTGTTCTGTTTTGATATTCATTACTATTAATCTTCTACTGTGCCCAATCTATAAATTAAACCTCATCATAGATGCATATAGTAATACACATAGTAACTAAATGACTTTCTACTATGACTTCATGCAAACACTGAGGCCTTCGAGTGTGGATACAGGGGCATCCTGTGCTTAGCACCTCCTCAGGGCAGGGTTAGTTTCAACACAAAAAATATGGGTGTGGAGGCTGGGCAGCTCCATGGTCTAATCACTTGCATGGCAAGCACAAGGATGAGGCTTCAATCCACTGAAACCAGGCATGCTGGTGCACGCCTGTAATCCCCAGCGCTGGGGAGGCAGAGACAGGGGGATCGCTATGCGTCTGAGCTTTGTAGCGAGACTCTGTACCAAATAAATAAATAAATAAAGAGTGAGCATGATAAACAAAACCTCAAAATTACAAGATTAAATTACAAGATTACAACAGAAAGAACTATTAGGGCTGTAGGTAAAGATGCTTTAAAAAATGAAGTAGCATTTCAGGAACCAGTATACATTTCCTAACCTGGAGAGTCAGGAAAAAGGCTAAGAGCTATGTGCACAAAATGAACAAGTATTTCAGATCACTTGCACTGCAGGATGACTACTGTGAACAGCAGTGTGTTATGTATTTCAGAATTGCTATGATGTAAGCTTGAAATGTACTCGCCACAAAAAAATGACCAGTGAGGCGATAAGTGTGCTATTTGCCTTGCAGTCCATCCAGGGAGGGTACCTAGCCCAACTCATTCCAAAACTTCATACATGTTACATTTTTATTATTTATTATTTTTATTATTAGTTACCAATTTAAAATTTTCAGGGAAATTTTTTACGTCAAAGGGAAATAAATCACAATATATGGAAAATGCAGATTGTCAGAAATGGGTGTGAATTGTATCCAAACTGCTAAATATTTGATAATGGTCAGACACATTCTTCCCTTTCCACCAGACAGCTTTGTAACCATTGAAATGTTTTAAAACAAACAAAACCAAAACCAAGTAGTCTAAATATCTATAACCGTAGCACCTTCCGTGAGAAACTGTGGATGTAACAGACAAATCTGTATAGAGTTACATGCACTGAGCACGATGTGAAAGTGGAGACACTCGTCATATAATGTACTATTCCCCTGGCCATCCTGAGTGCCCCGAGCTGGTCCACCCCTGAGGACTCAGCCACACGGGGCTTGTCACTTCCACCGCACCACACCCATGGTGTGCCAGTGTTTGAGCCTCCTGTGCTCACTGCACAGGTCTCACCTCAGTCGTAGGTGCAAAGGTAAGAGAGACCTTGCTTACCTAATTAAGTCTCAGAGTGAGAGTAAAGAAATTTCCCACAGCTTCTGGTCATTTGAAAAGAAATATTGTCTTCAAAGGAAAGTCTTTACTGATATGTGAAGTGCGAAGCATATTTCTCTTGTTGCAGGCTAACCTTGCCAAGGAGAATTGAATTTAAATAAGGATGCTCTGCAGCCTATTAATCTAAGGTGATGGGGTGGCAGAGAAAATCAGTTGCTAAGCATTGGGTAGTTCATGAAGAGCACAGTGTCCACTCAGGCCTGCATGTGTTTGGTTTCTCTTCTTCTCTGGATCTGCCTGTCTAATGGGTCACCCTTTGCTGCTCAGGAAGGGGATAACAAAGGCGTGGACGCTCACAGGACCTTACCCCAGCTTCCAAGCAGAGGCAGAGAATCCACCTCCTGCTCCTGCTCAGAGGCCTGCATGCCTTGACCCTGAGCACGCTGAGCACCTGAGGGCTCCCCTCCTCACCCTGCAGACCCTCCCCCACTTCCCAGGGGCTACTTCCGACCTCGTCCTCTGCCATGCTGGCCCATAAGCCTCTCAACTTCCTTGCCTCCATGGGCATATCTCGGTCTCCCATAATTCAAAAGAATCAGACAGCCATCCTTGCATCTTATAATGTGTTGCCACCACCTCATCCTTTCCTCTCCCTTTCACAATCTAGATCTCTCTTACAGAAGAACCTGTACCACCTCCCTGCCCTTCCCAGCACAACAGATTTTGCCCCATATTCCACCACATATAAGGACTCCAGCAAGCTCCTTATAAAATTCAGACATGTTGTATATTTTTTAAAAATGCCTCTTGGGCCTCGTCTCCTGGATTTCCCAGACACACAGACCCATTGTGTCCAAAACTAAGCTGTCATCCACCCATCCACACCACACCCAGGACAAACTTACTTCTCCTTTGTCCAGAGGCTTGATGGCAAAGCCTTTGTTCTTCAAGACACATCTTCCTGGCTCGACCAGCCCTTCAGACCCCTCAGTCCCGCTGGTTGTTCCTTCCGAGGACCCTGCTCCCTGTCCGTGGTGCCAGTCACCCTTTAGTGAATGCTTCTTGCAGTTACTGAGTACTTCAGTGTGGGCCAGAGTGGGAGGACTTGGGGGAAGGGTGCAGCTCCAGCTCCAATCTGTCTCCTCCACCAGTTTCTGCAAACCCACATTTGCAGACCTAACTCTACTTCTCGAATTATTGCAATAGATTCTGGCGGCCTAAGAATAAAGCACAAATATTCACGTGGCATAAAATCATCTCACAATCCTAGCCTCACCTCTCTACTAGCTTATATTGAAGAGCATGAACCACAGAGCTCCCCCATGAGGTATGTGTGTGCCCTCAGGCAAGGTTCAGACCCTCCCTGTGCCTCAGCTCTCTCCCTTGTGAGCTAGGGATAATTGTACAAGAATTTACAGGGTGCAGGGAACACCAGACCTGCTGATATCCCTCCATGCTTTATAACAGCACCTGGTGTGTGAGACTCTTGAATGTACTTGTTAGCTGTGCACCACCCTCGCCTGCGGTGCCCTCCCTCCCCTGCGGTGTCCTCCCTCATCTGCAGTACCCACCCTCGCCTGCAGTGCTCACCCTCCCCTGCCGCGCCCTCCCTCCCTTGCAGTGCCCTCCCTACCCTGCAGTGCCCGCCCTCACCTTCAGTGCCCCCCCTCACCTGCAGTACCCACCCTCGCCTGCAGTGCCCACCCTCGCCTGCAGTACCCACTCTCACCTGCAGTGCCCTCCCTCCCCTGAGGTGCCCGCCCTCACCTTCAGTGCCCACCCTCACCTGCAGTACCCACCCTCGCCTGCAGTGCCCACCCTCGCCTGCAGTACTCACCCTCACCTGCAGTGCCCTCCCTCCCCTGAGGTGCCCGCCCTCGCCTGCAGTACCCACCCTCACCTGCAGTGCCCGCCCTCACCTTCAGTGCCCTCCCTCTCCTGAGGTGCCCGCCCTCACCCTTAGTGCTCACGCCCGCCTGAAGTCACTCCTTTTCTCTCATGCATGTTATGAACACACTACTCTCCAGCAAAGCAAGAGCACACAGTTCCCCAATCATCCATGATGGTAATACCAGGCCTGCACTGTTTCGGGTTTACTCCCTTTACCAATCTGTTTAAGTCTTCCTCTTCGCCTCTCAGGGGTCAGCACACTCATCACTTTTCTAGCAAGTCTTCCCTGAGGCCCGAGATGGTCCCACCGAGACCCCGTATTTTGGCATGCATTGCTCCAATGGGCTGTTTTCCTGAATCTCAGAGTGACCCTTTGAGAATGCTCAGCGCACGCCTACCTTATTCTGCTCACTAATGTAAGCCTCCCAGCTCCTCCCCTCTATTAACCAGTGGTCACTGTGTGTCTTTCCTTGTAGGCTATGAGGCGCTTATGGGCTTAGCCTATGTCCTGACTGACTTTGAGTCTCTAGCACCTAGCGAGATGCCCAGTGCATAGTGGGCACATGCTTAAGTTAATATCTCTTAAGTGTGCTGGTGAGAAATGGGCTACTTTCAGAGAAAGATGGGAACCTGCACCAGTTACTGACACTGAGGGACACTTAGGCAAAGGATGGATAGCAGTTGGATCTGAAATTCATCGGTGCTATAAACAGAGACTGCTGTAACTACTTCACCCATCGTTAAATGGTTATTACTATATGAACATTTTCTATAGTGTGGAGGGGTTAATGTATTCTCATTTGATTCTGTACTGCCACATAATTTCAGGTCTTTCCAAGGACATAATAATACAATTCACAGTGACATTTTATTCCATGCACTTGATTCAAGGGTCACACACAAAGTTCTGGGAAGTTTTACACGCCCCTTATCTCATAGTTGTCCGCCTTTGATGAAGGGTAAAGAGACGCACACCCTGACGACCATTTCTTCTTGTTGAGCACGAGATGGAAATCTCCATAAATTATACAGAATTATAATCAGGAGCTAATTTTATAGTTTCTATGGAAATGGCCTAAGACCATAAACACAAATATGTACTTCTTTATTGCTCTAATGGAATATAATTTTATAAATCAGAACTATGCAAAAGAAATTCAGAGATAAATACTTTAGGTTCAAATAATTTTCTTTTCTATTCTTTGAGCACATAGTAATTTCTATTCTATTAAGTAGTAAAGATTGATTAAAATGAAAACTGTTCAACACACTGACTAATATATGTCACCTTGAAAGTGACCTTGGAAGAGAGGCCAGCATGCAGGCTCCACAGAGTGCCAGTGGGAGTGGGTCCACTCCCAGGAAGTTTTACACGGCCCTTATCTCATGGGTTGTCCAACTTTGATGAAGGGTAAAGAGATGCACACTCAGGTCTGGGGTCCCAGGAAGTCCCCAGGCATCACCAGACCTAGCTGAATCCATTTCAATAATTAGAAGGAGTCAAGGTCCCCTTTCTATGTCCTGGAGCATGGAGTGTGATGGCAAGTTTAACCTGTTTGCCGTTGTCTTTGTAAGGAACTACCATTGCTGGAATGAGGCTTGGATGACGAGGCCGGATCTTCCCGTTGGATTCGGAGGCTGGCAAGTTGTGGACAGCACACCCCAGGAAAACAGCGACGGTAAGCTGCATCATTCCTTGGGGAAACTGTCCCACTGTCTATTTCTCTTTCAAGTTTGCATTTGATATGCTGGCACCACAGCCCTCAGGGACAACACCAGAGGTGCCCTTTCTGGGCACACGTATAGATTAACCACCTGCCAATCAGGTTTAATCTCATTTTCATCATTAGCTTTATGCTGATTACTTTACAACTTTTAGAAAAAGTGTATAAAGCTTCACATATATAATTCATCTACACTTGCTTTGATAAGCAGTTCTGAAGACAAGGGGAAAAACACCCGTGTAAGCATTTTTACTAGACTATAAAATATAACCGACCCTCCCAGTCCACAATGATAAGCTAGAAGACAAGAGAGAAAATGCAGGATTTAAAACATAATTATAGATCGTCCTTTAGATTATTGTTCCTCCAGAACCTGATTTCCTTTTATATTGTGTGACTACTTTCAAAACTTAAGTATATGAGCATCTATCTCCTAACCTGCCACTCCGCTGAGCAGGGGCAGCTGTGACCCACCCTGGTCATTTTTGCAGCATCACATCTTAAGCTCCCACTGCTCTCTAACATGATGATAGAGAAGATCAGTGGGCTGGGGCTTCGTCTTTATTTATGTCTACTTCCTCACATGTTAATATGAGACGGTGATGTGCATATCTGTACATACGTGCATAAATATTTAGTACATATTTATAACGGAATCACATGACAAAACTGGACTTTAAGGCAGAAATTGCAACAGTTTTAGCATGCTAGACCGAATATCTAAAGCAATTGTAGAGGGCACAAATGACGGCTAATTTTTGACAAGGTATGGAAATGTGATTAAGATTTAAAGAATTAAGAGGGTCAGTGTGACCCTCATGACTTGCTGGATATTGGACACTGCCTAACATGTGTGCTTAATGTCCACATTCTAAAGTGGATATGCGTCCATGTTGTGCAAAACCAAAAATCAAAACAGCAGAAACATGAACTCATCAACACTCTCTATATCTCAGGTACCAGAGGAAAAGTACGTGTAAGCCAACGACCTGGCACAAACCCACTGGGGGAGGTTTGAAATGTGGCAGAATAGGCTTCCCAAGGGTGTGGTCCCGTACTCCTTGCTGACTTCAAATTTAGGTTTAAGCAACCATTTCTAATCCAGTCCTTTTGATTATATATCCGGGCCATCTGCTGTCCCTAGCCCTGGAGAGTAAGGGGAGAAAATCAGCAATGAAGTCGAGGAGGACTGGTCTCAGTAAAGTCGCATTCAGGGCTGCCAACCACCCATTTTTTATGAAAGCAGAGACCACAAATTCATGTGTCTGCCTTCCTCTGTGTGACGCAGGCATGTACCGCTGTGGCCCTGCCTCTGTCCAGGCCATCAAGCACGGCCATGTGTGTTTCCAGTTTGATGCACCCTTTGTCTTTGCAGAGGTAAGTGGAAATTGGAGGAAAGTGCTGTTACTCCTTAGTCTCTTAACACCTGAGAGAAAAGGGCAGGAGGTTGTTACGTCTCAGTTTCCCAGGCTCATGGTGTACGTCTTACATTTGCAAAGTCAACTAGACTCCAACCCCAGATTCTTTGTGCATAATGTGATTCTTAATTAACATTTTTCTTTACTCCATGCGTTGAGATTTTCTCCCATAAAAACAAATGATTTACTGGCTGGTAAATTTAATGTCCCTGCTTCAGAGAAATTAAGGGGCTAATTGCATCATTCGAGAGACGTTTGGTAAGAGAGAGCCCATAAGTGGAAATTTCAGAGTGTAAGACTTGCTTCTGGGGCTAGCCCAGCAATTCACATGAAACCAAATCTACAAACCCCCACTTGTGATCTTCGCTTGGTCACTGTAGTCCATGTCTTGCCACTGGGGCAAAGAAGGGGAGGCCCAGCGTGCTGCTCCAGTGGAGGACTGCAGCCCATTTAATAGGTTAGGAGGGTCAATACGTGAAGGGTCTCAAGGTCCAGAAACACTGAGAAGGGACTGAAAGCAGAGAAAGCAGTTAAAGGATGCTCCAAAGCGAGTGCCTGAGAGGAGACTGAATCGAGTAAGTGTCAGACCAGGAAAGCTAAGAGGCTGCTGAGGACTGGGCAGTATTTAAAAAGTTGAGAGGCATGACTCCCCCAGTGTATCTGCCTCAATTAACACACTGAAATAATCTTTTTCTTTCATTGAGTTCTGGCTAGACAATCACCGTACCTACCATCCAATGCCCTTGGAAGCCTTTTATAGTGGGCCTTCTTAGTCACCCCATTCTATCAAAAAGAAAAGTTAAATAACCTTTTAATAATCATCTGTTCTATTCAACAAATGCTAAGATTTGAAGCTGGGTAGGCACCTGAGCTCAGGTTGGGAACCACTCCTTACAATTGCTGTGGAAGAAATATTTGTGGTGAGGGAATCAGAGGCTTCCGCCCTTGGGAGGCACGATCCTTAGTGGGAGATGCCAGTGCCATTAGCACACCAGAAGGGAACAGCAGCAAGGCACGAGATGCCAGGAAGCCAGTCATCAGATGAGCAGCACACAACGCACAGTCTGCGGCTGGCCGTACACAGAAGTGTGTTAATGGAGAACTAGGGCTGGGACCTGAAGCTGGATAGCAAAGATCACAAGACACTGTTTAAGCAAAGAGGGTGACCTGAGATCAGACTGTGAGATTCTGTGTGAGTAGAAATGGTCACTGAGTATTATGGCTCTGCCTGTGATTTTCTGCCTTCAGGAAACTGCATCAAACTTATCTTCAGCTCATAATCATTTATCATGTTATAACCCCCTTATGAGTGTTGTGCGGTCACATGGGAGGGACTGATGATCAGCACTTATTCAGACAAAGGGGCTTAAGGACAAGCCAGTGGAGGGAAGGGATTTTAGGCAGAGGGGATGACTTGAGCATTGCGTGGGGTGTGGGGGGCTCAAAGCTCTGCAGGCTCTCAAGCATACAGCAGTGCATCGGGGGTTGGGATTAGATGGCTCAAGGAAGCCACATGGAGCCCTGACATCCTAGTGATTAGTCCTTGAGCTTGGAAGCCAGGGGCATGGAGGGATCCATGGTGGCACTGGTGGCCTGCAGGAATGGGGAGAGGGTGGAGTTGGATGGAGGTGAGACCCAGGAAGGGCACTGTATCACCATCTGGGAGAGATAAGGGAAGGGCCGGAACTAGACAAAGGGCGACAGTCAGGGAAAGGAGCTAGCACGTGAGTGTTTATGTTGACAGTAAGAATCAGAGATTTGGAATACACAAAAGGTACTGTGTTCCTTCCACTGAACCTGTCATTGCTGCTTCTAGAAACCTCAGGAGACCAGACTTACGGTTCTTAGAGTTTTATGTTAGATTTCACTTTGGGATTTGAAGATTTACACAGACCTCCCCAGCTGTCACCTGATAGTTTAAATGCTCAAAGAACCTCTTAGGGGGAAATCACTCTAAAATCCACAAAGCTTTCTTTTGGTATTTTTATTATGTTTTATTACTGTAAAGAAAGAGACAAGGCCTCCCTGCGCAAACGAATGGCCTAATAGCTGTTAATGCTAGTGCTCTTTGCTGTTATTAAATATAGATCAGGGTGTTAGGAATGCCATCAAGATTTGCAGGTTATAATTATTCCTCTCTCATGGACGGTGCAGTGTGCTGCTCTGGATCAGGCTCAGTTCCAGGGCTGAGCTGTTTCTAAGACAGTCATGAGATTCTGGAAGTGTATGAGGCATCCTTTCTCAAGAGGCCTGGGTAAGACACCATGGGGGGTGCCACAGGAAACCCTAAGGAGTCTCCTTGTGACTCGGGTTCGAGACTGCAGCTGCTTCCTTTCGCTCCTTCTTGCTGCACCATCCTGCCTCTTGCTACCCCACCTCCCGCAGCAGTCACTCTCCTGTCCTTGCCTTTCAGCATGCACACTTCCTTGGCCACTCTTTACTCCCTTCTGGTCCAGGTCAAGCATCATGGGTATGAGTGTTTTACACTTTGTAGGGCCTTGGTATGCTCAAGTGAAAACATAACCTGAAAGAAGAGAAGTATGCAAGGACAGTGTCCTCCATTCTGGTCCTTTGCAGCCCTCCCTCGTGCACACAGAGGGACAGGAGAGAAGATGCTTCCTAGCCTTCCTCTGACTCTCTAGCCTCCTCCTTCCTCATGCCTCTTTGCCGTGTTGAGTTCTTCCAGTCCTGAAGGCTCATTTGTCTTCTTTTCCCAACCCATGGAGGCCCTCAGGGTTCGAAGGTGATGAACAGAGAATAGGGTGGCAATAAGGATGTGGAGTCCTCTGAGTTCACCTGGTCACCAAGATCTCAGATGTTCTCAGTGAAGAAGCCTCTTCTTGGTGCAGACAGTTCTCTTCTGTCTTAACTTTCATTGGCCTCATTGCCTTCTTTACACCACTGTACTCCCAATGGACACATACACAGGTATATACACCACACAGTTGCATGTGTATTTGACTATGTGAACACACACACACACCTAAAAGGTACTGAGATGCTTTTTATAGCAGCAGTGGCTGGGTCCTCAGAACCACACCCCTCACCCCCTGATCCTCAAAAGGGTGCACTGGGGGTGCACACAGGGCTGCACTTCTTGGCCAGCAGTTCTCTGCATCCAGTGTGTGTGGTACTTCTCTATATATTCTTTTCTCCATTGAAACTTGTTTATTTTGCTCCCCTTGTTAGGTGTGGCTCGCTTTAGGCATCTCTTCCAGATTTAAAACAATTCACCCATTCCTTCAAATAATATATAATATTGAAGGTTTATTTTGGTTTTTCTTCTTAACCTTCGTCATATATCTCACCACAAATACCTTCAAAAGTCTGCATCCATCCACCTCGATAATCTGTATTGCTGACCTCTGGCTCAACACCATGCTGAGCACCACAGAGTTGCCTCCTAGCTCTTCTGCCTGTCCTGCCCTTCTTTTGTTTGTTCTCCACATGTCAGCCAGAATTATCCTTCAAAATGTGTTTAAACATGTTACACTCCTGCCCTACATCTTCCAGTGGTTTCCTTTCATGATTTCTATTGGACAGAATGTGAATCTTTATAAAGTTCTACATATTCTGCTTCTGCCTTCCCTTTCCATTCAGCTCCCCCTCTCCAGCCCTTCTTGCTTTGCTGCAAACATCCGTGCATTCTCTGTATCAGTTTTGCCTCCACTTCTCCTTTTTCTGGGCATGCTCCTCACTCCCCTAGCACTTGCTCTTGCTACCCCGGAATAATGACTCACATGCCTTGTTTCCTCCCTGCATTCAGCCCTTAGTTGGGTGACCTCTTCAAAAAGGCCACACAGTCTACATAAACTATTGTCACCTGTCCTCAAAATTTATTCCCCCCCCAGAATAGTAGCCCATGGAATAGGGCCTGAAGTAGCCTCATTGCTGAGAGCAAGGTCTGGTAACAGAGAAGTTGGCAATAAATATTAGTTGAATGAGTGAATCAGGCAAACAAGATGTGGTGCTGAGTAAGCTGCTAAGAACAGAATCCTGAAAATAGAGACAAACCTGCATTTCTAGCTCTGGCAGTCCTGGAGGGAGACAAGGCACATGTGTGAAGCAGCTGGGGGCACACACAGGGCTGGCACAGTCCCTAGCAGTACAGGCTGAGAATGGCAAGAGCAGAGTGGGTGCTTGACAAACCGTGCCTGGAATGCCTCACCCAGGCAGCCACCACTGCCTCAATACGCCCTGGAGAAAACACCTCCTCTTTGGGGCCATCTCCATCTAGTAAATGGGGATCTGTCCAGGGTGCTGAAAATAAGAGCTTTCCAGCCCCTAAAACTTAAAGCTTCTGCCATCCCTGTATATGCATTTACATTCTATGGGTACAAGTAAAAGATTTTGGCATTGACCTTCTAGCCTGTTGAGAGTGTATCCCACCTTTGCTGAGCCCCAAAAGCCCTGAACAATGACAGAGGTCACAGATGATGAAGCCAGGATGCAGGAAGTTGCAAAGAATACCGGATTTCACCACAGGATGCCCAGTTGCACATGACTGTCACCCGCTTAAATGCAGGGGTAGCACTAGATTGTTACTAAGAATCCCTTCCATCCAAAAGAAGGAAAAGAAGCTATCCTTAAATGTAGAGCCTTCACCAGCTGTACCAATCTACCCACCAGCCTTTTGAAGAGAGGTTCAGAGAGATTCAGTAACTCACTAAGAGTCACACAGTGTAAATCCAGAATTCCTTAGCGTCGACACCTTGCACTTGACTACTAGTTGGTTGGTCTCCTGTGCTTCCTATCACTAGTACCTTTTCCTGTTCTCCCAGTTTTCCTACTCTTCCATGTAGCTGGACAGAGAGCCACTACACTAGAGGCTGAAAATGAGAAAGTTTGTGGACATCACTTGGAAAGAAGCCTCTCTGTCTATCTCTGTCTCAACGTGCCTATGCAAAAACCATCTCATGCTCCTGATTCACCTGTCCTCTCTCAATGAGGGACAGTGCTGTTGGGCTGGCCTACAGCTTTAGCCTCTATAAATTTCTGAGGCCATATACTCAAGGGAAGCTCAAGGTTTAGCCACTTTCCTATTTAGCCTTCTCTCCCTGGAAAATTGCAAGATATTGTGAGAGCTGTTATTAAGAGGATATTTGTCATTGTCATCACTGTAATTTGCAGTTGAGAAGGTAGCTGTTTGTGCCTGCTAGTCTCCTCAAGGGGAATGCTGAAATCTTCAGGGAGCTCATCTGGAGTTTCTTTAACTTTTTTCCCCAAAATGACAAGCATTTCTGGTTAGCTGCTGTATTTTCACTTGTCTAGCTTACTGATTTAACATTCCAGTCACTCCTCCCTTGTATTCTCTAGGTCACAACTCCTGCGCATCTTGCACTTTCAATTTGGCTCTTACTACTGAGCCAGAACCCCACGCCCACCCTATGTGTTCCCAAAGCATCTTAGCTTTATCTTCTCAAGGTGCACACTGCCTTGTACTCCAGGGATTCCACGACCTTGGTATTCATTAAAGTTGTCTGAGACCTCTTTAGAAAACAATAGATTGGGGCTGGTGAGATAGCTTTGTGGTCTTAGCACCTGCCTGGCAAGCCCAAGGACCCAGGTTCGGTCCCTGGTACCACATGCTGTGCTGGCTGCTGAACCTCAGGCACACAGTGCCAACCACTAAAACCAGGCACAGTGGTACATGCCTGTAATCCCAGTGCTAGGGAGGCTGAGACAGGAGGATCACTACAAGTCCAAGCTGCATAGTGAGACCCTGTATCAAATAAAAATAAATAAATAACTTTAAAAATACAATCAATTTAAGTCTCACACAAGACCTCCTTAATTAGGCATCTACTTTTTAAAAGTCCCCCAAGTAATTCTGATGAACAGAATCGTACTTACTACTGTGTAAACCCTATATAGAGAACTTAAATCTATTTTGTTCATTAGAGCTCCAGCGCCTTGAACAATATCTGAGAATACTATTAAATAATACATAAGTATTGATAACACTTACTGAGTGCTAGCTCTCTGCCAGGCACTATGATAAGTACTTTACATGCTTTTAGTTCCACTCATTCTGCCAGTCATCCTGTGAGGAAGAGCTATTATTCCACTATTTAAAAGAACCAGGGTGAGAGAGGGACTTGAAAAATATGTAACAAATACACCTGTGATTGTAAGCCATGCTCATCACATTTCCTACATGCTACCATGTGAATAAATGCAACACCCCCAACAAGTGACCTTAAAGAATACAATATGGAGATAATATATTACCAGAGACATACTGGAGAATCTTGGGAAATTTACATTCCTCAACAAATTGAGACATTATCTCTGCAAAATACAGTGGGAAAGCCAAACCTTAGAGGAGCTTGGGGATTAGCCACCATGGTCCCTTGGTGTTATTTCTAAGCCTTACAAATAGCACTTCCAGTTGCTGAGCCACCAGAACGCTGCCTGAATTCCTCCTGTGATTATCCAATCTTATTTTTCAATTAAGTGCTTGTTGGCTGCAAGTAATAACATTAATATGACTGAAACCATCGAAGCTTTATTTTCATAAAGAAGAAATCTTTTTTTTTTAAGAAGAAATCTTAAAACAGGTGGTCCCAAGGTTGGCTTAGCATCGACCTGCCTTGTCCGGCCGGCCTGAAAATGCTTCCCCCTTGCCACCCTGCCAGCTTCTGAGGCTGGCCGAGCTACTCCTCACTGTCCAGGTGGACATAGCAGTTCCAGGTGTCACTTCACTTCCTGTGCAGACATCTGCAAGTCAGAAGGGAAGAACGGACCTGCCTGAGCACCTCCTCTGAGATGGGAATAAAGATTCTTTCTGAGAAGCCACTGGGCAGACTTCACCTCCTTCCTGGAAGTAGGTTCTCATGGCCTTTGCCAGCTTAGATGAGATCTGGGGAAGCAAGAAATAGTCTGTGCTTCCTGGAGATGGAAGACCCAGGGGAAAAGAGACAGAGTGAGCTGTCGTGACTTAGACAACTGAGAGTCCCAGATATTCTCCGTTTAAAATCCTCATGATGAATCGAAAGGGGATTCTCCCTTTGGAATTTTTTTGTGAATTCTTCATTATGTGTTTCTCTTTTCTTTTTAGGAATTCAGTAATTGTTATAATGCATATTGTCATCCTCAAACTAGTTGTTCAGATTACCAGAAACAAGCATACAAAATTGACTAAACGTTTTTAAAAGGAGAGAAAAGAAAAAAAAAAAAACAGCATTAACTGCTCCTTTCAGTAGACTAGCAGAAATCAGCAGTACTGCAACCCAAGCTCTCCTTTGTATTTGTATATAATATATATTTCTTTTCCCTTCTTTCTCCTCTCTCCTTTCCCTCATCCTAGTTGTCCCTTCCCTTTGAACAGTTTCATTCCCTTTCACAGTATCTCTTGCACTTTTCAGATTTTAGTGGTAGATATTTGCCACACATAAAATTTGCATTCACTTTGAGGAATTGAAAACTATATTGATATCAGTATCAATATAGATGACATATAGATACAGATAGCTGACACAATATACATGCAGTTAATATAAATATATGGGAGATATTTTCATGATCGCGTGAGATCCACACTCTTCGCCCACTCTCCCTTCCACTGATCTCCTTCTCTAGCTCTAAATCTGCCTGTTTCTTCCTTTATTTTACTCTTTAAATTATTTATATTTGGTTCTCATGGAAGAGAAACCGTGCAATACTTACCTTTCTGTATTTTTAAAATGAGCTTCACCTTATGAATGTTGAAGAAAGACACATGCCAACTCTAGGGACACTAACTGTCTACTCCACGGAAAGTTAAAGACTGTGGGAGGCTGGTGGACATGGGGAAAACGGCGGCAGTGGCGGCAGCTGCGACAAATGGGACAGGAAGGAGCACTGGGATGAAGATGATGCCGCAGTGGTCCCCAGGATGATGCCATCTGCCGTGATGGGCAGCGTTTCTGTTGCTCTTCATTCTCAACATCTCAGGCCACTGGATCTGCCTGGGTTCCTGGAGGGGGTCCAGTACAGGTGATTGGGGCTCTGATTGGGAACCAGGCAGGCCGAAATGTCAAGGTGATGAACTCCTTTGAGCTGCTGTCCCACAGCACGGAGAGAAGATCATCATTGACAAGGAATATTATTACACCAAGGAAAAGCAGTTTAAACAGATACTCAAGGAGCTGGAATTTCTGGGTTGGTATACCACAGGGGGTCACCTGGCCCCTCCAACATCCAGGTCCATAAGCAGGTGCGTGAGATAATTGGGAACCTCCTCTTCCTTAAATTGAACCCTATGACCAAGCACACAGATCTGCCTGTCAGTGTTTTTGAGTCTGTCATCGATATAATCAATGGTGAGACCACCATCCTGTTTGCTGAGCTGACCTACACCCTAGTCACCAAGAAAGTGAAATGCATTGGTGTAGACATGTGGCCGGAATGACAGCAACAGGTAGTGGAAAGAGCTCTACTGTGGCTGAACATTTAATAGCCAGCATAGCGCCATCAAGGCACCGCATAACCACATCAAGCTCATCTTAGAATACGTCAAGGCCTCTGAAGCAGAAGAAGTTCCCTTCAATCATGAGATTCTGCAGGAGGCCTATGCTCTGTGTCACTGCCTCCCAATGCCCAGCACAAATTACAGACTTTTGTGATCGATGTAACAATGTGTGGCTCATGGCCTACCTTGGTACAATCACCAAAACTTGCAACACCGTGAACCAGTTTGTGAACAAATTCAATGTCCTCTGTGAATAACAAGGCATTGGCAGGTGAATGTGGGGCTCTTCCTCTAACAAGGGTATCTGACGAGATTGTGCACAGCAGTCAGACAACTGTCCCGAGGGGGCCAGGCACTGCCCTCTCTTTAGAAACTGCTGTCATTAATAAACGGAGAGCAACATCTTAAAAAGAAAAGAAAGACTGTGGCAACAAGGAATATTTTGCATTTTTATTGAGATATTTTGCATTTGATAGGTGCATTAAAGTAATTTGATATGTGAATACAGTGTGTAAGAATAAAATCAGGTTAATTCACTCTTCCATCTCATCAAATGTTAGCCATTTTTCTATGTTGGGAATTTTTTTTCAGTACTGGGAATCAAACTCAGGACCTTATATCTGCCAGACAGGCACTTAAGCCAATGAGCTACCACCCCAGCCCTGTAGCTTTCTTTTGTAGTCTTTTTAAAATATATTATTGATTACTTTAGCTGATATCCTGCTGTACTACGGGAAACCAGACCAAAGCCTCCTGTCTGAATTATCTTTATTAAACATCGCTCCATGCCTTTCTCAGTTTCTAGTAAGTGCTATTCCATTGCTTTCCTTTTAGCTTCCATCAATGAATATGAGCCCGTTATATCTGGGGTTTTTTTTGTTTGTTTGTTTTGTTTTTTTGTTCTTGGACTATGTCACTTGACATAATGACTTCTGGTTCTGTATGTGTCTTGTCAAAGGACAGAATTTCTTTTAGAGACTTAATAATGCTCATTTATTGTATCTATATAGACAGAGCTCTATCCGACTTCCATAATACACTGATAACCATTTGGGTGAGCCCACATTTTAGCTACTCTAAATAGTGCAGCAGCTGGCAACCATGGCATTTAGTAAATCTGATGATGGCTAAGGTTCTGCTTTCTTGTTTGCAGGTCAACAGTGATCTTATTTACATTACAGCTAAGAAAGATGGCACTCATGTGGTAGAAAGCGTGGATACCACCCACATTGGGAAATTAATTGTGACCAAACAAATTGGAGGAGATGAGATACAGGATATTACTGATACTTACAAGTTCCAAGAAGGTAATTTGCTAGAGATGAATGCACTTTGGTTTTAGCCCAAGCCTATTTGGTATTTATTCCCTGTCACCTAAAGTGGGTTCCAGAGAATGTGTAATGCTTCCAGCATTCCATCCTACCTTCTTGGTTAGGGCAGGAGTACTAATTCCCATATGTGAAAGAAATACTGAACCCACAATTGTCCATGTAGTTTTGTTTGTGTGTGTGCTTTGAGGATTTTCTTTCTCATGCTTCATGAAGTTGGTTGGCTTAAAGTCTAATCTATTTAAACAAAATGTAGACTCTGTTTTTTCTCTAATGTAACTTAATTTTACCTAATCCTAATAGAATGTATTGTGCAACTAATATAATTTTAGTTTATAAGTGCAAATTTAGTTTATAAATGCAAATGATCAGAAACTAGTCTTCACGAAGACTTCATGTGTTTAGTACTTTACAAATTGTATTGATACATTGCTTCATTAAATTGTCATGGAAACTTTGTGACACTGACAATGCAGTATTAATAGGAGAATGTAATCTCACTAACTCAGACTGGTTAAGGGAAAGGCCACTTTCAATTACAAAATAATTTTATGGTGGTTTGTTGTTAACACTTATTATATAGAATGTTTCAAATGCCACTAGTGATTTCAATCGCATTTTAGTCCATGTTGAGTGTCTAGCCCATGCCCATGCATATGATGGGTTCTATGTGCAGGGGACCCCAGTAATGAGCTGGTACTGGATGATAGGATAATTATGTCAAGGGGCATCTGGGAGCAAAGGAGCAAAGAAGAGAAACATTTGATCCAACCAAGAAATTCAGAAAAAGCAAAGTTCAGGGAGGAAAAGTCGCAGAGCTCAGATAAAGAAAGCTGGACAGGAGTTCCATATAGCCAGGGATAAGAGACAGGAAACAGTCCCATCCTGTTCTTAGAGTCCTTCAGAACTTGGTAAGACATCAACCTCAGGATGCCCAGTGGCTGGATTCAGAGCTGGCCAAGGTCAGCACCAGCCAGGAAATGAGCATGTTGGTTGTCTTGATGGGTAACATGGAATATATTTTGCAAATCATTTGCCTCTAGAAGTTCTAAGGAGTTATATTTATTTTCATGAATGAATAAAAATGATGAGTAATTAGCATATACCTAAATATTCATCAGTATTCCTAAAATGCTAAGGAGTACAGGATTTGTTTTAAACATTTTAGACAGTCTTCCTCATCTTATTTACAAAAGCAATTGGCACTATAAAGAGAAATCTTGCTGAATAGAAAAATGTGTGCATGTAGTGCTAGAAATCCAGATTTTTGTCATGTGAACTAGTGAATTTTCATAGTATCTTTGAAAAAGTTTATTCTTTCCTCCATTTGGTTATTATCCACTATACAACAAAAGGTTTTCTTTTCTTTCTTTTGGGCATTTTCCTAAAGGATATTTAAAGACTTAAATAAAACACAATAAAAACACAACAAACAAACATTGCCCTCTTACTATGGAGTTTCAGACAAAAAGATCTGGAAAGGAGAAGAGGAAATTCCATAGGCAACGTGAAAGACACTAGCTGCAGCAGTCTTCCATTCATGCGTTCATCAGCTCGCTCTTCACCACCTGCTATGTTCTAAACCATGCGCAGGTGAAGACGCAAACAGCCCATCCTTCCCAAGTAGCTATGGAGAAAATCAGAGCCACTCCTTGACATGGTGCAGGCAGATGCTGCAGGGTGCATGGAAAGATTCCCAGCCCAAACTCCAGTCAGAGAGGTTCTTGTCGTCCCCGCAGTACCATAGTACATAAACAGGGTGTCACTACGGCAGAGTGGAGTGGAAGGCTCAGTTCCTTTGTTCCCACCTCAGAGGTGACAGTAGAAGCAACTAGACAGGATCAGATGCCAAGAGAGGGAAGATCAGAAACCAGTCTTCACAAAGACAAGACCGGGGCTTGGCCAGGGATAGAAACAGATTAAAATAAAGGGCTCCAATTTCCATGAGGAAGGCTTCTGAGGTCCAATCCTCCAGAATTTGACAAGAGGTTTGGACTGGGGCAACCCAACTAGGAGAACTCCTGGATTCACACAGCCAGAGGCTCCCCATCCTACTCTGTAGATCAGTCCCAGGTGGACAGCTTGCTAACCAAGGAGAACACAGGCATCTCAAATTCTAACTTTGGGAATGGCTGGAAGGAGTGCTGTTTGGAGAAAGGGGAGATACTCCACCTCAATATGGCAGAGAGCCTCAGCCCCAGGCAGAGGGCTGGCAGCCTCTGTGGCCACATATTTGCCACTCTGGGTCTTGCAGTGACCCTACTGTGTGATTTCTCTGAATCTCCAGATGCTGAATGTGGGCTCTAAAGTGTGGAGATGAGTAGGAACGCAGAAAAGAAATTACGATCAGGTTTGGGAGTTCACTGTGTTAATTAATTAAACTGTGGAAGGATAATTTTTCACTTCAACTAGCTAAAGATTAACATCAATTTTACAACATTTTTTCAAATTATAAGATGAAGAAATTAGAAAACTGAAAACCAGAGTTCTGAAAACTTCTCCAGGGGCAATAGAGCTTTTGTGCTGGGGTCTCCAGCCCCGTTCTTCCTCACACTGTCAGGTCTCCCTCTATCACGTGTACTTTCATCTCACCTTGCCGTTTTCCCTTCTTAGCGCATCAAATGTTCCCTGCATCTGAACAATCGACAGTCACCTTCCACCCTGCATTCCCTGGGAGCATGCCCGGCTCTGTGCTCCTCCCACAGCAGCCGTCTGGCCTAGCACCCCCTGTGCCTTTCCTGATCATCCCTTGCCCATGGCCCCCTGATTTTCCTTATCAGCTTCCTGGACACTGTTTTCAGCAGGGACACGGCCACCTTTGCGTGGACTCGGCACTGTGCAGGTCCTGCGTCACTTGACCCACCTGTACTTTCTGACTGCCAATCGGGCCCCTTTCTTGAAATTCTGTTCATTTCTGTAACACGATTTCTCCCAGTGCCGCTGCTCCCTCCACACCTCCTTCTCTGTTCCCATCACTTTTGGCAACTGCCAGCTTGCTTTGCCGCTCAGGCCCACCCTTCGTTGCTTGGGCTCCGTGGACGCCTGCTCTCGGTCTTCCTCATAGCCGCTGCTAACACTGGCTGCAATAGGAATGTGCAGGCTACTCCACGACTGCGCCAACCTGGCCTTGGCCTAAGAGTCCCATGGAAGCCTGACACTGAACCCTCCCAAAGCCCAGTTTCTCTCACCCCATCCATCCCAGACACAACTCCTGTACTCCCTATCCTTGTGAAGACAACCACCCTCACCCAAATTCAGCAACCCAGGAATTAATCAGGCTGTAGTTTCACCACATGTCCCCTCTGAAGCTGATCTCCTCCCCCTCTGCCTGTGTGGTCCCACTCAGAGCATTAAGTAGGATCAGGTGTGTGAAACCCTCACTGGTGGGCCCAGCGTGTGGCAAGGGTCCACCTCTGTTAGTAATTCTGCTATTCTGATGGGCAACCAGTTTGGGCTATCATTGTATTTCCTGGGAAAGCAAGAGCTTGATTCCTCCTCTGACCGTCTCATCCTCCTTCCCCCAGTCCGCCTTCTGCCATGCTGTGTGTGTGATGCACCGCACATGGAAGCCCAAGGCTGCTTCAGAACTGCCTAAAGCTTTGCTCTAACCACCGCTTCCAGAGCATTCGACTGCAAGCCCAAACCCTCTGATTGACCCCCACCATCCCTGCTGCGGCCCCTGACCTCATCCCAGAGCTGCCACAGAGAGCAGGCAGGGAAACTGAGACCTGCTGTCTCTGACCTTCCTGTGTCTGCTCACTGTGCTGAAAAGAACTCCTCAAGAAGGCTCCCCTATTCCTCAGGGTGGCTAATGTTCCCTCCACATGTTCCCAGGCACCTCACCTGTGTCAGCACCTGTGCCAGCCTCACTGACACAAACTTGTGTACCCACCAGAAAGGACTGTGTTTCTCGCCCAGGCTTCATGCAGTGTCTGGAGCACTAGGGGCTCCAGCAGCATGAAATGACGCAGAGGTGGCTCGTTTGCAGCTGCTCTGAACTGAATGTGAGGTGATCGGAGCAGGACTGTGCAGCACTATGATAAAGGTGAAAGGTACGAGGTCCTGGGAATCTCTGGGGTCCTGAGAAACCCTCAGAAGCTCCAGGACAGCTAAGGCACATAGGTAGAGGAGGCAGCCCCCCCCCCCCCAACAGCCCCCTTCCCTGCTCACATGGGGCCTGCATTCCAGCTGGGAGGTTGCATCACACAGGGACAAGCACTGTGACAGGAAGAGGAAAGAAAATCAAGTGGGTGTGGTAAGAGATGGGCGGACTGGAGTTTGAGGACATGTTACACCGGAAAAGGGGCTTGGGGAGCAGGAGGTGATGCTGGAGCTTAGGCTAGGACAGTGAGGAGAGCTCTCCCCAGCAGGAAAACTGCTTTCCTATTACACCCTAGCTAATAGGAAAATGTTTTCCACCTTGCTCCTGGGGGCTACTAAGGAATCTCAGAAAAACACAGTGTGGCTTTAGATAATCTCAGCATTGCACATATCCCTGAATTATGTAAGGCATCAGGCTCAGAGCTTAAGTGCAGAGACAGGAATGACTCTGCCAGGCTCGGGGCTCCGGGAACCCTTGCAATTCTCTCCTACTGGCTCTGTGCTTCCTGAAATAGCCCCAGGCACTCTCTCCTGGCAGGGCCTGGCCCTGGGGCAGGTGCTTCCCCAGAAGGAAGTTCAAGGCTCCATCCTCCATCCCCAGCCAACATCAAGGCACTCACAGCTCTGCACAAGTGTTCTCCGCCCAGTCCCTTCTCCTGGGCTAGCTCCTTCCTCTTCCACAGACAGCACCTCTCTGATCAAGTTTCTGCTGCTCCAATCTGCCTCCTGCATCTTGCCTAAATGTACATCTGGCCCCCATCCAAACTGAGAATCGCTAATGCCCTCTTTCTCCTGGACGTGTCTGCCCTATGATTGCTGCTAAAATACCTCCCACATTTTTAGGTTCTCCACCACACTCCTTCCCTTTGTCCCACCTCCCTCCTATTGATCTGTAAACACACGCTCTTGCCATTGCTTGCCTTGGACCAATAGCTTCTGGCAGCTTCGTGCAGTCTGGACAGCCAGGGAAATTGTTAATACACACACCCTCACGTTTGTAGGCAAAGCCAGCTGGCACTTCTTTGACCTTCCCGACTAGCTCCAGCTTACTATGCATCTTCTCCCTCCCACCCACCTGACAACATGAAGTTGCTCCCCTTGTTTTATACGTGGTATTAACAGTGTTTCACCAGTAGACTGTTATGAGGATTAGATGAAATAATGCGCAAACATTGATCGCAATGCCTGGCTCATAATTAGTGCTAAATGGTAGTTATGATTAATTAGCCTTTTCACCATCCCTGCATTCAATTACTAACCAGGTAAGGTAGAAGATGGTATCTTTGAGTTGACATAATTATAAAAGCTAGCATTCTTATCTTGAACTGATTTTTCTCCCACTAACTTTTCTCAATTAGTATTTTTTACAAACCACGGAATTTGCTTTTGTCTTTTCATCTCCACTCTCCACAATGCATGAAGGTGTAGACAGATGTTTATATCAGAGAAAGAATGGCGACCATCCCTCTGCACCTCCACAGGGCCCTCCGCAAAGCCAGAAATTGCATCCTGAACCCTCAGAGCCATGAGCCCGACACGTCAGCGTCTGAGGCACGGGAGCCCTGCAGGCCCCACTGAAGTTCGCGTCTCTCACTTCCACACCTACTCAGAGCTATCTTTTTCTGCTTCCACAGCAAAATTTCTCTCATTTCTGCTTCCCCACATTTCTACCACAGCCTTAGAAACTCTTCACAGGACACTTGCCTCAAAGTGACACCACATCTCCATCGGCTTAGAACTCCAGTACACCATCACCTCTCGAGAGGGACCTCACAAACACTCTTCAGGCACAGCAGGGTGACACGTGCCTGTAATTCTTGCACTCTGGGAAGCTGAGGCAGGAGGACCACAAATTTGAGTCCAATCTGAGCAATTTAGCAACTTATCAAGACCCTGTCTCCAAATAAAGACTGGGCCAAGGATGTGGCTCAGTGTGTAGGGCCCAGGTTGAATCTCTAGGCTACCAATAGACAGATAGATAGATAGATAGATAGATAGATAGATAGATAGATCGATAGATAGATAGACCTTCATTGTTGGATGCACCTTGTGAGCCCTGTTTACTGGAGGCTTTTGTCTCAGGCCTCTGCTAGGCTAACGAAGGCTGTGAATAGCACAGAAGAGGGTCCAGATGATGTGGGGAGCCCTTGGAGAGGGAAAGCTGGGTAACAACTCACCAGAGCCTAGAGTCCTTCAGCCTCAGTTTGAGAAAAAGCCTTCTCTGCATTCTCCCAGGAGCCAGTGGCCACTGTGGAAGGTGGAGAAGGGCAGGGCAGGAGATTTCTAGAGCTGGCACAGGAAGAAACAAGTGGGCATTACCCAGGAATGAGAAGGAGGAAGCAGGTCTTGTCTGGGGATGAGCCAAAGAACTCATGACTCGGAGAAAACCAGCCCCGCAGAAGGTAGAGTGGCAGGACTCAACTGTGTGCCTTGGATTTGGGAAGGGACACAGATTGACAACACAGTTTGAGAAGAGTTAGATAATTCCAGTTTACCTGCCCTGGAATAACTGCCCTTGAGAGACAACCCTCAGAGCTACCCCTGCAGCCATCCTCTTCTCTAATAGACCAAAGCACAGCCACCTACCAAACAGGCAGCTGGCGCAGGTCACTGACTCTCTGCGACTCTGGCTCTGAAGGAGTGATAACAGGTATGACTGCACCTGCCTCGGGAAAGTGCGGAGCTTATGGAAGCTGTCCGGAAAAACAGCACATGCTATGTTTAGGAAGATACATTCTCTTCGGTGTTGTGTTTTTATTACTATTACTATCTCTGAGTCTTTCCTAGGTCAGGAAGAAGAGAGACTGGCCCTAGAAACTGCCCTCATGTACGGAGCCAAGAAGGACCTCAAAACAGAAGGCCTGGTCAAATCAAGGTCAAATGTGGACATGGACTTTCAAGTGGAAAATGCTGTGCTGGGGAAGGACTTCAGGGTCACCATCACTTTCCAGAGCAACAGCCCCAACCACTACAACATCACAGCCTATCTCTCAGGCAACATAACCTTCTACACCGGGGTCTCCAAGACGGAATTCATGAACAAGACACTTGATGTGGCGCTGGAGCCTTTTGCCTGTAAGCTAACTAGGGTGTGCTATACACACACACACACACACACACACGACTTATTATCTGGGTCTTTGTCTCTAGCAACAACACTATCCACTCATTCAAGTTCTCCCTAGAGATGTGGAGTGTGGACCACATAGAAAAAAAATCACCTCTTCTAGAAGACCCTCCACTTCCGTGTTTCCATTTCACGCACAGCCATGAGCATCAGCATTTCCAAAGCTCAGAGCCCCCAGAGTCATGAGGATTAAATGCAACCTCTCGTCTGACTACTCAGTGTATAGTCCTTGGGCAGAAAGTATCACCCAGCTCCCCCAATCAGAATTTGCCTCTTAATGAGCTCTCAAAGGGGTGTGGGTACATAGGAAAGTTTGTAAGGCACTCAGCTGAGACAACCGACCCCTGAGTGGTAACTCTGTCCCAACTTAGGAAAGGCTTTCAGAGGCTTCCCAGTAGGAACAGTTATTTGTTTTACCATTGAGAAGAGAGAAATCCCAGTTCTGCCCACAGGCTACTCCTTAAAGTTGGTCAGCTGGTTTCTGGAGAGAGAGCCCATTGCTGGGAGAGGAGGCTGCGGGCAGAGAGTGCACCATCCCAGAGCCTGTGAGAGTCTTGGACACTCTGGCATTTCTTTGGACCCTCGTTCACGTCCTTCTTCCCGTCCACACTCCCTTGCACAGTATCCAAGCATTTTCTTCACTGTGGAAACTCAGAATACCCTAAGCAGGTCGGAGTTCTCACTGCAGCCTGCGATGGGGATTAATATTATGACTTGGGCAATCTCCTTTTCCTGGGATGCTAGTATTCCTGGGCGTGGCAGTCCAGCACAGGACCAGCCGGTTGTGTGGGCCCGAAGAAACTGGTGTCCAGGCAGTGTGTTAAGTCAGACAGAGATCAGAAAAGACCTGGCCATAAAGGGAACTGGGTTTCTGTTCATCTGATAGGTGGCACTGTAAAGAAAAGGGAAAAACAGGCATGCAAATAATAACTTTTACAGAGCAGAGTCAAGCCTGACTATGTGCCTTTGTGGGATGACAAAAATCGCATGTCTCACTTTTTCTTAAGTTTGGCTGTCCCCAATCGGGACACCTTTCATGAGGACATTCTCAGAAAAATGGGAAGTTATTCTTTATCATTCTATTTCTAAGAACTTAAAGGAAATGACTATCTGTAGCTTCAATAATATAGCTCACAGTTAAGAAATCACCATGGTATTTTCTTTGGAAACTAGGAGATTTAACACTTTTTAAAATCTCGAGTGGGAGGAATAGATCCTTGCAGGAAAGAATAGTCAGCCTCAAGGACTGAAGAGGAGGACAATAGCCTAGTTTTTAGAACAGACAGACACTTGCCTTTAGAGAGCCTGAGACTTGGGATTATACAAATCTGGTATAAGGTGTGAGTCTCTCACCTATGGGCTGTGTATCGTTGGACACACTGCTTCGCAGTCTGAACAGTCTCTTCTCATCTGCATATGGCAGCAGCACTGCCCACACCACAGAATGATTCTTTCCTCCCTGAGCATGGATTTAGTGCATACATAGATAGCTTCTGTTTTGCACTGAAGACATAGAAATGCCCACCTTTAGGGAGTTTCTGATCTTCTGGGGGAAACAGAAAATAAGCAATTAAACAAGTGAGTACATAGTGTGATTGTATATGTCATGAGAAAGTATACAGCAGGCTCAGAGGGACAGGAAGTGATGTTCCTGGGTGGAGTGGCCATTGCAAACCTGTCTAGTAGCGTGATGTTGAACAGAGAGGGCTGACAAGAGGGCAAGAGTGGGCCTTGCAATCAGGAGACCCTGCCTGTGTGGAGGCCTTGGGGCCACAGCGTGTCTGATACGTTTGGTGAGCTGCTGTGGCCAGGACGTGTCCTGGAAGCGTGGTCTGTGGGACCCTAATATTGGGAGGTGGCGAAACCCCTAAGAGTTGGAGTACAGCAGAAGATAATTAAGCCGTGGGAACATTGCCCTCTGAAGAGACTGCTAGTGTTCTCACCAAGTGAATGAGTTCCTGGGAGAGAGGTGGTTATAAAGTGAGCTACGGCATGAGCTGCGCTGGGCTGCACAAGGCCAGCTGCCTGCTTTTCTCTGGCAGGGTATAATATAGTCAAGAGGCCAGCACCATGCTGCTTGGACTCTTTAGCCACCAGGACTGTGAGCCAAGTAACCTCTTGTGTTCATAAAGTACCTCTTTGGCACTCATTTGCTATAATAATAGAAAAGAGCCTAAAACAGGAGCAAAAGCGAGAAGAGGGAGATGTGTGTGGGTGCAGATCATGTGAAGAACTTTCTGCCTTGGAAGAACTTCAGCTTTGGTTTCCAGTGAACTGAGAAGCCACTGAGCACAAGAGCACGGTATGACTTAGGCTGAGAGAGCCCACTTTCACCCCCGCATTGACACAGCCCTGTAGGGGAAGCTCAGCTACAGCTCGGAGACCAGTTAGGATGCTGATGCGTCATCTGGCTGAAGGATGGTGACGTGCTGCACAGTGGAAGTCGTGAGGACCAGGCAGACGTAGGGATGTTCTGGGGGCAGAGGCCTCCTGGAGCCCTGATGGCTTGGCTATGCTTGAAAGAAGGGGAAAGTGTGGAAGAAATGAAGTGGGAGAATGCACACGAAATGCTTTACACGTGGTGCTTTGCAACATTTGGGGAAACCGAGGCTAGAAAGATGAGTTGATGTAGTCAAGGCCACACACAGCAATTAGTAGCAGAGCAGATGGCAGAACCCAGGGCCCATTGAGGCTGACAGTGAGCCGGGGGGTACTGACTCAGTCCCCAGGGGCACGGTTCTCTTGCTCATGGCTCCATGACTTGTGGCCCAGCATGGAACTCTGGACA
Source organism: Octodon degus (assembly GCF_000260255.1). Classification (NCBI taxonomy): domain Eukaryota; kingdom Metazoa; phylum Chordata; class Mammalia; order Rodentia; family Octodontidae; genus Octodon; species Octodon degus. The sequence continues at coordinate 12,784,081 of NW_004524599.1, forward strand.
GTGAATTATACACTCATTGTCTTCCTACCTCAGCAGTGCCCTGTATGCCGATCTCCTTCTCCTCCTCTCTCTAACCCAATTACAGAATGAGCTCCAAGCAGCTGGTGGGCTAGCATAGTGTATTATATCCTCTTAGTCACTGATCTAGGGACGGCTGACCAAACATGAGCCTGAGTCAACAATAGCGTACTTCCCACCCACTCAGCCACCCCACAGCTTGTCCTGAATTACTTGAAGGCAACTGAAAACTCTTTTTTCTTTAACTCTGCAGGTAGGTGACATTAATTACATGCAATAAATTGCAGGCTGCAACTCAAAACAAACTGCAACATCACAAGAAGCCACACAGTTCCAGACCTTGATCATGCCAATCTGTTGTAAAGAAAGTTTTCCAAGTAGAATGGTAGGCAGACTTTCCAGAGTGATGATTAAAGGGAACGTGTGGGCTAGGATCAGTTTGGGAGATGTGAATAACTTAAACCTCCCAATACCTTCAAAGGTGCTATCATTTCCACTTGGCTATATTTAGTTTTCTTTGCTTTTTGGAAAATGATGAGGCGGCTTCAGTCTGTGTCTCCCTTGGATTTCCCCAGACACTGTAAATGATATTGGCAGCATCCCAGCACTGCCGCTCGGAGAGGGAAAATCTATTCCTCCTTCTCTTGCCACGTTTAATAAACTTTATCTAGAACAATTTCTTGTGCAGTGGCAAAACACAGCTCTTACATAACAGACTATTTCAGGAGCTCAGTTCTCTGGGGCTCAGAGGCACAGCCCAGTTTCTTTAGTGCTGTGATTTAAGGAATATTCTACCTCTGAGAAGAAAGACATCCTGACGCTGAGACTCTCAGGGTAGCAAGAGCTTCAGTATGATAGGTAGGAGGAAGGGAAGGATATGGCACTAGCCTGAAAGAACCCAGAGACGAAGAGCAGTCCTGTAGAAGTGGTTAGATGAAGTTCATTTTTATTACTGCTATTGGAGGCAGGCAGGGGTTAAATGCATGCTCTTCAAGGCCTGCATCCATCCAGACCTGGGCTGTGACCAACAGGCCACATGTGCTCATCGGAGGTCATGTTCAGACCAGGAAGACTGGTACCTCACTCGTCTGGCATGGTGACAGCTTCCGCAAATGGGCTCTAAATGGAGAAATCCTGTCCCACAATCAAGCCAAGCCAGTTGTTGAGCACTTGTCTTGAATGGACAAGTGCTTTCCAAGAATGTGCATGGTATAGGGCACCAGTGGCAAGCCTACAGCACACATGCTATTGTGTTTTTATTTTAAGACAAAATATGTTAATGTAGAATTGTTTTATCCTAAACTAAAAGCTTAATATTCAAGCTGAATTGCTCTTTTGGCACTTTAGGATTCAAAAAGTGGGATTAAAAATTTGGGTTGCAGTTTGGCTCTAGGTCTTTAAAAGGGTTGCCATCATTGGTCTAGGGCCAGGTTTCCCAGCTTTCGCATGGCAGCATCTAGGGCTGGACACTTCTGTGCTGGGGGCCTGTTCTGCACATTGTAAGATGCTTAACAGCATCCTTGGCCTCCATCCATGAGGTACCAGTAGCAAGCTACTCCCAAGCCTAGTAATGACAAGCAGTGTCTAATATTGTCAAATATGCCCAATGAAGCACCCCCCTTCTATAAACAACTGCCTATCTAGAATGACCAGTCTTTCCAGTTGAACAAGATTTAATGGATTTCTTAGGATGTGGAATTTAGGATCATCCCAAGTCTCCTCTAATTCCATCTCTTATTTGAGGCTTCTGTCCTTGGAGATTCTCACACTTAAGTAGACATCACCTGAGATCTGATTGAAATGTGGATCCTGATTCAGAGGTGCAACGAGGTCAGAGCACCTGGGTCTCTAACCAGCTCTCACAATGGTGCTGTTGGCCTGCAGATCCTGTCCAGGTGTGAGTCCCACCTAGGGGTGATGAGCATGGTCAAACACTTCCTCAGTCCAACAGGCAGCATTCTGTCCTCCTGTGGGACTACAGACCAGTATGGTGGGCTAAAATGAACTGCCCTCCACGCTTCAACTCCTAGCCCTCGAACCTGTTTCCTTCCACAGCTTCTGCAGGAAGAAGAACTTGGCAAATGTCAGACACAGGGCAGAAGGGTGGTGAAGATGTCTTGAGGACACTGATGTTCAGTCTCCATCCCCTGCAGGCGAGGATGGAGGCATGAGTCATCCGCGGGGCTGCCGGCTGATGCTATAGCATAGACCAAGGATGTCCTGCCCCACCTCAGCACAACCTACAACCCACCTGCCCTTTGCTCTCTAGAACCCTAGGCTTGTAAACTGGGAGTAATGGGCCAGAGCCACAAGAGAAAACTCACCATTCTCAGCTTAGACAGGGACTGCAAGGGAGCCAGGACCATTGTCCATCCTGCAGATGTATCCTTCATAGCCTATCCCCAGATCATAACAACTGACAACAGTGACTTGTGGAAACAAACATTTGGAATGGAGGCCTTCTACCTTCTACATGACAAACAGCACAGGGGCTATTTGAAGGGACAATGCCTTAACAGTTTGTTTCTCTTAAATAGAAAAATCATGGTATCAGATTGATACAGAAAAAGCTGCAGAGAAAGTCTGGGCTTACGGGCCTGTGTGGGAAGGATGGGGAACCAGGAGAAAAGGAACTCAGATCTGGCCTCAGGTCTTGATGCCAGCCTGTATGTTTTTGCCCCTGGCAGCCAAGCAAAAGGAGGTGCTGGTCAGAGCCGGTGAGTACATGGGCCAGCTGCTGGAGCAGGCCTTCCTGCACTTCTTCGTCACAGCTCGCATCAATGAGACCAAGGATGTCCTGGCTAAGCAGAAGTCCACTGCACTGATTGTCCCCAAGATCGTCATCAAGGTCCGTTTTATCATCTCATCCTAGATGGGAGGGAGCAGGGGGAGATGGGTGGAGGTTGTTGATTGGGAACCCAGGCTTAGCGCATGCGTGCACACTTATGTGTGTGCATATGCTTGTGCGTGTGTGTGTGTGTGTGTGTGTGTGTGTGTGTGTCCTGCTCCAGAAACATAATGGAACTGAGATCTTCCTGTTCTTTGAAAGAAGCAAATCACCCTATATTTAGTCATGCACATATAACACTCCTCTTCTCTCCAGATTTAAATATATAGATGTGACTGCAGATATAAATAAAACCTGTGGATATAAACACACTTGTGGAGGAAGATAAAGATGTGTAATGGATACAGAGACTTAGAACTTCTCTGTCTCCAGAAGAAAGTGGGTCAGGCAGCCAGATGACATGCGAACCGCCTGCAGCACCTCTACCTGCACTGGGGCGGTGGCCCTGTTCATGGGGGCGTCCTGGCACACAGCAGGACACACACTTTGAAGGATCCAGCTTGAGGACAATGGTTCTTAATCTATACTTTGCATCCAGCAACTAGATAAAGAGACAGGGGCTCTCCAACACCCTGGAAATTTCTGTCATGCTTTTGCTGTCAGAAACTCCCCCTCCATCCCCATAGTAGCCACTTTTCTGACTTCTGTCATTATGAAGTTTGTTTCTCGCACTGGGTCAAAACTTCTAAAGGGCATCTTCACAGAAGTGTCTGCTCATGTAGCTTGAAGAACTCCACAGAGAAGGGCTGAGAGGAGAGTGGAAGGCAAGACATGGAAGCCTATTCCTCCACCTCCCTGGGGCCCAGCTGTAGCTTCTGGGGCACCTACTGCCAGCCACAAGCCTGAGACAGGAACCTGGACATCCAGCTGAAACACAGAGGAGAGACACCTCAGGCCATTTTACCCAGGGCCTAGAGACCTTCCTATCTTCTAATCTGGAGAACATTTGTATGTGATTACAAGTAATTAGTATAGATTATACTGAGCTGCATTCTCCTAAAGTGATAAATCAAAGTTTCCTAAAGTCTATTACATTACAAGTGGCCCTAGGTATGGGGGGAAATGGTCAGCAGTGAGGTACGGGCCTTCTTTCTTCTGAACTATTTGGTGTGAATAATTCATAATGCCAGTTTTTGGGGTGCAGCATCCAGGATTGCAGCCTTCCTGGGAACTGCTGGGCTCTAGACAGTGTAGTGTAGCACCGTAGGTGCCCTGCATTCTAGGTACTGAGTAACCCCACAAGATAGGAAGTACTAACAGCTCCTTTTTCACCAATAAGAAAAAAAGGCTCAGATGGGTTGTATGAATCACCCAGGGTCACAAAGCCAGCAAGCAGGACAGCTGGGTCTCCCAGCCCTGGCAACCTGGGAACCGGCTCATACCATTGTTTTTCATGATCTGGCCGTGTGGGTGGCACCTGAGCCACCCCAAGATGAAGCTCCTCTAAACTTGAGGACAATGAATGTCCGCAGATGAGAATGTCTAGAAAGTTCTGTCATCACTTCTTGGCTCTTCCCCATGGCCGCCACACACAGACCCACCCTGGCACTGCCTGTGTGAAAGGCTTTAAGAGTCAGGTTAGAAAGGAGGGCGCATAGGTTGCAGGCAGACGGAGGGAGAAATGCAGAGAAGAGGATCTGGGGATTGTGCCAGACGGTTGCTGTGCTGTGAGAACGTGAAGTCAGCAGATGAGGCCCAGCGGCTGTCGCAGGCAGGTGGGCACCTATGCTTGCGTGGCAGGACCATCTTCAGCTGGCTCTTCCCTGAAGATATGGAAGTTCGCACCCCTGCTCCAGCCCCTGTAGGACCTAGACCTGAATGCTCATCTCATTACGGAGCACAGGCTTGTCCCTGTGAAGATCTCAGGAGAAGCCTTCTAAGCTGCGACGTTCCCCAGTCACAGCATGCACTAGAATTTAACTGTACCACTAATAATAAACTGGGACTATGAAGGAAACTGATAGCTTTGATCTTTTAGGCTTTTTTTTTGTTTGTTTTTTGTTTTGGCGGACCCAGTGATTGAACTCAGACCCTTGCGCTTGCCAGGGAAGAGCTTATTCTACTGAACCATCTCCCTGGCCCTCTTTTAGGTATTATTAATGTGAAGGCTTATTTGTATGCTATCTTCTGGGTTTACTTGAAGACCAGTTGAGATCCCCAGGGGCAGAATCAGAACTGTGTTATCCCACAAGTTAGTGGACCTGGGCAGGAAGGACATGATTTAAAAAAAAAAATGTTGGCTTGGTTTGGTTTGGTTTGATATGGTCTGGTCTGGTCTGGTCTCATCTTGTGTCATCTAGTCTGGTCTGGTCTCATCTGGTCTGGTCTAGTCTGGTCTGGTCTGCTCTAGTCTGGTCTGGTCTGATCTGGTTTGTTTTGGTTTCCTTGAAGGAATCTGGGATGTGGATCATGGAGGAAGCTTACTGAGAGGCAAAGCCATTTTATGAAGAGTAAACCCTGGGGCAGAAGGACATTCTGGATTTTGTCCAGTGCTGACTTTATTCATGGAAAGGAGCACAAGCCATCATCATACAAATCTTACTATTAGCCTCATTAACCCCTTGCATAAACTAAATCCAAGGAGAGACCAAGGTGTTCCTAGGGAAAACACCTCACAACCTAAAAACCATTCAGGTGTCCCTGAGCTGCTAGGGGCCCTAGTTCAGAAGACTCTGGCTAAGACTGAAGGCCTAGATATTGTTTAACCTGCTGGGGATCTGAAGTGAGAGCTATGGTCTGCAGTCAGTGGTCCTCAGCCTAACGTGACAGAGGAAGGCAAAGGAGACCTCAGAAGAGCAAGGGATGGTAAAGAAGAAGAGAGGAGAGCACTGTCAGGAAAACATCAAGCTGAACTGCTACACAAGAGGTCTGGGGAAAAATAGATAAATAATATAAAACAAGATCTGGGGCTTGGGGAGTTAATACTCTGAAAATCCCAAACCCACAATGACTCAGAAGTCCTCAATTATCTAGAACATGTTCCCAAACTCCAGAAAAATGCTAGAATCTTTCCTCCATCTATGACCTGGGGAGGGCTCCCAGCTAACTGAGAGCAACACCCTTTCAGTGCTGCTTTGAAAGAAGCAGTCACGCATAGGGTTGAAACCATGTGAGAGGAAGAGGATAAGAGAGCGAGACCTTTTGTCTTGAGCTTAGACGCAGGAGGAGGGCAAAGGCCAGCATGCAGGGATGACCATGACAGCAACTATGATTCCTTAAGCACAGTATTACTGAGCACCTCTCTTCTATGATCTTATTTAAAATTCATGACCACCCTACAAGGTAACTTTTGTCTTGTGGAGGCCCAGGAAGGGTAGTGCTGTGGTCAAAGCATGGAGCCTGGCTGTGTAACTACAAAATCTGCTTTCTCCACATCAACCCTGTGGAGCCCTGGCTAAATTACTGGATCTGCCTTAAATTTTGTTCTCACATCTGTGTGATGCAGGGTGTGGCAATTCTCACTTTATAGAGTTCCTGGGGCACAAATGAGCCCACAGGTGTCTGATGCTTGAGTCACAGTAAACACTACTGCACGTTGGCTGGTGTCATTGCTGCAATTGCTTCTGTTCGTAAGGGGCTGGCCCACAATTGCACACCTTGTAAGGGAAGGAAAAAAGCTTCCCAAAAAGTTCATTCTGACTCAGAAGAACGAACAGGTGACCACAAGGCTATGTTGCTGCCACACTGGAGCCCTTATGGGAAGCAGAGGTGATGACAATGGAGAGCTCTTACGGGTCCTCCCCATGGCCCAGGAAGCTCACATTTGTAGCCTGTGGAAAAGTTATTGGAATCCTTGTGTGTTAATTCCAACCTACCACTTCTGGCACAGCCCTCAGTGAGAATAAAGACACTAAGGCACTGGTAGCTGTGGGAAGCCATAGAGCACGGTACCAGGAATCGAACCCAGGTTCCTATGCTTGCCTAGGCAGATGCTTCTGCCACTGAGCTATCTCCGTGACCCAATTGCTCTTCTTTCAGGGAGAGTTGTCCAGGTGGTCCTCCATAGTGACCAGTAGCCAAAAGATGAGAGTATTACAAAGGTGGAGAGAGTGTGTGAGCTCAAATGGAGCAGGGTATCAGGAATTGAGGATGTTTCAGGAGAAATTACCTTCAGTGAGCAGAAAACATTCAGCCAGTAGAGACACATGGAAAGATTATACCAGATGTTAGGGACAGGCATGGGCAAGGGCAGGCAAAGTCCACAGCAAGCACAGGAGCGCTAGGAGGGCCCCTCTGTAGGAACAGAGGTTGGTAGCTGGGCATGAGTGAGGACCCCAGAAAGGTAGCTTAGGGCCGCTTAGAGGTGAGTCTAAAATTTGTAGATGAGAACTTTGCAGCTGAATGTGTGGACAGAGCCATCTGTGAGGTCCTCAAGTCTGCCCTCCCACCTGTTTTCCTTTCTTTCTTTTCAAAGGCTTTGCCCAAAGTTTTTCCTCTGGAATCTCCAGCTCAGTCTTGCAACTAGAGCTTCCTGGAAGCTAGAATCCAGCCCTTCTTATCTAACTGCCTTTTTCTCAGGGAAATACAGGTCAAAATAAAGCAATATTGGCTCACCCTCCCATCTGAATCCATGTCATACCAACCAAAGAACCTAGACTTGTGGCGATGCATTCATACATCCTAAGGGACTTCTCTTGGCTTCCATTCATTCCTATGGCAAAGAAGATTGTGTTTGGATTAAATTTGTTCCTAATTAACTATTCCTAGCACCTACCATGCATGAGTCATGGTGTGTGATCCTCATATGGAAAATGGCAGGGATAGACATTCATTAAAATTTAATGAGCACACATCTCTTTTCCTGTGCTATCAAAATATTTTGATGAGAAAAGTATATTTTATTAAAAGCAGACATGGAATTTTTCTCTGCTTTCCCATGTGTTGATTGCTTTAAGTCTGGAGAAGGCTTGTCACCATTTTAATTTCAATGAACAATTGTTTTTTTAGGGGGAGGGGGGCTCAGAGGAAATATAGCTGCTCTCCAGATTACAGACCGGCTTGCCGGGGGTCTGTGGCCTATGAGGTGTGACCAGCTATCTTATAGGCTTCTCCTGTTGCCAGGTAGTGAGAGGTACCCAGGTATGGCTTCCATGTCCTCATGAAATCAACTACAGCAGGAGAGCCAGGATGCTAACCAGTGGCCCTTGCTGTACAGAAGCAGCCAAAGTGGTTGAGGGACAGGCAGGTGTCAAGAGATCAAGGCGCTCAGCCCTGTTCAGACCCTGAACCCAGATAGATTTCTTATTGACTTCACCTGGAACAACATTGCAGTGTGTGTGTGTGTGTGTGTGTGTGTGTGTGTGTGTGTGTGTGTGTCCTGGACATCTGAACTGTGTCCCTGATGTTGTCTCAGGCCATCTGCTGTCTATATAAGAGGTCTTGTGTGAGTTCCTCCTCCAAAGAGCACTGAGAAGGTGAAGCCTATTTACCCTGGGAACCCCAAGTGAGGCTCCTTCAGCCACAGGTTCGGGTGCTCAGGGAGCTGCCTCCATCCACCCATGGCCATCCG
>NW_004524599.1:12792655-12794829 GCF_000260255.1 Octodon degus
CCATCCACCCATGGTCATCCACCCATGGCCATCCACCCATGGCTGTTGATCACTGGGTATTACAGCCACAAAATTAGATCCCAGTATGCTTGTTCAGTGAGGGAACACCGGGTCAGCCCCATCTGCCCCTGGCATCCCCACCCCTCTGAGATGTGCATCACCATCTATCCCCTCATCACAGCTCTGCAATAGCATGCATTTGAGACAGCAAATGAGACCTCAGTGGTCACTGGGATATCTAAAGCATAACAGGCTCCATGAACTTCCAGTTTATTGACTTTTTATCTTATAAAAAACATAAACACAAAGAAAAACACCTAGAACAACCAATCCTATCTACCTGTCACATAATTCCATTATGTTTGGGCCACTGGATATCTTTAAAAATAAAACCTCTATCTTTACCCTAAATAGAAAGTTCTATTATCATCAAGTAATACGTATCAAGGCCCCAAGGCCACCCTGTTACATTTCACTGGGGCAGAGGAATCTAATTCTTTCTCCATAAAGTCAGAATGAAAGAAGTGGGTGGTTTGTGTGTTTTCAAATTTAGTTCAGGGTCAACTTATAATCATTGTCCTCAATGGATGGTTTAGCAATCACATAAAAAGATAACACTGCAAATGATCCTTCAGTGGATTTCAGAAAATACAGAAGCTATTCCCGAAAAAAGAGGAAGTTACTATTTTTATCTCTGAGCTGTCAGAGATCACAGCGTAGGTAAAGTTTAAAGATAAATGTTTTAGAGTCAGAAAGACCTAGATTTATATCCAGGTTGGTTCTGCCAACTTCCTGGCTCTGAAAGCATTTTATTTATGTGCGAAGTTTCACTTTCACACCATCAGCCTGGGGAGACGTGATGTCCACCTCGAAGCCCACAGAGCTGTGTGGGTTAAACAAGATAAGGGAAGTAAGGCGAGGCGCAAAAGGCCTGCGCTGCTGAGAAAGCACCAGCTGAAGCTACATTATCATTATTAGCAGAGTCTGTGCATGGTGTGCTTCTGAGGTGGCCAGGTACTGAGCTGTCTGTGAGAAGTTCCACTCACTCTACTTATTGGGTGTCTTTGTCTCTTTCCTTGTTACTGGGACAAAATAGCAGCTTAAAGAGGAGAGGTTTATTTTGGCTCGTGTTCAGTCCGTGGTGTTCTGGCTCCAACACAGAAAAGGCATAGCAGAGGAAGGCTGTTCACTGCATGGGACCAGGAAGCAGAGCGAGGGGAAGACCTGGGAAGATGGATGGATAAGCCTAAGTCACAGCCGCCTCCTCCCAGCAAGTGAGCTATGAATGAATCAGTGGATTAAGGCACTGATGCAGATGGTGCTGAGGATGCACCACCCTCCAAAAACCCCATTTCTGAACACAGGAGGCTTGGGCGGTGTATTTTTAGAACTAGGCTATAATGCTGTGAACTCAAGCGAGTTACTTAGCCTCTCTGGGCCTCGCTTTCTTCCCCTGCAAAGTGAACACCCTTAATATTTACATCATAGGGCTGTGAGGATTGAAGGAATTAATGGCCATTTCTACAATGCTAGGAATATTCGAAATCTGTACTATCCAACATTCTGTCCATCAGTCATCTAAGTCTCTTGGGCCCTTGAGATGTGGCTAGTGACCCTGAAGACCTGAATTTCAAAGTTTAAATTTAATTCTAGATCTAAGTAACCATATGTGACTAGTGGCTATTGTGTTGGCCAGCAAAGACTGGAAAGATGCCAACGGTGGGAAAACCTAGCATTGTATAGTAAAGGCTGGCTGGCCTATGTGCTAGCTAGAAGCAGCTCGGGTGCTGGCACTGGTGAACAGAGTGTACAGATGAGCAGTTGCTTGCTGTCCGCAGTGACCACAGAGCGAGTAGCAGGGAAACAATTCAATTTCCAGTCACACAAGGAAGACATGATTGAGAGTTCTTGAAATAAGGACTGGTGGGTAAATCTAATCAGTTGTGTGTCTCAAATTGCCAACTTAATTCATTCTTACTCTTTCTCAGGCTTTTTCCTTCACTTCAGCTTTGGCCTCAAGTACACTTACACATTTTCAAAGTATATACCCAGTGGAAGATAGTTTGCAATTCCCTAAAAAATAATTCCTTCCCCAAAGGGTAGATGCATATCTGTTGTGTACGTGTGTGTGTGTGTGAGAGAGAGAGAGAGAGAGAGAGAGAGAGAGAGAGAGA
>NW_004524599.1:12794929-12846741 GCF_000260255.1 Octodon degus
GAGAGAGAGAGAGAGAGAGAGAGAGAGAGAGAGAGAGAGAGAGAAAGAGAGAGAGAGACTCTCTTGTAAATCCAAGAATCAGAGCCATTGTTCATTATCCTGAAACAGCATAAAGGACAAGAATTGTGTATGTCAGTATTGATTAATGGCCTTGAACTTGGAACAACATCATACTCCTAGTTGATTTTTAAAGATATAGTTTAAATAATATATTTAAAACTTCAGGGACGCCAAGTATATGGAAAAGCATCCAACATCACCGAGTGTGACGCATGCTTTCTTGTTTTCTCCAGTCCATGTAATAGAACTGCTTCTGTGAAGTTGAGGCACATGAATGTCTCCTCTTAATCTTGCCTTTTCTGGATCACCTGAAGTCTCTCTTTGTTTTAAGTTTTATGAGAGTAAGAGAGTCAGAAATACAGCCATACCCGTAGGCAATTGTTTTTCACAGCATTAAAGCAAAGAGAGCCGCAGATTCCCGGGAGATTTCAAGGAAAACAGACCTTGTCTCCCGCCGTAGCCATTGCTCTGGTAGATTTGGCACATCACCCACATCAGCACCTGGAGGGAAAACAGTGTGTGAAGGCTCCATTGTCCTCAAAGGAACTGGGAGAAATGCTTGCAGTAACTTCTCTCCAATAAAACCAGGCGCGATGGCACACACCTGTAATTCCAGCACTTGAAGCAGGAGATTGCAAGTTCACGTCCAATCTGGGTAACCTGGCAACTTAGAAAGACCTCCATTATTATTTATCAGAATAAATAATGTAATGTAAAACAGTACTGGAGATGTAGCTCAGTGTAAAGGCTATGGGTTTAATCCCCAGTGCTGGAAAAAAAAAAAAATCCCCGGCAGGAATGGCGATATTGGGCAGACTTTTTGGATTTTTTTTTTTTTTTTTTTTTGTATAACCGGGGATCGAACTCAGGCCCTTGTGCTTGCCAGGCAAGCACTTATTCTACTGAGCTATCTCCCCAGCCCCTGGGCAGACTTTTATGTTTGATTTGCTTTGAGTTTCTAGCATTCACACATGCCAGAGAAAGATGACAGAAGAGGGACAGCAGGTATTATTTGTTCAGTGGAGAAGAAGCACATGCCAACTGGATGAGGGACCTTCGTCACCTCTCTGTATCTCTCCCTGCTTCAACCCAGCCCCAGTGCTGGGAAGCCCAAGTGGCACTGATATAGCTAAGCCCGCAGCCAGTTACACCTGAACGCAAGCTGCATGCAGACAACCCATGAAACTGTTCCCGAAGGTGTAATCTGAGCATTGGCCCATCTGGAGCCTACCATGAAGGCTCAGATGCCCAGCCTGGCATTTCAAATAGTTTGAGCATCCCTAACCCAAATATCCCAAAAGCCAAACTATCTGAGTCTTGGCTGCTAGAGTACTTCCCATGAGGCATGTTTAACTGGTAAAATCTAGCTTAAATATCCTAAAATCTGAAGAAAAAAAAAAAAAAAAGAAACCCACATCTTCTGGTTCTAAGCGTTTCAGATATGGGATACACAATATGCACTAAATGTTCCTGTCACATTTATCACTGGCCTAAAGCTGGACACTCTGCCTTCCACAGCAGAGGAATCTATCTGCACAGCAGGCCTACTGGCATGAGGAGGTTCTCAATTTCGGGTTTGTGGGCCTGATAGCCCCGTGCTTTATCTTCATGGGTCTGCAGTGAATTCCCTAAACATCCATGCCCCTAGTCTATCCATTTTGCATGTGTTAATGTGCATGTCTGTGTGTAGAAATGGCTAATGGAGGTTATCAGATGTAGTGTTCAGGAGTTCGTGCCCACCCTTGCAGTAGAATGCCATGCGGAAGGCAGGTGGCTCCCAAATAGTGCCTTCTCCAGAAAAAGTCAAAATCATCCCACCAAGCATGTCTACTGATAGAGTCTCTGGAGCAACCCCGTTTTCTCCAGTCTAGAGAGCTTTTGTAAATATCATCTTCATTTTATACTGTTTTAAATATTCAGAGAGCTTTTGCGAAGCATTAGTATGTAAAATAATGTATTGGGCACACTAAAAATTTAAACCAAAGGCATCATGTAACATGCAATATTACAATGCACTTTTATACTTGCAACAGTTAAATTAAGTGAGTCAGGATCGCTAGGTTAAAAGTGACGACTCAGCCTCACTCCCATGCAGTTTAATCTCCAACAATAATTTTTGACTAGGGGACCATTTTGCTGTCTGTGGGATATTTGGCAATTATTGGATATACTTTCACTTGTCATGTTAGTACATGAGTGCTGTTGGCCAAGGATGCTGCTAAACATCCTAAATTGTACATGACACACTTTTACAACAAAAATGTGTCCAACCCAATATGTCGGTCATGCTGAGCCTGAGAAACCTGGGTCTAGCCCTTAAGTACTGCTGTTATCATAACCAGGCTAATCCATCTATGCTCAATGTCCCTAGAAGCCATGAAAGTAACTTCTGGCTCATGTCATGCCATGTTTGTTGATCTGCCTCCTCCCCAGTGAACCTTTCAGGTTCTCTGTCTCATCACTGGGGCTGCAAAGCCACCAACCTTTTTAACAACCCCCCTTCCTCTCAACTGGCATTCTGGCTGTCACAACAGAGATGGTTTGGGTTGTCTTGTTATTGATGAGTTGGCTTTTCCAGACAACTCCTCTGGCCTTGGAGACCTGGACTTCAAGGCCAGGCTCACTAGCTAAACAGACTTGGACTTGAGTCCCTTCCTGATCAGTAAGCTGCAAATTACCAGGAAAGATTTTTATCTCCCTAAACCATAGTTTTCTATTTCATAAAATGGGATGCCAGCTTCAATGATCCTGCCCCCATCTTTCTCCTCCTGAAGGAAATAACTAACATTGTATTATCATCTTGGCACTAAGTCCCTTTCAGCTGGTATAGTCCTGCCCTTGTGTTGTAAGGCTTATATGAGAACATACATGAACCATACATTCCCAAGTGGTCCTTAGTAATCAGTAGGGTGCTTAAGGGATGTCTCAAGCCAAAAGAAGACAGTTGCTCCAAGAAGTATCACAAATGTTTACCAGAGTTCAAAGGATCTCTTACCGACAACATCCTAGCTAATATGACACATGCTTATGCACCACAAGTTATAAGCAAGCTTAAACATTTGTCATGTACAAATATTAAGCTGATCATGGCCTTGAACCTATGTACTTCATACATGTAACAATATTTCAGAAAAGAGTTTGTATCTCTCAAACTCATATTAAAATGAACAAATTACAGGCCCCACCCCCAAATTCTAATTTAATGGTCTGAGGTGGTTGGAGATTTCTGCAGTTCACTTGGAGCCCTTCCTGGCCCTTCTGTTTAGCGCACAATCCATGCTCTCCAGGTGAGCCTGCTGTTGTCACCTACACTGTCACACTGTCTGCTCCATCAGTATTACCCCTGAGCCCAACTCCCACCCACAGCCCCCAGGAGATGGGGACATGAATGAAATAAATATGGGGAATGGGTGAAAATTTTCATTCTCCCCAGAGACATAAATTTAGTCACAAACTGACTTGAACAGTAAAGTCATAAGATTTTATTCTTGACTATAGAATCAGTAAGAAAGAGTCCACTTCTCTAGGCAATCCCCTCCCTCTTTATCTCCATTCATAAGAAAGTCTCACTTCATGTAGATCCTCCTCTATCACATACTGCCTAGAGAAATAAGGTATAATAGTGTATGTGTTGTTCCATCGAAAACTCAAGCAACCAGTAAATCCCATTTTAAACAGCTCTCCTAACTTAAATATTTATTGGGCACTAGGCTGCTATTGGAGCTAAAAGTGAACTGAAATATAAGGTAAATAAACCAAAACTGCTCAGAGTATTGCTACTCCAAAAAAAAATATCCTGTGCTGTAATATACTGAGCCTTTACATTACGCCTACAGGCTGCTTTATGTGCATTTTTATTTCACCTTTTTCTTAGGAAAGAAGAAATATTATCATCATTATTATCTTGTTCTCAAGTGACATATACAGACACACCCATGTGACATTAATAGGCCAATAACAAGTACTACAGCCACCTGGACATTTTCCAGCCCACTGCGTTTGTGTTGGGAAGGACTATAGCTCCAAGTGTGTGACAAAAAATAGACACACGACAAGGGGTAATAATAGCAACAATAATAAGAGTAGCAGCAGTAGCATCCTACAAGGCTACTCCATGTGAATGGTAGTCCAGGTTTAGAAAGAAGAAAACTGATTCTCAGAAAGTTTGAGAGAGCCACCCAAGGCTCCACTGCCCGTGTCAAAGTTGATGTCAACCTGATTCTCTTGGGTGTTGCTTGCCCAATACCTGCCGCTTTTGAGAGTTGTGATGGATGAACTCACCCACAGCAGTTGTGTCCTCCCAGACTCTTAGCTCCTGAACTCGGCTGTTGAGGCTGTAGATGAAAACTCTCTTGTCCTCCTCTTCAAGTTCAACATGAAGACGCTCCCCTTCTCTAGATCTCTTTCTAAGGTGTCTAGAAGACAGCACAAGCTTGGGGGGCCTTCTTCCTATTCAACTCAGGAATCCCTCACGTTCTGGTAGGAAATTTGCATCCTTCCAGAAGTAGCGTTTACTTGGCAACTCTCACCCAGGAAGTCTGTTGCTGCACCACATCCACCTCCTGCAGAGAGAGCAGCCAGTGGCCACAGCTATTAACCTGAGCTCTAATTAGGGCAGTTTTATAATGAGGAAAAGACTGTGATTCTAATTAGTAATTTTCCATCTTTTTTCTCAGTAGGTATTCCCCAGTTGAAGCAATATGCTCTCCTGTTCACACTGGTCACATTGCCAAAACATAAATACAATATAGAACTTGAGCAAAAATGAAAATAGTGAAGGCAGAGAAGCAGAACAGGGTTTTATTGGCCACTGATGTGCTGTTTTATTTGTTCCTTTGACTGTTTCTTAGACCCGAGGTGCTGCAATGGTCGGCTCTGACATGGTTGTCACCGTTGAGTTCACCAATCCTTTAAAGGAAACTCTACAAAATGTCTGGGTATACCTAGATGGCCCTGGTTTATTGAAACCCAAAAGGAAAATGTTCCGGTAAGTGAAATGAAATCCCACTAAAATGTCTGAGAAGCTGCAGTTTCTTATGGACCTTTTGTGGGGGGTATGGGGTAAAAACAGGGTTAGTTTGACCAGCACTTGAACACTTAAACCCATCCCAAAGATGGAGATCAATTAGTATGGCTTTTGTATGCTTGAGAAATTTAGGATTTTAGAAAGCAATTGGTTTGTTCTCCATGTCACACAATTTATATAAGTAGAGTTGGAATTCAGACTCAGGGTTGCTAATTCTTCAACCTAGGTTTCAGTCACTTTCATACTACCCCCTCATATATCAACACTCTAACGTCCTCACTGTCAACACGGATGTGCGGTGAGTTAGACATGATGCTGAAAGATTCCTGTTCAATGAGCTTTTTCTTTCCAGCTCTACCTCTTTGATTTTGATAACCAATCACTGTCTATGACAATGATATAACAGTTGTTTTTATTCTTTTAGTTTAGCCTGAAGAATTCTAAAACTTGTTTCCATCAAAGCTCTGTGGTATTAGGAATGTGATACAGCCTCTTCCAAAACTAGCACCATCAGACTGTGCCCTCCAAGTCTATTGCTGTGGCTTCTGTTGACAAAGACCATTTTCCAGTAGAAGGGCCCAATTCCATTGTCAGGGAGATATAATTGTAGGGAAAAAAGATATTTTTTACATTTTGTCCTACCAATGATAATATTAATTTTGTTATTAGATTGGTCCAAAATAAAGCCCATCTGTCTTCTGTCTGATGGCTTGCAAATGTTTGCAAATAGCTGTCTTGCCTTCCTTGAGTCTTCTCTACTTGGGACCAAATACCTTCCCTGGCTTCATCTTTCTCACCCTTAATGTGATGTCATTCCCTCCCCCTCCCACATGCTCTAGTTTGTCAGAGCTGCTCTGAAAGTGTGACACCCAGAATGGATCCCAATCTTTGAGGTTTATTACTTTCATTTCTACCACAAATAAGTCCCTGTCAGCATCAATCAATCCAGCTCATTTCCTGTGGGTGACCTTCTATGGTACAAAAAAAGAAAGCGGAGGACTTTGGAAACTGCCTTACGGCTGGACACGTTAGGAATTTCCCCAGTTCCCTCTATGGAAATGAGCCCATTCTGTAAGCTATAGGACAAGTGCGAGACCTTACCCTTTCTAGATCAGCTTTATTCCCCACAAATGACTCTGCATTTATTTCAGACTACAGGGCTCACACCTTCTATGCCCTCTCATTTAGGAGACGCCTTAGTGCAGATGAAATATGTAGCAGAGAAAATAATTTGAGTGTTTTTCTTAAAATTCATGCACAAGATATAATAGCTTTCCTGTGCTAATAGGAAGGTTGCAGGAAAAAAAAGAAAAGAATTGAGTTAGAAATTCACCCCAGCTAGAGGACGAGGTCAGTGACAATAGCCCAGCTTTCGTCGGAAATGACAATCTCACTCACCCATAATACAGCCTCCCACTTAAGTCAGATGCAAGACATGCTCCAGCAAGATGAAACATGTTTCCTGTTCCAAACGGCCCCTGCAGTACCCAGTTGATCCTTCTGAAGCAGCAGCCCCACAAGCTTCCCCTGAGGGTCCCAGCGCCTCATGCTGCCTTCCCACATTGGCTATCCCCAGAATCTACCTTGACCAACACAGACACAGCTGCTGAGGCTAAATGAGTGACCCAGGGGCCTATGTGCAAAAGCCTAGCAATCCTGGGAGGGTCTGTGCACTGTGATTGTCCCCCCACAGGGGATGATGGCTGAAACAGGGAAAAAATGGATGTGACCAGTCCCCGCATGGACACAAAGAACAAGTCATTCCCCCTGTGCTGGCATGGGATACTATTAGTATTTACTGTCAACTCACAGGGTAAGGGCAGACAGATGCACAGGTACCCCGTCTTCAGCACTTGGGCTGCTACAGTAGCAATACCGTAGATGAGGTAGCTTAGATAAACAGACCTTTGTTACTCACAGTCCTAGATCCTGGAAAGCCCAAGGTCAAGGATCCAGCCAAACTGGTTCCTCGTGAGGAGTTGCCATGGTTTGTGGACTAACATCTCCTCTCCACATCTTCATGTGATGGAGTGAGATGGAGAGCAAGCTCTCTGGTGTCCCTTCTTCTTAGGGCACTAATCCCTTCATGGGGACCTCACTCTCATGACATCATCTAATTTAATGACCTCTCAAAACTTCATCCCTAGACACTATCACATTGTGGGGTAGGGATTCAACACAGAAATATTGGGAAAACAAATATTCAATCCACAGTGGTCCCCAATCTCTTACGGGAATTCAGTTCCAGAACAGAACCCCACCACCACCTAGGCAATGGAAGCTGTTTCTCAGATATAGTCAGAAATCAGTGGTGGGATGGGGTGGGTGACATAGAAAACATCTGTTATCTGGACAGGCGCAGGGCTTTGGAGCAAGCACTACTTTCTGTTTCCTTCTGACTCTGGCACACACACCTTTACAACCGAAACCTGAGCCAACCAGAGCCCACTTCCATATGGCCAGATAATTGGAAGTGCTTCACCGTACGCTGTGTTGCTGAGGTCTGGTCTGAGGGCGCCAGATCTGTGTAACAACTTGAACTTCTAGCAACTGCAATTGCAGAGAATCAGAATCCTTTATAAGACTGTAGGACATAGATTTTTAAATAGGCAGATAATTACCAGCCCCATCCTTCCATCCCTGTTTTTCACCAGAATGGAATGAAGAAGGTAGGGGGTCTCCAACCCAAAGTAGAGGACCTGGAGATTGGGAGCTGGTGAGCAGGGAACTGGAAGTAGGAACAAAGAAGGAAGTGCTGTGTTTCAGTCCAGAACAGCTCACGCCTGGGAAGGCTCACCTTCCTGTTCTTCCCCACTACCTCCCACCTGTCTCAGATGCTCAGTTTCTGTTCCCACAGACTCTTGGCTTTTACCTTACTGCACTTGGTGCTTCCAGAACACAAAATAATTCATCTTCCAGATTCATTTCTCTCTTTAAAGAATGATCAGTTTCAGTGAGTTATTTTAAGGAAAAAAATTCCCCATCTTTGTGATTTGGTTTTAAACTTTAAGTTTCTCAAGTGAGGCAGAAGTTAAGATCTAGACACATGGAGCACAAGCCATGGGTAGTTGCAGTGTATGGTAATAATAATCCCATTTGCTTGCATGCACTCAAGATGATAAATGGCCGATGTATCCTGATGGTTCAGCGATTACCGAGGATCATTCATCATAACATCCATCCCCAGAAACAGTATCGTTCCCACATTATTCCACTTACCGAAAAAGCAAGTGACTTTTCCCCTCTATTTCCAGTCCACTTTTATCTACAGATAAAGTAGAGTATATGTGTGTCTTCATGTTTGCATATTTTTTTATGCTCACACCACTATGAGCAAGAACAAACCATTAAAGCTTTTGAGGTAGTCGCCTACACGGCGTGGTCCCCAGTCAGATCCCTAAGCAGGACAACTGTGTCACAAAGTACAGCTGATTGATCATGTGGGAAACCCAATGGGAGAGAGTGAATGAATCTGGTTGGAAATAGCACATTTCTCAAGAGATGAGCATCTTAAACCACCATGCATATTGAATTGATGATTGTAAACTAAAGGACGAAGAATTGTCTTGCAACATACAGGCAGGAGAAAATTGTCCAAATTATTTTGCTGAGAGTTTAGGCAGAAAAACCAATAGCCACAAAGGTAGACATGATGGTGGTAATAATAAGAACAGTAGGGTTTCACACTGCTTGGCCCGTCCGATGTTCCTAAGGGAATACTGACTCACCGTACCTTCTCCTTGCCCTGTCCAATAGGACTTGCCTTTTATAGGTGAGAAAAACAATGACAAGGTTAATGTTTTTCCAACTTTGAGCCATGGAGTGAATTTACTTGGATTGAAAAACTATGCATGTGTGCTATGTCTGTGTGCACATTTCACATAATGTTTTTTTATTTAAGTGGTTAAAATCACTTATAGATTACATGTATAAAGAACCAAAGCTAAGAAAAGACATTAACAAATAGAAAATTAACTTAAGTATTTTAGGTTATTAGTTCAAATGCCTAAAAAAGCCCCGTGGAGAGAGTTCCCCAAGGCCATAGTTTCTTTTTCCAATTCACTGGCCATAAATAGGAAGGGACTTCCTTATTTAGTGACTACACTTCTAGGATTGAGCCCTTTCATCTTGTTATCCCACTGTAGCTACAATGAACATTATTTGATTGACATTAAAAGAAAAATTCTGGGATTCTAATTTCTCATAGCAGAGGCCACTTGTAGGTCTGTGACCTCATATTTCCCCATCTTCTACCTCTGTTGAAAGTGATACTGTGTGGGTCTAGCCCCCAAAGGGCAAGGATGGCTGAGGGGCTGAAGGCCTCAGGCCACGCCTATGTATGCCAATCAAGCCATCCTCTATGCCAGCACACCACTGGGTACACCACTTGGCACCTAGTTCTGCTACTCAGGAAAAGACCTTGACATAGAACTCGACCTGCCCACCAGTGTCACAAATGTTGCTTTATGGCCTCACTGGCAGATTTGCCCATCTATAGCTACTGCCTAAATCCGTCATATGGCAACACTCCCTCCACTTTGTCCTCAGCCCAGGAGTGAGAGCCCAAGGATTGAGCTTGCCTCCGTGTCACTATAACAGGATGGCTTGGTAAAGTGCTGTCACATAATAAATACATCTGGTAGGGATGATAGATGAAGAAGCAGCTGAACAAGAAGCCAGTATGGCTGAAATGACAACAGCTAGTAATTTCTGAAACTTCAGCCCGTGTCGGAACCATCCTGTGCCCTTTGCCTGAATCTTTCATTTAATTTCCACATTGGCTCTGTGCGGAGCATGGCTCCTTCCTCATCTTGCAGATGAAAAAAATGAGGCTTAGAAAAGAATGCCAATTACCTGAGTTTGCACAGCTAGGAAGTGGAAGAGTCAGGTTTTGAGCCCAAGTGTCTGACACAAGTCCATGGGGCTTGGACCACAGGACAATGACACCGGTCATTTCACATTGTTTACATAGCAATATCTGACTTTTTAAATGGATCATTCATTCCATTTGGCCTTTTTTCTCCACAGCTCCATCTGACAGGCAGCTGCAATCATTAAATAAACCCCACCTGTAACAGTGTTCTTCAGGGAACCATACTATGCACCAAAACACTTTCAACCTGATAGACTTCATTGGGTATTGTCTTCATCTCCATAACTTTTAAGTACCCAAAACTATTTGCTAAGACTTTAGGTCTTCAAACCCACTGGAGTTCAAATCCAGTAGGTACCAATTTCAGTGACCATAAAGGAACCATAAAACCGCAGAGATTACATTTAATGAATCACATTTGGAGCAAGCTCTACATTGTCCAAAGGCTCATGGAGCAGATTTGTCTGTACCATCTCAGGGTGGAAAGAGCCAATACTTTTGTTATGTTGTAAGTCTTTCATACCATCATTACTTTTGCTTTCTGATATTCAGGTCTTCATGAACTTCCAAAGAGTACAAACTCATTCTATTAACAGGAATCTAGAAATGTTCTGCAGGTGGCTCTAACTCCAGTTCTTTTATTATCCAGGCCTTTTGACTTGGTGACTCTGGAGATTGTGCCTGCTTGGACCTTGGTCCCCTCACCTGTAAAATGTGATAGTGTCCTAAGCTGTTTCTAAAGCCCCCTTTCAGATTCTGCCAAGCTAGGCTTCGGAAGCCCCATGGAAACAGTCAGGTCTCCTTTTGCCTTCTCAAGACTCTTGTCCTTCCCACTCCACACTCCCAGGAAAAGGTGCCCTAGGGCTCCATGCCAGTCTCCCCAGAACAAGACCTCATCATAGATCAGAGAGCAGGCATCTTCCATACACAAAGCTTGCAGGAAGCTCTTGATATAGAAATAAAATACATCTGTGAAAAAGAAATCACAATGACCAGCACGACAGCTTCTGCAGATTATATAGGCAATAATTAGAAAAAAGGCCAGGATCTGTAACTCAGAGAAACCTGGCCTCAAAGCCCATCGCAGCCCATTTCCCAACTTCACAATCTTGGAAAAATGGCCTCACAGCATCGGGCTCCATGTGTCACAGAACATCTGGGCAGGGCACTGTCACATGGACAAATCCTGTGTGCTATGTCCTCGCAGGGTTATAGGAGAGGATGAGTGAGAGGTCACCTACGCCTGTCCAGCCCTCTTGTCATCCATAAGGCTGACCCATGAGACTTATGAAGGTCTGAGCATGCACTGAGGAGGAAAAGGAGAGTCAGGAACCACAAAACGGTCACCTGTCATCAAGCCAATTTAGAGCCTTGGCGGTAATCAAGTAGCAGAAAGGTGCATTACCAGAGAGAACCCAGTGTGGTGGCTAAATAGAACTATAAACTACAAAGTGTGAAGATACAGAAAGTCAGATGGCAGCATGCAGGGTCCTGGTTGGAGGTGGAAACAAGGTCAGTCGAGGTTGGTGGCCGCTACTTAGAAAGTCAGGGCCATAGCAAAAGCAGCTGAAGATTCAGATCAGACTCAAATGCCAAGAGGGAACTAGGAGCAGAAGATCATTCATATATACAAGGCTACCATGGAGGGCTTGGGGTCAAGCTAGAGCTTGGTTGACTCATAGCTCAGTGGGACTCAGCACAGGTCTTCACATCTACTGGAAGGTCATTAGATGCACCCAGGGAGAAAGAACCATGATCCAGTAATGCTGTTAGTGACCAGCTCTGCAGCACCTGCTGCAGGGAGCTCCCTGGTTACTAACTGCTGAGCAAGCCAACAAGGTCCTCAGTCCTCTGAGCATGGTCAGCCAAGAGGAAAAGAACAAGTGGCCCAGTCAGGGTACCCGCCCACTTCTGCATGCAATGGAAAGTGTAACCTGCCAACTTCTCTCTTCTCCATCCTTACAGTGAAATTCGGCCCAACGCCACCGTGCAATGGGAAGAAGTGTGTCAGCCATGGGTCTCTGGCCCTCGGAAGTTGATAGCCAGCATGACCAGCGACTCCCTGAGACATGTGTACGGCGAGCTGGACTTGCAGATTGAAAGACGACCTTCCACCTAAACACACAGCAGACGGAGATGGACCCAGGCACTTGGTCTCTTGCAGAGTTAGCTGGGGAAATTCTAAAGCAAAAATAGTTAGCTCTTATTTTCACAGGCATGGAAGACCCAAACAAGACCGGGGAGGGCCCCAGGGCCAGGACACCATACACTTCAGAAACGCTTTTCCAAATCCAGACTATCCAGTGTAGAGGTTAGCTTTGAATCACTCTACCTTCCAAGGATTCGGAGAATTAACTTTAATTAAGCTCTAATTAAGCTCTCATAGCTCATAAGAGTAAATGCCATCATTTATCTTTGCAAATGGCTGCAGCTCCAAATATCAGAGGGCTTCCCCTAGCAGAAGGATATGCTCAATACCTAGCCTCCTTTAAAACTTCTGATCCCCACTCAGGCTTTGGAGGGAACATATGCCCTCAAGAGATAGGAGCATATGATTTGGTCCTTAGAATTCTAGTCTCCTTTCTTGGAATCAGGTTCTACCCTCTGTGTTAGAATATTTGTTCCAGGAATTGAACACATCATTTTTCTTCTTGGCAAAGCCCAGGGAAGGTTGTTCATCTTGCACCTGCAGCCAAGCAGCTTCCTGCCAAATTCTACAGCTTCACCTTGTAAGAAGATGCAGCCCCATATTAACAAATTGCATTTGTGGGAAACTCAGTCACCTAGGAGGAGAGAGAAAGCAGGTGCAATAGTCAGATCTATTAAATAATGTAGCTTTGTGGTACATTTTATAGGGGTCACATAGTGGCCTGATCAGCAGGAATCAATATCCCTTAGTTTAACCCTTTCTGGGTGCAGTGGTACAAAGTAATGGGCTTACTTGGGACTGCAGAAATGAGAAATTCATTGCCTTAATTAGTTAAACACTTCCCTGTGTCTCTGGAGTCATTTCCTCTGTGCAGTGACACAGGCACAAATCTCTTTTAGAATTGAATTAAGCCCAACAGGTTGCAGAAGATGGCAGATTTAGTGGTGAAACTCATAGACAGGCAGGCAGCTATTGATTCCCTCTTTGCCTTTATATTGCCTGCATGGGGATGTCACCTCAACCTTCAGGTGTTGGAAGGTGCCATGGACCCAGCTTGGCCAATAGTCAATGCTAGTGCAGACCTAATGACAAATGATGCCAGGAGACTTTCTGTTATGCTCCAAGGGCCCAAGAGTCAAAGCTGCTGGTATTTTTTTATAAGGTGGCTAAACAGTCATATTTTCCCTTTGAAATTTCTTGGTGTGACTTAGTTCAGCAGACTATGACTGACAGAAACACAGTGGAAAAGAGGGTGCAGGAGTCAGAATGGAATGCTCGGTCTACATAACGCCATTGCTAAGCCTTGTAGCTTTTGCTTGAGCCTTCAGTGGCAACCCATGAGAGCTGGTGAGTCCCCTCCACAGCAAATCCCAGCCATACACAACTCCCTACATTTGCCATGCTTTGCAATGCCAAATTTTAAAATGTAATACATTTTGCTAGACTGTTCAATTACCTTACCTTAATATGTTATTAATGGGAATGTAATAGATGCTTCAAATAAAGTTAATCTCATTACTTTGCATCTGCACAGAAGTTGGTGCTGTTAATTTTCAGTGTGTCACACCACAACTCCCGAGAAACTACCCTTCTTTTGTGGTGAACAACCCACCCTGGGTAGGACAATAGATTATTTTAAAGAAAAATAATACCAAAAAGTATTGATGTCCCAGTTAACTTTCCTCACCTCCTCTCTTCATGTTATTAACCACACTTACTGAAAGAAGCCTGCATGTTTCGTTTTCTAACTGGCTTCCAGAAACTGAAAAATCTCCATGAACATCTTCCCATGAACGATGTTGTGAGCATCACGGTGAGTCAGTGCACAGCCAGCGTGGGGACCAAGCATGATGAATACCTGGTACAGACTGACAGCAGGGATTGAAAACATGGGGAGAGTGTACAGAGGAGATCCTAGCCCACAGGAGACCTTAGAATCCATGTCAAACACTGATGGAACTATGTGACACACAAGTTTCTAACAGCTAAAATGTGGATAGCCAAGGAGTCACTGTGGCAGGGACCTCTGAAGACTCAGCATATTGCCTCTAAGGTCCTGGTTACTTCTGCTTCCAAGTAATGGTCTCCAACTTCCAGCCCAGAAGAGTTTGCACTTCTGGAAACAAATGGGTCTTATTCTCAGCACCGCCACACATTCATACCTCGTTCTACCTTTACAAGCACTTTCTTGTCTAAGAACAAAAATAAAGCCAAAACAAAAAATTTACTGCATCTGTAAGAAATCACTTCATAGAGACATAGACAGACATGGCACAACCTGTAAGCCCAACCCACGGGAGGCAGAGGAAGGAGGGTCATTAGAAATTTGAGGCAGGCCTGGGCTACATAGTGGGCTCACAGCACAGCCCTGCTTCACATACAAAAACGAAAAAAGACAAATAAATTAAAATCACCTCAGCTGTGTCAGGAAAAGGAACAAGAAAATGGTGCTCACCTCCTCTGCCAAGAACTAGCCTAAGCCTTTCCAGCTCTAGACAATGGTCATTTTAAAAAGATACCCAGCAGACTTTCTGCTGATAAAGTTTACAAACTCCCATTAATTTTCATGCTGATCACTATTCTAAGACTTAAATGATTATCTAAGAAAAGTTCCGTCAGCCCTGAAACTAACGTAAGACATCCAGAGAAGCAGTATTTCTATTAGTAAACTGAGTGTCCCTGTAACTCAAAGAGGATTCTTTTCTCTCTGATTTGAGCAAATTTAAACAGTAGGAAAGAATAGTACCAAAAAAAGCATAATCAGAGATGGAATTTGTTGTATTAATAAGGAAGAGTTTGATCATTAAATAGTTCATTAAAATGATCGTTAAATAGTTACTCTTTCCACTGAGAGACAGGCCCACACTCCCTTTCCTCCTCTTGATTCTAGGCAGCTCTGTGGCTATTTTGACCTTGGAATGTGATTGAAACAATGCTACCTATTCTAAAGCCCATATGCTGGGAAAATGGTAGCTTCTACTTCTCGTCTTTTGAAATCCTTCTTGTAGGAGCCCTGGGTTTCTGGGTAAAAGCATAACTGGTCTATGGCCATGCTAGGAAAACCTACACGGTCACTCCGCCCACACCCACTAAACCCAGCCTTCCAGCCACCGCTGCTGAAGCACCAGGCACAGCGAGGAAGCCATCTGGTGCCCTCCAGACCAATGCGTCCATCAGGAGCAACCAATCAGTGATCTCATTCAGTGCCACCTTAAGCAGAAGAACCATCCTGGCAAGAAGTGCCCAGATCCCTGTGCCACCAAATAATGAAAAATAATAGAATAGTTGTTGAAAGCCATCAGATTGGAGACAACGTGTAGTATAAGACATTCTCACAATGCTTAAACCTAACAACCACAAGAAATGAGATCGTGCTTTTTTATTTGCCTATTTGTTTTAAGTAAAGTCTCCATGCTTTGCAACTTTGTCTATTCTTTCTGAAGAAAACATACTCATAGATATATATTTTGTTGTTACTCAGTAGCATCCATATATTTCAAGAGACCTATCATCTTCTTTTAAGAGTAATAGTGTAAATACTGCCAGGTCCTTGTAATTCTTCCTGTTAAACTATGATTTTCTGACCTTTTTTGCCACCTTCAGCTCCAGTGAGATTTGGAGCAGTCACATGAGGGGCAACTTGAAGACAAGAGAGAGAGGCACAATGAGAGGTGACAGTCCTCCTTCCCCAATGCCTAGGGAAGGGGATCTTCCCATCCAAGGCCTCAGAGGTTCTCAAACCCTCTATCACCCCTTGAGCCCAGCTCCCGAGAGAGCTGAGGGACACCTCAGCCAGACAGTCTGGTCATAAATCCACATTTCATTCTTTATCTCCTTGAACATTCAAAGCTGCCTTGACTTGCAGAAAACGGAACTAACTCTAAAGCTAGATTAAACTGTTCTAATCCTG
Source organism: Octodon degus (assembly GCF_000260255.1). Classification (NCBI taxonomy): domain Eukaryota; kingdom Metazoa; phylum Chordata; class Mammalia; order Rodentia; family Octodontidae; genus Octodon; species Octodon degus. Next base: position 12,810,948 of record NW_004524599.1, read on the forward strand.
GGTATGCAATTTCCCATTTGTAGTGTGATGGAGAGAAAACTGTTTCCAATTTGGGCAACACTTTGAATTCAGGTGTTTGGATTTGGGGTGCTCAATCTGTATGCACACTCAACACGTACAGCCCCTGGAACAAGGAAGTCCAAGGGGGGGGCAACACCAGGAGCTTCGGGTAAGGATGGCTCAGAAGCTGGCAATGGATGTCAGAAGCCAGTGGCATTTGGACTCCTGAGACAGCAGAGCACTCACGCGAGGTTGAGCGCTCACGACTGATCACGTGAGCCCTTATCCTCCTGCCCAGCTTCCACCCACCAGGCCTCCATGCCACAAGCCATGCCCACGTGTCTGCGCTGCCCCCCCCCCCAGACTGTGGGCCGTGGCCCACGCAGGCCTTTCCCCAGTGCCGTTCCTCTCTGTGCCGCAGCCTTTCCTGTGTGGTCAGCCCTGTACAGCATAACAGGAAAAGAGCTTCAACCCACCTCACTTCGCCCCTCCCTCAGATGAGAGATTTGTAAACTTAGTGGAGGACTGGCTGTGACAAGCCGTGCGCTCAAGATGGATTTTCAGTGTTCTCCGGACCTCAGCAACACCTTTATTCTCTTACTTTTAGGGACGTTTTATCATTTGCTAGTTTTTGCTGCTTCTGGTGCTAGCCGCCATGGCTGACAGTAGCCATGCTTCACATCTACACGTGTGTACCCCACAGGGACTTCAGGGGACAGGGATACAACCTACTGAGCACTTCCCACTCACACGAAGCCCACAAGGCAGACGTGCCCAGGGTGTGGCCTGTGTGGCCACCCTTGATTCTTACTAAGTCACTTTTATTATAGACACAGACTGAGTTCATGAAAATTCTTCTTTCATCTTACCTACAGCCATGAATTAAAAAATTATAGCTTCAATAAAGGAAGTTGCCTTTTATGCTGATCATCACAAAGAAATGCTGGATATCTTTAGTAATATTCCAATTAACTTTATTGAGTACACAACCCTGAAAACCCATATAGATCAACAAAGTGTTATCATGACATGAAATGGGATAATGGGCATAATGCAATAAAGCCTCTCTCTATTGTGAAAAGCAACAGGCTGCAGCAACGTCTTTGCTAGCAGTGTCATCCAGAAGATGAAGGCCATTATCCATGAAATTTAAGCTTAAAAAATCCAAGCTCACTTAAATAACCTACATATTGGAAATGTAACAGAAAAGCATTAGCCTCTGATTTTTCCCTTAATCCTAGCTATCTTTTAAAAAGTCCTATTTAAGGACAACTTGCTATCAGTAATCTCACTGGTGCCTAATGTCTCATCCTGTTAATGCTCAGTAAATATAAAATAATAACACAATGAAGTACTGGCTCTGTCTTCTGTTTTGTAAGTTGGTACTCCAAGTAAGTAGTCAAAGGATTACCTTATCCTTCTTATTTTAAATTGTATTACCAGTAAAGTACTACTAAAATACTATGGCATACTTGGTCCTGGACCGAATTGAAGACTGACAAAGAATCCTGATGAAATAATGAGATAAAAGATGGGCCCTGGGCCCTACTGGTAAGGAAGAATCTCTTTGAAAAACTATTTGGCATTATCTCCTAAGTATGAGCACACAGAATAAATGAGGCATTACATTCCTAGGAATATGTTTTAAAATATGCTGTAACATAATGGACAAATAAAATGTGGCACATTGGTACAATTAAATATCATGGTAACTAAAATACATTTGCATAATAAAATAAATATATAAAATACATATGGTGTAAAATATTACCCTACAAAAAAACTACCACCCAACATATAAAAAGAAAACCGACGTGAATAAGCACACATTATAACATGGTTCTGTTCATTTAGAGATCAAAAAATAGGCAGAACTGATCTACCCAGCCCAATGTCTGGAAGGTGGTTACCCCTGGAGGAGGGATGGCATCTAAGCATGGGAAGGAGAGAGCTTCTAGGACACTGGCGCTGTTGTGTTTTGGGATCAGGTGTCATGGAACATCACTGCAGTGCACACCGCATTGCACACCAATGGCCACTTTCATTAGTGACAGTCATGGTCGGTTGGGAGTGCTGGCAAAGCTTAGCGGCTTCCTCTAGAGCAGGACGTCCCCTGGGCTGCTGTCAGAACACTCAGACCATCTTCTCATCTGCAAGCTCAGCTAGGAGGTGCTCTGCTGTCAACTTCAGGCCCAGGTTCCTTGAGCACTGGTGGCCTCAGGTCCTCAGGTCCTATTACTGTGTTGTTGGCTGGAGTCCTCTTCTGTTGCTTATGTAGATCTGTCCATAAGACAGCTCGGCATCTACTTTTCAGCTCAGTGAAGAAGCTAGAGAACAAGATGAGCAAAACAGAAGCCACAATCTCTGCATGACCTAACTTCAGAAGTGATATCCCAACAACATTCTTGTCACATTCAGGGCCCAGGGAAGTTTTCAGTGCTTGGGATTGAACACATGGTCTTTGCATTGCACATGTCCAGCCCATTTATTGTTATTATTATATTTTGAGACAGAGTCTCACTGAGTTGTCCAAACTGGGCGTGAACTTGCAATCCTCTTGCCTCGACTTCCCTGGTACTGAGCTTACAGGCCTGCCCCCGCTCATCCGGCTATGACACTAGCCGTTAAGAGTGAGTCACTGAATGCAGATCACAGTCAGGGGGAGAATCATGTGAGAACTTGAAAAGTAGAGAGTAGAGATTCTTGGACACTATCTTAGTTACACTTGCATAAGACTGAAAGAATAAGAGAAATACACTTAAGAACTGGCATGGAGGGCCGGGGAGATGGCTCAGTACAATAAGCGCTTCCCTGGCAAGCACAAGGGCCTGAGTTCAATCCTCGGTTCCGCAAAAAAAAAAAAAAAAAGAATTGGCATGGGTGTGGCTGCGCACTTTTTTGGGGTTTTTATATCATCCTTCCTTGGCTTAAGAAGCTGTCCATGAATATTTCTTTAATTCTAATTCAGATTATTGGGGTGTTTTCTTCTTAGCAGAAGACGCTGAATGTCAGGACTTACTTCTTGACACAGCACCATCTGACCAAACTTAAATGAAATGGTTTGACCCGCTGGCCAAAGGCTCACTTCTCTGGCTAAGGTGGCAAAGTCCAGAGGCCCAGGAGGGAAAGGATTTCAACCTCACTAATGTAAAATGTTAGAGGCACAATTTGGGAAAATACCTAGAAATCCAGAACTTTTCACTATCAATGTCTGCACAACCTCGACTGGAATTCACATCACTGTACATAAGAGAAAGTTAATACAGGGAAGAGCAAGCAGCAGACAGCCTGGCCATGTGTACGAAGACAGCATCTTTTAAACTTGAAGAGAATTATCTCTTCCATCTCTGTTGCACCTTCATGTGGTTTCCATGACAATTTCTACCAGATGTTAAAAGAACTGGTAGCATCTGGCGGAACCATTGCAATGACCTCCTTTGTCAAAATTCACCAACAGTCCCGCATGACTGAAATACAGCCCATTTAGGCAAGTGTCTGTTGTCCCAATGTCTGTGGTTTGGGTGCGCACAATGCAACGTAACTAGTGAGGAATGAGCATTCATTAAATGAATGAATTATCTTACTGGCCACCCTGTGGAGTAGGGAAGGAGTGTCACTGTCCCTGGTATTCCATAGTTCATGCTGCTCCTTTTGTCTTAGTTATTTCAACTCAAGTATTTTCCATGCCACCCAATGCCAAAGCCCTTTGCATCACTTGTTTTTACAACTGTGCCTTCTTGAGTTGACCTAGCTTTAAAGCCCATAGCAAAGTCAATAAGGACTGAAGGGATGAAGAATCAGAACTTCACTACTGAACACAGCTTGCCTGGGTGTATCACACTGTCTCCCTGCTTCCACTGGAGAGGAAACACACTAAATCATCCTGATCTTCTGAATTAGCCTTATCAAATTTTCCCAACAGTCTGACTCCCACTTTCCAGTGCACAAGATAATCACTGAAAAATCAGAAACAGTCTTTATCCCTTCTCATATGATTTCCAACATAGCCTTAAAACAACTCTGTAAGAAACAGCCATATAGAGCCCCTTGGGTTGCTGGGATCAGGGTGGAAGTTGAGGCTTGGTTTGCAGAAGACAGAAATGAAGAAGTTGTACCTTCCCCTCACACTCAGGCTCTGTGCCCTGGGCTTCTCACAGATGTAGCTTCTAGAAAGGAGCCAGAGTGCCACATCAGGCGGTAAGCTCCTCAGCTCTGGACATGCCCAAGCACCTATTTGGAATGGCTTAGCGATGTAAAGTTAAGCACAAGAATGGGAAAGCCTATTCCTAAAATCACTTCCAAGTCTAAGACTCTATAACAGGATTCCATATTTAATGTAACACCTCATCTTTCACCATCAACACTCTGAGTTGAAATATTCACCTTACCATTCAGTTTTTCCTACGACCAAAATGTCTATCATAGATTGCATTTTCAGTGTGTCTATAAATAAGAATTCTGCTATCTTACTCAGGTGAGAATTTAATGTACACCTAGAGCCTCATCAGTATGCCTTTCTAGCCAGTTGTTTTATCACATAAATATGCTCTAGGAACATCAGAAATGTAAGATGGAAAAAGTAACACAGAGAGACAGAGTTCCCAATTTGTTATCTGGGTTCTCAGACTTTTCCCACAGCACCTGAGGCCTAATTGTTAATGACAGTTGCCTCCCAATTAGCAAACATGAGGTGCTGGTAAAAAGCAAAATGAAGGCCTGGAAAGAAAGAGGTGTTGGAGACACGGCGACTAATAATAACCCAGGCCCCAAATATAACTGCTAATTATATTAGCTGGTTGGAGGAGATTTAGTTTTTGAGAACAACTGCATGTGTATAAGAGGCATAAATCCATGGGAGAACGTGGCGTATTCTGGATCATAGAGATCCATCCCTAGGCAAACACCATCCAGAACGTGGTTGAGCATTGAGAGGGGTAGGAACAAAAATACAGGGCTGGCAGCAAATGTCCACTGGGGTAGATTAGAGAGGAACTCCTTTCAACAGGATGTTAGGAACCGTGGGGGGAGGGGCTAGGAAGGGTAAACAGCAACTAAATACTGGGTCCACTGAGGGCTATATAAAATAGAAACAGAACATTTGAAAAGGAGAGGAACTAAACTGTCCGCTACAGCTCAACATCCAGTTAATATTGTTCCATCTTTTTTCTCCCCACTGTGACAATTATTTGCTGCTTCTTTGGTCTTGGTCCTTAAGGAACAGGTTTTTCTTACTTTAGCCACCAGGGTGCAGTAAAGAGTCTCCGGAGATGCAGAGCTGATCTGCTTCTGCCTAATTTACAGACCTAATAAGGGTTATGGAAATTGGGATTGTTGCTCTGTTTAAATAAATAAATAAATAAGAGGGATTTGAAGTGATGACATAATTGACGCTGACACTGTCCTTCATCTATACCGAGCACAGGAAATACCAGCCCTTTGCAGAATAAATGACGCACTCGACCTTTACGTTTGCCTCTGTCCCTTTGCTCCCCACAAAGTCGTTTTCAGGGAAAGAGAACGCCTGTAATTCCTGAGGTACAGATGTCTCATTTAGAATGAAATATAGATGCCTATTCTTTCCAAAGTCCTGGGATTTTAACTGTACAAGAACTCTGATCTCAGAAAAATCTAAATTAAAGAGGAATAATGCTGTGATAAAAAGGAAAATCTTCCATGTCTCAAAAGGCAAGGACCAACACCACGGCAATTGTGATGAAACGCGCTGGCCCTGAGCCCCGAGCATGGGGAGAGGCTGGCGCACCCTGGACTCAGGAGAGAAAGGGCTGCTGTGGACACGCTGCCCTGACACCCGGCCAGCTGTGCCCCCAGGATCCCACCTGCAGAGGCAGCCGCCCTCCCTGCCTTCCCGAGGCCCCACTGGGGCTCTCTGGCTCCTCCTAGCACACATCTCTACTTTGGTTCATTTGCATTTTCGTAGAAAACATGTTAGATTTTGGAATTCAAGAGAAGGACAATGAAACCGGATCATTCTCTGACTGGGGCTAATTCCTGAATGGACCCAAGTTAAAAATCTGGACAGTGTTGAGCACTGAAGTGGTTATCAATTACAAAGAGCATCAAAAGGATTCTAGGTTTGGCTATCAAGAAAGTTTAAGAGGAAAATGATAACCTCTCTGAAGATGTGCTCATTCTCGTCAGGACCTATTTTTACTGATTTCTATGACAATTTCATTTTAATTCCATTACATTTAACCCTTTTTTACATATGAAGAAAATGAATAGATGCAGAAAATGTGAGTGAAATCTCTTTCAAAATTAAAGACAATGGTCTGTCTTTTAATGGCCTTTGACCATTTATCTTTGGCAGTCTAAGTAACTAAAAGAACAGTGATGACATCATTCTATGTTGGGACACTGTAAGGTTTCAGCATGGAAACATCACTTTCCTACTTAGTTTTTGACCAGTATCCATCTCAAGCATCTAGACAGTCTCTAGATATTCATGTTTACAAATTCCGTAGTAGACTTCCTGATTTGCCAAATAAATTATTTTCTATTCATTCACAAAAGCAGATTTATCTAACAATTTGGTGCCATTTTTGTGTCATTTTGTGTTACTGCAAGATTAGTGAATCCACAAATTTTACCCAGCCACAGTGTTTCTCATACTACATATGTGTTCCATAGTATGAGTTCTCAAAAAATAAGTTGAGGGTGGGCCAGACAGCTCAGCGGACTAAAATACCTGTTTAAGCAGAGTGCAGCAGCCAGCATTTGATCCCCAGTTTGCTATGCCAACCCTGCCCCCAGGGCATGCTGAGACAGTGGTTGAGACTGGGCGTGGTGGCACGCACCTGTAATCCCAGTGCTTGGGAGGCTGAACACAGGAGAATCACTATGAGTCTGATCTATGTAGTGAGACCCTGTAGACACTGGAGGCCCTGTAGGGCCCGTACTAAACACATAAAAAGAAACTTTAATAAAAAAAAGTTGAACTTAATGTCATTTTCATTTATTGGACAGATTTATAATCCATGCTTAAATTCTCTTCTTTTAAAGTAATGTCATGCTTTTTTAGTTCTGATTATTTCTTTGCACTTTTACCAAAGGCCATGGACTTACTGAGAATAAAAAAATATGTAAGGTCCAGGCTGGTGAGATAGCTCAGAGAACTAAGTGTTTGCTTAGGCAAGCACAGGGACCTGGGTTTTATCCCAAGCACCTCATGCCCTGCTGGCCCCACCCCCCAGACACGCTGAGCTGGCCACTGACATCGGGCGTAGTGGCACACACCTGTAATCCCAGCTCTGGAGAAGCTGAAAACAGGAGGATCACTGCAAGTCTGAGTACTGTAGTGAAACCCTATACTGCATACATTTAAAAAGTATATGTAAGGCTCAATTTTCACAGAATCATAGAAAGACAGGCCCAGGAAACCCATTGTTAGAGCCAAAGGCACCCCTGGGTCCCAGTGATACGTGTGGGAACAGAAACCTTGCTGAGGCCACTACTAAAAAGGAGAACCATGAAATTACTAAGTTCATGTTCCAGGCCTATGTGTTATCCTTGTGAAGCCCTAAAGGGAACCTAACATTGTTCTCATGGTCACAGATATTTGTAACAGAAAGATGTTTAACTGTTATTAGTTAAAGAGCCAGTCCCCTCCTCCTTTCCCTTGTGCTGGTGGCATTAATTTCTACAGGCCCTTGCGGGATCCAGATATGGAAGGGTGAATGAAGAACAGATTTAGTTTGCATTTAGTAGGATACATGGGTGCTTCACATTGGCACTTCTTGTATAGTGGTTATTGTAAGTGATCCCAACCTACGAGCAACTTCTAGGCATATACTGTGTTCTCATAAGCTCAAATCCCACCACGGCATACGTGTGATCGTCGATGCCCTGCATGGGGAGTTTATGGGAGAGATGAGTTTTAAGCTAGACTCCCAGAGTTGGGAGCTAGTCTATAAATTTGTGAGCTAAGGGTTCAGTTCTGATGAACACTCGAAACCTCAAAATGAGGTTGTCGATGTACATTGAGCTATCACATATGGATCTAAGCATACCGCTGGGGTGATTTACAGAAGTGAAGTAAATTACAGTTATGAACACTCTTGAGTTTAAGCACACAAGCGATTGCAACTATTCATGAATTCCCACAATGCATATGCCCCAAAGCACTGGATCACATGTGCGCTGCTTGATCTCTTAATCCTAATAAAGCCGGGAGTTCCAAATGAAGTATCATGAAAATTCCCACTGATACACTGAAATGGGCTAAAAAATTAAGAATTCTCACAACAAATTCTTACAAATATTTGGCGATAAGCCAAACGCATGCCATTGTAACCATTTGACTACACAATCATACAATTAACTATAATGTGGCAACAATTTAACATACATTTCAATTCCTCTTGCCCATGCTTTAATATCAGATAAATTTTCAGATATTTTCAAAATTCTACATCGTACTACTAAATATGACTCAAAGAAAAACTCTCTATACAGGATAAAATATATATGAGTTTTAAAATGTATAACCTGCTACAAGTATTTCATTGTGCCTTGCCATTTGTCTTTTAGTTCAAATTTCTTTTATTGTGGAGAGATTCCAGCAAAATATCAAGAAGGGGTGCAGGAAGAGCAGGCACTTGGGGGACAGCAGCCCAGGGAGGACCCTCAGAGCCTGGGCAGGATGCCGGGGTAGCAGCTCTGGACATGATGTCAGAACCCAAGCAAACGAAGATGCTCTCCACAGGGGAGTGGCGTAGCCCAGCACACGTTGCCGAGCATAGCAGGCAGCATGGGGGTCAGGGCAATGGGAGAGCTACAAGAGCACCAATCTGGACACGGCCGGGGGAGCCATGCCAGGTGGATGGTGGCACCATGTGGTTGTGAGAGCCACAGATGAGTAAGAGGGCATCTGCATAGAAGAGAGTGGTGGCAGCCTCCTCCGGCAAGGCCAGATAAGGAAAAGCAGGTGGAGCCAGTACTGGTGTCAGGAGACGGGTAAGTAGTTTACAAAGGGGTACAAATAACAACAACAACAAAAAATGATGTCAGCAATATTGAATTGGAATTGGAAATGTTAACGTGAACTCACAGCTTTTCACAGATAGACAAAGACAGTAGATATGAATGTGTGTGTTATGCATGTGCATACACACCTGTACGCCCTCATGACAGCCACTCCTATTGACGCTCAACAGCTGTAGGCACAGTGCAGATGTGTGGTATTTCTGAATAGCTCTTCCTCAATAAAGGAGCCAGGACTTTTTGGAGAAAGATTTCAGAAACAAAATAAGCCATAATAACAGATTATAGCTCAGTGTTGAAATTAATAACCCTAATTTATTAAGGCCAGAATTTGAAATGAACGGAAGAAGCAACAGCAAGATGGTAATCTTATATCCAACTGGGTAAAAATGTAAGTGGGTTAAACCTTCCAATTAAAAGAGATTTTTCAGAAGGAGTAAAGAAGACCCCCCAGGTGTGGTGGTGCATGACTGCAGTCCCGATCCCAGAATTCTGGGAGACTAAGGCAGGAGAATCACGAGTTTCAGCCCAACCCAGGCAATGTAGAGACTTAGCAAAACGCTGCTTCAAAATGAAAGAAATTCTTAAAGTGCTGGGGATGTACCTCAGTGCAAAGGCACTGGGCTTACTCCTCCAGTACTGAGGAGAAGAATAATATTGTTTACAAGTGATACACATTAACACAGCAATATAGAGACATAGATATAATAAAAGTAAAAAAGTCTTAAAAATATAAACGCAGAAACCATAATCATGAGAAAGCTGTGGTAGATGTGTTAGTATAAAACAAAACAAGTGTTTGACTTTGCTGACTTCACTACCTACAATATTTGAATGGCAATGGAACACCCATCTCTGACAAAAGTAAACAAAATGTGGGATATAAATGGAGGACCACTTTGTAGTGAGAAAAAAATATACATGTATATACAAAATAGTTAGGATAGATATACAGCTACTTTCTCTTAGTTCAATGAGAAGAAAGATTTGTACTAATAGAGTTCAGACAAGATATCATGTCTGCATCTTGTACTATGAATAACTATTATGAAGACAGCAATATGCAATGTATGAATTATTGTAAATATCCTACTAACCTGTTTTGAAACTGTCTCAATGCTATTTCTTTCTCAATAAAAATTAATATAAAAACAAATAAAGTTATAAATAAAAATGACAAAACAAATAGAAGGGCAACCAGTTTTATCAGAGTTTAAAAGATAATTTATAAGGGCAAGAGAGTTACTTCAGCAATGAAACAAGCTTAACATGTGTGCATTTGATTCATAGATTCAAATACAGGAAGCAAAAGCAAGTAGAACTCGAAGAACAAAGAGACAAAGTCACAATTATATTTGGAGATTTCAATGCAATTTATGTGCAAGCTTTGTTTAGAAAACAGAACAAAAAGAAAGACTTCCCTACTTATTTTATAATGCCAGCAATACTCTGAGAGCAACAAATTTTATTTTATTTCTTCATTTTATTTTTGTATTTTAGTACAGGGTGTACAGGATGCACAGGGTCTCACTGCGTAGGTCAGACTCCTAGTGACTCCTGTTACAGCCTTCCAAGTGCTGGGATTACAGGTGAGCACCACTACGCCCAGTCTCACTCACCATCTCAGCGTGCTCCGGTGGCAGGGCCAGCACAGCAGGCCTGGGGATTGAACTCCTGGCCCCTGCATCTGCCTAAGCAGGCACTTTAATCCCCTGAGCTATTTGGCGGTCCCTGATAACAAATTTTAAGAAAATAAAATTGTAAGCTAATACCTCTCAGAATTATAGATTTAAAAATTATTAATAAAATTTTAGTAAATCAATCTAGGTTTGCATAAAGAGCTTAATGTATCATAATGAAGTAGGTTTTACCCAAGAAATGCAAAGTTATTGGACACCTGAAAAGCCAATCAATGTATAAGTGCATATTAACAAAATTAAAGAGAAAAACACGTGTCTCAATCAAGACAGCAAACTCACTTGACAAAACTAAATGCACACTCCAGATTGTTTAAAAACTTTTTCAAGTAAGCATAAATGCTTTAACTTTATAGAGTATACATTGAAGCGATAATTTGTAGTGAATAGCTGGACTCTTCCTTATGATAATTGAAAACAAAGAATCATCCTCTTTCACTGCTTCTAGCCAGCACTGTAAACCAACATCTTCACTGGGACAATAAATAACAATAATACAAACCTATAAGCTAGAAAAGAAGAAGTAAAAAATGTCTCTATTTAAAGGTAACTGCTACTTGTGCTTACAAAATCTCAAGCAGAAAAAATATGACACTTAGATCCAATATATAATTCCATAAGGTCATGGGATACAAGATCATTACACAAGAAAGAAATGTATTTTTGTATACTAGCATAAAACATTGAAAGAATATTCTAAAATTCTATTCCTAATCATTTTAAAATAAAATTAAATATAAATTTAATAAAATATTGAAAGATCTGCATACCAAAAACTTTAGGATAGGGGAAGTTAAAAAATAAATAATAAGTACATAACGATGAGATATAGCCAAATAATCTGACTTCAATTATTACTCTACAACTGTAGTAATCAAGATGCTCACGTACAAGTAGCCCTCTACTTCAATGGGATAAAATAATTGAGTCCAGAAAAAGACCAACACTTGTAGGACAAATTGAATTTTGACCTAGATACCAAATCAGTTCAATAGAGAAAGTCTTTTCAACAAGTAGTGCTGGAACAATTGGTTATTCATATGGGGAACAAAATTAAACTTGCTTCATCCTTAATAACATTCATAAAAATCCATTTGAGATGAACCAGGGATTTAAATGTAAACCCAAAAATGATAATATTTTTTCTAGGAAAAAATAATATTTGGAAATGTCTGCTAACGTTCAGCGTTCAGCACACATATATCTTGTGAACCAGCATCTCTTCTTTTAAGGGTATACCCAAGAGATATGAAAATATATGTACATAAAAGAGATATACATGAATGTCAATAGCAGCTTTCTTCATAAAAGCCAAAAACCTAGGGGAAAAAATATCCCCAATAGGATAAAAGGTAAACAAATTGTGCTACATTCGTACAAATAGCATTCCTCAGCAATGAAAAGGAGTAAACTACATACATATGCAATGACATAAATAAATCATAAAATCATACTGCCAAACAGAAACATCCAGGAACATGGTACGATTCTACTTAAGTGAATTGTAAGAAGAGGCGAAATCAGTCTGTGTTGCTAGAAATCATTGAAATGGTTGCTTCTCATCCGCATAGATACATGCAAAGAGTTGACTTTAAAAGGGAGTTTAAAGGGTTGAGCAAACACTATGCATCGTCAAAGGGCAGGTTGCGCAGAGGTAAGTTTCTGCAGCAGTACCCAGGGACAGGATAGGCTACATGGCTGGTCTGACCACTTCGTGAACTGCTCTCTCAAACACAAACAAGGTCCTACATTGAGCACATGTGCGCCGTGCTTGTTGAAAGGACAAAGGGAAACACCTCATGTGATGCACAAAGCCTGGTACTCACCCAGAGTTTTCATCTGAACCAAGTGGATCAGAAAGAATCCATGATGAAAATTCACCTTGCTCTCTTAGCATGCCCTAATCGTGTGCAAACAGGAGCGTGCAAAATACGGACAGAATGAGCACTTTCAAAGACAGTGAGCTTTAGCAGAGATGCTGATGCTGAGATTCCTGCACTTCTCTTGCCTGTGAACCAATAAGCTGCTTCCATATCACTCCTGACCAGCAAGCACCACCAGGGTGCTTTTATTCTTGCTCCTGTGCTGTAGACTGTCCCACTGCACAACAAAGACTTTCCCACAAAGAAAGGTAATCTCTATGGACTGCAAACGTGTGCAGATGAAAAAGAAGATCAAATGTTATCTACTCTCAGGTTCTTACACTAGGGAGACAATACAATGTTTACACACGCGGATCTGATTTATTCCACTTAATGAGCATAGTCTCTAGATGCATCCACTTCCTGTAAAAACCTCGAGTTTATCTTTTCTGATAGCTGAGTAATACTCATTGTATAAAACTACCTTTTTAAAAAATCCATTCCTATTGCTGATTTCTATTGGTCTATTAAAATGAATAGTTAATGCTATTCATTTTTTCTTCTACTTTTTGGACCAATTGTGCATGCTTATAACTGGAAACCTGAACAACTAATTCGAAGACAACGATGCGCAATGAAATAACCAATGTTGAATTCCTATCATTTTGTTTAGTGAAATTCTGTGTTGTTTCTAGTGTTTCCTTTCACTACTTTTTAATTCTCTTCTAAATGTTTTTAAATTATAAAAGACATAAATCATTCTTGAATATATAAACTGCTCTCCCAAAATCTGGCTTGCTGTGAAATATTTTTCAGTTATTAAACGGCAATCATGAAACTATTTAGAAATATGGCAAATGTCTGAAATGTGTTTATTTGACCATAAATGATGCATATATGTGCTAAAAAACATGATACATACACATACAGATTTACATAAGAAAAGTAACTGTTATGTAGCACCAGCATACAGTAATAAAAACAAAAAAATAAATGTTGTTCTTAAATGTTTAAAAACAAGCTTCTAGGGCCGGGAAGATAGCACAGTAGAATAAGTGTTTGCCTGACAAGTGCAGGGTTCTGAGTTCAATCCCCAGTACTGGGAAGAAAAAAAAAAAAAAAAGATAAAAATAAGCTTCTAGGAAGAGACCCTAACAACTTTCTCATTTTTCGTACTGAGGAGTGGATCCAGACCTCCGCACTAAATTATACCCTCAGCCCTTATTCTATTCTGAGTCAGGATATCTCCATGTTGCCCAGAGTAGCCTTGAACTTGTGGTCCTCCAGCCTCAGTCTCGCAGTGTGCTGGGATCACAGACGTCACCACGCCTGGCTCAGTTTCTTACTTTTATTACCATGAAGTGCACATCTGTCATGCCTGTCACTTGCAGTGGGCCATCCATACCAGTGGCAGTTCAAAATTCACTGTAAGTAGATTATGGGAATTTGGCTAGAAATATAAAGTAGCATTAAGTCCATTAGATTCTGGAGGGAAGCCATGAAAAATACCGAAATATTTTCATGTCTCTTTACTGATTCTTCTGTAATAAGAAGGATCAAAAGGAGGAAATGCTCACACTATACGCAGAGAGGTTCATCTTGTCCTGGATTCCATCTAGCTGCAGGGACCAGTGGTCAGTTTAAGCAGTCCCCAAGGGCTGAACCTGGAAAAGCTGAGCCCTCCCATCTGAGCCCCCGGTCATGGACGGGTGGTCACTTTGTGCCATGAACGTCATGTTGCTGAGAATTGTTTCATAGAGCAAAAGTCCTTCGAGATGGTTCCAAATGTTGCTACCAGGATCTCAAAATGTGTCCAGTACTTCCAATCCAGAGTCACTAATGTTGACTTTGAAGGTTAGATGCTTATTACAGTTATAAGTATCTCTGCAGCACTCTCAGTATGTCTCTTTGAAAGAAAAGCATTCTTTGGTGGCATAAAAAAGAAAAGTGCTTATATTTTGAGTGTCTTCCCTTCATGGGTTTCCTTCCATTTCTCTTTTCAAAGTATCCATTGGTGTGTTTGAAATAAATGTATCTTGGCATAGCAAGAGCTAGCAATCTCTAGTCACAAAGCCCATCAGGAAGTAGCAATCTCTGGATGTGGTGGCACACACCTGCAACCCCAGCACTCTGGAGTGTTGAGACAAAAGGATTGCAAGTTCAAGCCCAGCCTGGGCAACTTGGTGACTTAGTGAGACCCTGTTGCAAAATAAAAAAGGGGGTCTAGGGTTGTAGCTCAGTGTGGAGGTCCTGTGTTCAATACCTAGTGAAGAATTATTCACACACACACACACACACACACACACACACACACACAATCCCATAGTGAATCTCTGAACTTTTTTCTGTGCAATCATTTTGCATATAGGTCCAACTTTATCATACCAGGAACAGGGCTCAGTCATTTTGATATAGGTCCCAGTGCTCCTGCTCTCAGCTCTGCAAGGTGATTGGTCGCAGTGACCACTTGACCAACTGCCTCCTGGGCGCTACCTTCCTATGGAGCAGCCACAGTTGACCTATTTGAATCACCCCACAGACCCCACACCCTGGGACTGCTCAGACACACCACAGTGACTGCCTGTAACACTGACTGCACAGTGTTACTCCATGGAACTTATGCCTGCATCCTCTAAATTTACCAGCTAGAACTCCTCTTAGGAAACCTGCTTGACTAATTAAAGGCTTTGGTCCACTTCTCTCCCTCTCTCTCCCTCTCACCTTCTCCCTCCTCCTCTAAGTCTCCCTCCCCTCTTCCTTTCCCTGCCCCTCTCCGTCCCCTTACTCCCTCCCATCTCCATCTGCTAGTTGAGCAGCCCCGGGTTGTCCGGGATGGTCCCTTCCCCATGGTGCTATGAGGCATGAGGCCTGCCATCTACACCACCTTCTTTCTGGGGTCCATAATTAGTAAACTTTTTCTGTATTTTGTTGCACTGCCTCCTCTCTGTGTCACCTGACAGACACACCTGGACCTATCCTCTTTCCCAGACAGGGCTCCCCTAGAAAGTGGCCCCCTTGGTAAGTGTCAAGATGCTGGTCAGACAAGAACCACAAGGTCATCTACAAGCATAAATAAGTCTGTGACAAGGACCCCTGGTCACGATCAAACACTTAGAAATGAGTCTGGCTGCCAGGGTGAGGAAGTGGCCCATGAAAGCTCATCATAAACCCCATGACCAAACCCATCAGGGCAGAGCTAGAGTTTACAGCCACTCTCTGGACTGAGACCTCAGGACAATTAGAGCAAAACACCCAGCCCCAGAATTGTTTCTTCCCAAAAAAGGTACTAAGCATTTAAGTCTCTGATTTTACTCCTATTTTCTCCCCTGCAGAGAGCCAACTGTAGGCTGACTTTTTGTCTTATGGATTTGCTGAAAGCAAAAGTAACCATTGTAACTGTCCAAACATGAAGTTTATTATTTTTAACCATAAGAAGATACCTGCTGTAAAAATAGAACATATACCGAGGTCTGTGATAGCCTCGGCCATCAGCAGTAGCTGTCTTAGTTGCAATGTTCAGGGGGCTCCAGGGCTTATGTTCCCCTGGTGAGTGGGCATTACTGATCTCAAAGGCTCTAGCAGTTTATTTGATTAGGCCAGTGCTGTAGTTTCTACAAATCTGGGAAGCTGTCACTCAAAGCAATCTCTGACTATTTATTCTTTGGATAGTCAGGCATGAGACACAATTTTTCCCCTTGTTATCAGCGAGCTGAAGGGGCTCAGAATATCAACTATTGGCCCAGAAATTCCCAGAGAGGTTATAGCTCTTCCCACACCACCTAGTGTTCAAGGTACATACAGGAAAAGAAACCAATGAAAATTGTGCTATTCCTATGTCTCACTTGATGCCATCCAAACTATTATTATCTTAATATTTAACTCAGTAGATTAGTTTCCCATGACTTCTTTAACAAGTTGGCACCAACTAAGTGGACTGAAACAAACAAGTACATTATCTAGAGATCAGAAGTCTGAAATGGGTCTCACTGGGCTAAGATGTTATTGAGATTCTGTTCCTTTCTGGAAAATCTAGAACAGAGTTTGTTTTCCTACTTATCCAGCCCCTCCAGGCATCCACATTCCTTGGCTTGGGGCCTCTCTTCCACCTGCAAACCCAGGAGTGGCCTAGGGTCTGACATCCGATTACTATGTCACTACCTACTCTGCCTCCTTTTTCACATTTGTGGTCTTTTGCACTATCAAGGCCACCTAGATAATCCAAATAATCTCTTTCCATAAGGCCAGGAGATTAGCAACCTTAATTTCATTTGTACGCAGATTCCTTTCTTTCATGCAACTGAAGAGGTTCTGGGGGCTCAAAGCCCCTGGTCTTCCAATAACTCATGAAAGGTGGTGCCAGGCTAGGAGCTGTTTTGTGATTTCATTAAGGGAACTGCCTGCAGGGGTGAGATGGCCCCCAGAGAGGGGTTCACTAACAGGTACTAGAGCCAGGTGAAAGGTCATAGTTGTTAATCCTAGAGAACTTAATGGGGGCCAGGTTTAGAGATTCCAGTGGGAGGTCCAGTCATAACAACCACAGTCCAGTAAGACCTCTCATTTCTCCTTCTTTCCCTTTCCGTCTCAATTACTCTTCTCTCACTGCTGGGATAAATACCCGACACCCAAAATGAAGGAAAGAAAGGTTTATTTAGCTCACAGTCAGTGGAGGTTTCAGTCCATACTCAGCTGGCTCTAAGGCAGAGCAGCACATGGCAGCAAGCAACCTTTGATGGTGGTGTCAAAAAGCAAATGAACAATGGGAGGAGAAGCAGCAACAATGGCTACAGAGAGCAAGTCTATCTCTCCACCTCTCTTACATTACATTCAGGCTCTCAGCCCCAGGCTGGGTATAGTACTCGCACCCACAATCCCAGCAATACTCAGACCCATAATCCCAGCAGCACTCAGACCCATAATCCCAGGCTTGGATCATGAATTAATCACAAACTGTAGAACCACACCTCAGTGACTGCATGAGGCTTTGGGGGACAAATACACACAAACCCTGACACCAACATTCCTCTCCCTCACAGCCTTTTCACCCTGGACAAGGAAAGTCTGGCGATTAGATGGCAAGAGTTAGAACTTGGCTGGCAGAGGAAGAACGAAGTGGCGTAACTACCGTGCCTTACTGACTTCCTCTTTGAAACAAAGAGCCAGAAAGAAAGGAGACCTGTCTGCTCAGTGTTCCGTAACTTTGAGACTCAACTAAATATTTGAATTCCTGAAAAGAGACTGTTCCTCTAACTAAAAGGACCACATTGTTTCTGTCTTCTGGGAGTGCCTGGGGGAATGGTGGCTCTCAAGGATCTTCCATGCAGGGCCCAGGAAGACCCTCCCTAGAGTTGGGCAGGTGCTATCATTAAAGGGACTGTGTAGGGATTAATGATTGTACCTCGTAATTGCCTTTAGTTCAAGGGAATGGTTGCTAAAGGTCTCTTGAGGACAGGGCATATGGCAGATTCACTTTTTTTCCAAGTAGTGAAATAGACTAAGAAGGGTATCAACTAATCATTCATTCATTTGTTCATTCATGAATCAGCCAATAACTACTAAGGAGCCATCATGCGCCCTGTGCTGATTGGACCTAGGATTGCTCAGCTAATATAATTTGCCCAAGGATGCTTCAGCGTTCTCAACAGAAAGGAGGGGTGACCAAGCCAGAGAAAGCTCTCTTCTCTCCCACTTGCATCAATCTCCTGTGACAGTTCTGGTTTCCTTGTTTGACCTAGTTCTGGTTGCAATGGAAGCCCTGCTTCATATTTAATAGGCTTTGTTCCCCTTCACACAATATATTGATTGCTATAATTGGACCTTTTTGCTTTTTCCCAAACTACATTACCCACATTAACAGCTAACTTAAAATGCCATTATGAAACCATCTAGGTCTTAGTGGAACAGAAAAAAAAAGGAAATGAACCACTCCCAGCGTAGTCTCTTCCAGTAAGGCGGTGCACTGGGGATGGGGAAGCCGGGCAGGGTTTGTTTCTCTGCTTCTCCAAGCTGCAATTCCCCAGAGCTTTCTAGCAGAAGGCTGACTGCTTATTCAGCTCTGCCCCACAGACAGGGCGGGGCAGGGCCCGCTGTGTCCTTAGTCCTCTTTCACTTGTGAGTCCTGTGTCTACGTGTGTGAACATGAGCACTTCAGTGCTGTCCTGGGCCGTGTCTGCTCTGTGGGAGATGCAAGGGGTACGCAGCCCAGGAAGCTCCTAGACTGGTGAGCTAGACCTTGATTTTTGGGGATCTCTCTTTAGTATCCTTGGACTTGCTTAAACAAGAGGCTAGCCACCCATTCTGATCCCCCAACTACTGGTTTGACATTTTCTATACAAGTAAAAAGATTTGAAATAGAGGTAAGCATCTGGAGTTTTTAAATATTATATTATATTATATTATATTATATTATATTATATTATATTATATTATATTCACACACACACACACACACACACACACACATTATTTATTGGCAAGCATGATGCAGAGAGAAAGGAAGCTCACAAACAAGAGCTGTTCTGCATGAAGAACCCAGCCTGATGTCAGAATGCTGGCTGGCTTCTCTAGTCGCAGCCTACCTGTCTGCTATTCCTTTATTCCCCTCTGTGTACATCCGAGTTCCTCCCTCTCTTAGGAAGATGATCCTGCATGGCCTAGAATGTCTGCCTTCTGCTTTTCTGCTTTCTTGGGTATCTGTTATGTCTGTTGCCACTTTAATTGCTTATCAACTATCCCCTGCCATCATGTGACACAAATATCACCCAATGCTGTAGGAACCCTCTTCCTAAATAGAGCAGTTCTCTTTCCCTTTCTCCTTTGCCCATACTTTTAGCATACAGAATACAGCCTATGTTTCTTATCATCCTCCACAATTTGTTCTGGCTTTATTTCCATCTTCCTTGCCTACCTTCTTGCCTACCCCCAGCCATTGCAATGTCTGGTCCTTTGGGCAGCTGAACTCTGTCATCACTGCTCCCTCTGAGCTCTGCTCCTTCGTGTCATGAGTAGACATCCTACCCACACTTCGGGACCCTTGTCAGCAGTTCTCCTTACACTGCCCTTCTCCATTCTACCACCTGAGGATTTGGCCTGATTGGTGTCTTCATGTAAGTCTGTGTCTGGACCTCTGTGTCAGTCAGGGTTGCTCAGAAAATGAAAACCAGAAGGACATGTCATATAGTCATCCTTGGTGTCTATGAAAGACAGCTTCCCAGATCCCACGTGGAAGTGCAAATCCAAAACTGCCCAAGTCTTTTCTGTAAAAAGACATTATATTTGCATATAACCTCCACTTGCATGTACCTCCCATGCACTAACTCTTCTCTATTACTTAGCCAATACAGTGCATATCTTATCTAATAGTTGTCATTCTCTTTTGGCTAAAGAATAATGGCATTCATGCTATTCCCCAGTCTTTCATCTTGCAGGGATAGAAATAGACATCAAGCTCTGGATTCCATGGGACCCAGGAAACTGTGCTCCAGTAATCAGCTAGGTGCTTCTTAATTGATCCAAATTAATGGACATGTGACGATTGACTATCACAGAGTTCTTCCTTTTGCCACCCAGCTTCCCCCATGTGAGGACACAGTGTTCCTGTCATCTAGCGGACGTGGCATTCAAGACACTGTCTTGAAAACATCTTGCGTTTCCCAGATTCCAGAACTGTGAGAACAAATTTCTGTTCTTCACAAATGTTTCACTCTGTAGAGATTACACCAGCACCAACAGACTGAGACACAAGGGAATGAAGAATCCCAAGACCTCACCTCTTCTCTATCCCATCTCAGAAAGCCTTGCTAGGTGCCTCTTCCTATTAGGTCCCAATAAAATCTCTGAGTTAGTCAGACGTGGTGGGCTATGCTAAGTAAGCCGTACTCTGGAAAGTTGAAGCAGGAAGATTGCAAGTTAAAGCCCAACCTGGACAATTTAGTGACTTTGCAAGACCCTGTTTCAAAACTTAAAAAAAAAAATTAATAATGAGTTTGGGTGTAGCTCAGTGAAAAAAGTTCTTGGTTAAAACTCCAGGACCAAATAGTAGCGGTAGTAGTAGTGGTAATAGTAACAATAATGATGATAATGATAATAATAACAGCTTGGCCAGGCTTAAGGACTGGCTCTGTGATGTTGAGGACAGTCATCGGCCTTTTGGCACGGCAGGTGTCGCAGCTGTAAACCCACCTCCCACGTGCCCTGTTCCCGTGATCTACCGCCCAGCAAGCGCATAACGTAGAAACTAATACATAGAGCTTCTATCCTTAACCAGAGGCTTTAAATATTGACAAAGCTTGCCCCTCACTGCCCAGGCCCAGGCCAGAAAACATTAAACATTGAGGAAATTGCATAGGACCAATCGCTAAACAGCACTCTAGAGCTGGATGCTCCGTGAGGGGCCAGGAAACGGAGCATGTGAGCAATTTAACAGCACGAATCCGATCGCCTCCAATTGCATGGTTTCTCCGTAGCGCTCGTAAGTGGCCTCGCTGCACCTCCGGCGTCTGCCGCCTCACCACCCACTTGCTATGGTCCTGAAACTGGAATGCCGAGGCCAACCCTGCCTCCTTAATTCCAAGAGATTGACGTTTTCCATGACAGGGAAGGGAAGCCCCCTTCCACGCTCACTGCACTCTCCACGCTCATCAGCTCTTGTCTGACGCCCTTTCTCTCCCTCCTTCAGCCATGTAAACATCATTTTCTCCAAAGTTCCGTGTTCTGTGTCTTCACTGTGTTCCGCAGCATCTCCTTCCGGGCTGTCTCGCCAGTCCCTCCTCTCACCTGAATTTCCATCCAAACTTATCCTAGTAGGTATCTGCATGCTGTGTTGGCTTCCTGTTTTATTTTGAGAGACTTCTTCTGATATCTAACCATTCTGGTGGCACATAGAATGTACTCCACCGTGAGTAAACTGCAAAAGCCAGGTACAGTCGCCCTACCTCGTCCTCAAGGACCCACTTCAGGACCTCAGTCAATGCCTGATATAAACACTATTATACAAGTTACAGTTACTATTCTTTATCCTGTGCACTCATATCCACGATAAAGTGCAATTGATAACTAGCTACAATAAGACATTAGTAACAAAAACCAGAAACAGAGCACTTACAGCAGTAGATGGTAATAAAAATAAATATTTCCCCCTCATACCACCTCAAGATGTTGAGCAAATACAGCATGGATATGCTATAGAAAGAGACGAATCATGTCCCATGATGCCCCAGGTAGAGCAGAGCTGGGTGACTTTTGCAGGGTTTCATCAGGCTACTCAGAATGGCCATTGAAAAATGCATGAATTATTTGTGAATCTCACATTGCTATTTCTGGCCTGTGGTTGACCATGGGCCACTGAAATTGCAGAAAGGAAAACCACAGCAAAGACGACAGCTGAACTTGCTTTCCCAGATGCCCTTGCCTATGGCAAGTGTTCCGGGCCATGATCTAAGGAACCACAGAGCTCGAAGCCTGGCAGTGGTGGGGACTGCAGACATGGCCATGAGGTTCAGGAGGCCTGAAGAGCAACCCAGCATCCAGGGCTCTGACCAACTCCTGGGTGACCTCAGCGTGGGCCACACTCCAGGAGGGACTCTGAGCCTGGCTCTGGAGATGGCCCAAAGATTCTGCAGATGACTCCGTCTCTGTTGCTTTGGTTTATTTCCAGTTGTGAATTCTAACTGATCCAGGCCCTTATCCATCATCTCAGCCTCAACTCGTCTAAAACTGAATTCTGTTTTCTCCCTAAAATCCATTACTTATTTTAATGTTCCCTTTTTTCCTAATGCCATCATTCTCCTGCTCTCCTAGACTGTAGTTTCAGAGATATCTTTAACTTTGCTGACTCTTTCCCCAAATTCCTGTTCAATCAGCAGATGTCATAGGTGTTTCTGTGATAACACCATCCTTGTTCAGCTCTTCATTTTGTTTATCTGCCCACATGCTAGTCTCCTAATTTAGTCCAATTTTATCTAGCATTCTACTATGCAAAGCAGGTTCTTCCTTCCTTTTTTCCTTAGCTTGTACTAATTGTAGATACTAATGGGGTTCAGCTTGATATTTGCATACCTGCACTGAACATGTGCTGATCAAATCCAACCTCCCTTTTCCCAACTCACTCACTTCAGCTTTGTGTTTCTATGAAAATCAACGTAGAGGAGGCAGTTTCCTTTGATTTACAATTCCAGAAGTTCCAGATCCTGGCACAGCTGACTCACTTCATTGCCTGAGGTCCATGAGGAGGCAAAAGCACCCACTGGAAGGAAGGATGTGGCCCCATCTGCTAACAAGCCCACTCAGCAAAGGAGCTTACCAATGGATTTGTCCACTTGGTGACTCTAAATCCCTTGTCATCCAGTTACTTCCCAAAACCCCTCAGATGGCAACCGTACCATCAACACAGTGAGACTTTGTTAACATTCTGGGTCCCAACTATAATAATTCCCAATCCCTAGTAATTACTGTTCTACCTTTGGGTCAACTGTCTGTCTTTCATATATGAAAGAGAACATGCAGTGCTTATCTTTCTGCTGCTTATTTATTATATTTTATATATTGTCCTTCCGTTCCATAGGTTTTGCTGCAAATTAGAAGATTTTACTCTTCATTATGGGTATAGAATCCACATATAGCTCATGTTCTTACCTATTCATCTGTTGCTGGACACCTGGTTTCATTCCACAGCTTAGCAGTTGTGAAGAGTATTGCAGAAAATATGGGAATACAGGCAGCACCATGGTATGATGATTTCATTTCCTTTGGATTTATACCCAGAAGAGGAGTAGCTGGATCACAGGATTGATCCATTTTTAGTTTTTTAGGTTTTTTTTTTTTGAGGAGCCTCCATACTGTTCCACACAATTCATCTTTCATTTTAAGTTCATATCAAGTGAAATGCCCACAGCAGTATTTTTCACTGGATTTTAAACTCTTACATAGAGCTCCCTAATCTCACAAGTAAGTTTCAAACAGGTTATCATAACCTAGAAGCCAACTGGCCTATTGCTTTTGGGTTTTCCCTTCTATATTGCTTTTATTTTTGTACCACATCAAACTGGATAGAGCCCAATCCCAAATACATCCCACGTATAAAATATCATGACTTGGTGAGCAGCTCAGACCTTGAGAATGCCGTAGAAGAAATGCACCACTTCATGCTGTACACAGTGGAGATCTACACCAGACGTAAGTCTCCTGAGTCTTTTATTTTTTCTTGGCACATGGTCTCACTATGCAGCTCAGACTCATAGTGATCCTCCTATCTCAGCCTCCCCAGCACTAGAATTACAAGCATGCAATCCCTCGCCTGGTTTTAGGGTCAGCACAGTGTGCCCAGGGTTCCGGGATTGGTGCAGCATGTGATATCAGGTATCAAATCCAGATTCTTGTGGTTGCCAGGCAGGTACTTAGACTGCGGAGCTATCTCCCCAGCCCCCTGAGTTCTTGCTTAGCCATGGATTCATGGGTTTGGGTAGCTTTTTCCCCTTCCTGACCCTTCCTCCCACCAGCACTCCATTCTCCAGGCTTGTAGCCCCTCCCTGATGTGTTACACAAAGCAGTCTGGTTTTGCAGAAACAGCAGTGTAGAGTGGTTATGAGCATGACCCATGAGCGAATGTTTTTTTTAAATATTAAATTTATTGAGAAAGAAGTAACAACGAGACAGTTTCAAAACAGCTTAGTAGGACAGTTACAATAATGAATACATTGCATATTGTTGTCTTTATAGTAGTTATTCATAGTACAAGATGCAGACATGGTATCTTGTCTAGACACTAATAGTGCAAAACTTTCTTCTCATTGAACTAAGAGAAAGTAGCTGTATATCTATCCTAACTATTTTTTATCTAAAGATATATATTTTTTTTCACTACAAAATGATCCTTCATTTATATCCCCCTTTTTTGTTTACTTTTGTCAGAGATGGATATTCCACTGCCATTCATATATTGTAGGTGCATGAATTCCACAAAGTAATCCAATATAGTCCAGTAGTCTATAATAGTAGTGGGTTATTAGCATGACTGGTAATGTTAGAAGTTGTTGACTTGAGCCTTTTATAGTTTGGCATATTAATATGGCTTTACTTTTTGATACCTTGTTTTTATATTTTTCGGCTGGATGGTTAAGACCAAGATAAAGCAAAACCTATATAACAAGAAATGTAACTTTTGTATCTGCCAAGGTCAGTCAAATCCCCTCAGGATTTACCCTGAAACCCTGTACCACAGTTTGTAGATCTTTTGTCAGTTTCAGCCATCTAGATGAGTCTCAGCCATTGTTTGACCAATTTGCTCTCTGTGAAAGCCTGAAAGAATATTTTCTCTCCATGTGACTCTCCTTAGGCACACTCTACATCATTGATCACTTTCTTATGTGGCCCCATAATCTCCTTGATCAGAAAATTTGGGATACCACTGAGTCACAGGATGTTACAGTTCCATGAGCCCATCTGAAAGGGCTCCGATCTTAGTTTGGCCAATTATGCGCAGGTGACTTTGGCCACGTTGCCTAACTCTTGATATTCCGCTTACTCCTGAGTATCTGTTCTTTGCAAAGAAGAAAATAACAACTCACCTTGTCAGAGTGATTGTGAGGACTAGAAGTGTGGACAGGTGGACAGCTTAGCCTGGTGCCTGTCACTGGGTACATGTTGATTACCATTGCCTCCCACTTCCCCAGCACAGAGCTGAGCATCCCGTCTCTCTCTCTCTGCGTAAGCAAACTGGAGATGGTACTTTGCCAGCTTTCCATAAAGACCTGGACATAGAAACTGAAGAACCAGAAGAGACCTCAGAGCCATGAGAGACACAACCATATGAAGTGGACTTTGTTCTCCTCATTTTTATAGTGGGGCAGTGAAGCCAAACCAAAATTATTTAGCACCATAATACATTATTTTTCACCTTACATGGTATTTTAACTCATAGGAAAATGAAAACTACCTACACTTATTTGCAATTTTCATAAACATTTTGCCCCTTAAATTTGCTGAAACTTGTCCCCTGAAATAGTATAATTCCCTTTGTATATCTAGTTTCCTTTTTCTTAAATAATTACAAAATATTATAAACATACAGACAAGTATTGCAAAAAAAAAAAAACCCCAGACATCTTGGGTTTATTCCTACAAAATTTTTAGGCTTTTTAATTTTTTTTTCAAATAGAGTTTTAATCCACAGAAATTTGTTTCGATAGCTAATAGAAGATAGAGATCTAATTACACCTTTTCTATATAAATAATGAGTTGTATCACCTAATAAATGGTGTATTATTCTTCTCCAAAATTTGCAATGCTCCTTTAACCTTTAAATTCCAAGATGTCTCTGAGCCAGTTTCTCAATCATTTATTCTGTCATATCACCTGTCTACTCTTGTGTCACTCTTTCACAAAATTGTGTATTTTTGTTTCTTTTACCTTTTCTGTACCAGGGACTGAACCTACAGCCTTCAGCTAACAGCATTCCTTCTTCTCCAGTTCTGCCTCTTTTTTTTTAAGCCTACAAAATAGTGATAGAAAAGAAAACCATTAGAAATGATCTTCCTCTTCTGCTGCTGGCCACAATCCTCCGCTGGGCCTCCTACCCAGCACCACACTCGTTCAGTTCAGCTGCCTGTAACAAGTTGACCACCAGCTGGCATCCACCAGTTTTACTTTGGGGAGTCTAATTTTTTTAAATTTTTCATGTATTCTAGATATTAGTCCTCTCCTCAGGGAGCAGCTGGCAAAAAAATTTCCATTCTGTAGGTTGTCTCTTTACTCTGTTGGCTCTTCTGCTGTGCATAAGCTTTTGAATTTGATATGATTCCATTTGTTGACTTTTGGTATATCTTGTGCAACTGGAGTTTTATTTAGGAAGTCCTGGCCTATATCTCAATCTACAAGAGGTTTATCAATTTTTTCTTCCAGAAGATTCAATATTTCTGTAGTTTCAACTTATTTTTGTTACTTCATTTTGTTTTTTTCTAATTGTGCTTTCTACCTTAGTTTTCTCTTCTATTCTTCCTTTTTTATTATTATTTATATTTTTAATTTCATATTTTCTCCATATCAAACTGGAAGTTATGTATGTTATTATATTACTTGTATTATTTTAGAGTTTTATTTTAAATGTATGGCTGTTTGAACAAGGGCATCTAATATTAATATTTCTCTTTCCTCATGGACCATGTTAGATCATTTTTTAAATCTTTTATTTATTTTATTTATATGGTACAGGTCTCACTATGTAGCTCGAACTTGCACAGATCCTCCTGTCTCAGCCTCCCCAGCACTAGGATTATAAGTGTGTGCCACCACGCCCAGTTTCAGGACTGGCACAGCATGTGGTACTGGGGATCAAACCTGGGTCCTTGTGCTTTCCAGGAAGGCACTTAGACTGTCAAGTTATCTCTCCAGCCCCCTGTGTTAGATCATTTTAACTCTATGATTATTTGCTTCTTTCCATCTCCTTGTAATTGTTTATATTTTTACTTTCACCTTTTTATTCCTTGTTTTAGGTTTCTATACTATGACAAATTTATTCCTGAGGAAATAAACTTCAATATTCAAAAGTTTATCTTGGCTCACGGTTTCCTAGACGCCAGTTCGTGATGGCTTTACCCCATCATTTTGGGCCTGTATCAAGGGAGTAAGCCATGGTGGAGTTCATGATAGAGGAGGTCTCCTCACCTCATTGTGGCTGGGAAGCAAAGAGGGAAAAGAGTGGCTTGGAGTACCAATACACCCCTCCAGGACATGCCCCCAGTAACCACACTGTTTCCCACTAGGTCCCCATCGCCTAAGGGTTCCAGAGCCTCCCAACAATGCCTTTGATACATTAGGTCTGTGGGGGATATTGTCATCAGACTACTACTGTGTCACAGTGGTTTATATCTGACCTTACATTTTCCAATTTCTTTATTCCTGGTTTCAAATTCTTCCCCTGAATTAGTTCATTTTATGAAGATCCATGGTTATAAATCTCCAAATCATCCCAATACAAACTGAGGCCCTTGATCCCATGCCCCTCAAACGCTCATTTTATGCTCCTGTGGCTCTTCTCAAGCCAAGGGGACACTGTAAGGATACAGGGAGCAGAATGTCAGGCTCAGTACTGTCAGAAGGGCATTGGAAACTGGGCAAAGTAGTGTTGTCTGAAGGAACTGCCCCCTGCCCAGAGACTAAATGAGTCATTCTGTGGAAGTCTGATCACGCATTGGGAAGAAAAAAGCTAATGCAACTTCTGTAGGTTGCTCTATGAGCCCCTCCCTGCAGAGATCTAAGGCCTGAGTGATGCATTTAATATCCCACGGGGGACCTGCTGAGGGGTGCCATAAGCACTGCCAGGCTATGCCGTTGCTCAGTCCTTAGCCCCCTTTCGGTGGGTTTGGATTGGGGCGCTGTTAAAGAGTGAAAGCCCTGGGACTTGCCAGGAGGTGCTGTCTATCAAACCCATAAGCACTTCTTGTGGAGCCCCCTTGGCCAGAAAGTTGCAGTTCACCCTTTGCTTTCAGAATTGTTAGTAAGTCTTATCATCACCAGGAATTTTATTTAGTCTCTTGGCAACCTAGTCCACTGCTCAGTGTACCTGAGGTGGCGATGAGGTCATCTCTCAGTTTTAGCCTGGAAATATCTTCATTTTATTCATACCCTTTTGTGGTTAGTTTTTCATGGGTAAAGCTCTGGATTAATCTTTTTTTTTTTCCTTTGGTCCTTTGAACATTATATTCCGTTGACATCAAGCTTCTGTTATTCTGTTAAACATCTGCTACTGTATTTTACAGGTAACTTTCGCTGATGTTTTGAGATTTTCTCTTTGATTTTAGTGCTACAACCCAATTTCACTATAGTGTTGCTCTGGGTAGGTTCATTTTTGCTTAGTCTGTATGAAATTCTGAATTCCTTCAACCAGAGGTGCATTGGCCTTGAATTCTGATAAATCTTCTACCATTGTTATAGCGTATTGTTTATGTAATTTTTTATTTCTTTTTATTTATGCATGTTGTTGTTACAGGGTTGCACCATGCAGCTCAGATTCATGGTGATCCTCTTGCTTCCAGTCTCCCCAATGCTGGGATTACAGGCATGCACCACCATGCCCAGTCTTGGTGGCTGGCTCAGCACGCCTGAGGGATGGGGTTGGTGTGGCCTGTGGTGCCAGGGATCGAAGTGCAGTCCCCATGCTTTGCCTAAGCTTGCCTAGGCAGGTGCTTTAGTCCACTGAGCTCTCTCCCTGGCCCTTGTTTACGTAATATTTCTTTTCTTCTAGTAGCCTTATCAGATATGCTATACCCTGGTATATTATTCCCTGTGCTATTAACTGTGCCTTCGTGTCTTCGAACTTTTCATTTCTTTTTGTTGCTTCCTGAGTAATTTGTAACAATAGCACTTGTTTCATTAATGGTCTGTTTACATCATTACTTAACATATTCAAAGAGTGCAGTCTTAGCTAATGTTATCTTTCAATTAAATTAACTTAAATTCATACCTTTTAAATTTTGCCTGTTCTTAGGATACTAGTTGCTTTTCATGTCTTTTATTCTTTTATTTTTAAGTACCTATATGGTTTTTATTTTAAGGAAAAATAAAACAAAAATTCAAGGCAAAATAATAGGTGAATAATAATAGTTACTCAGAGTACAAGGTATGGGTATAAAAAATTTCCCAAAGGATATTAGCACAAGCCTTTCTTCTCAATGAACTAAGAGGAACTAGTAGTATAAGAGGAACAATTTTGTACTTTTTTTCCTTTTCCCTTCCTTCCTTTTCTCTTTCCCCACCCTAGTTCTAAGAAACAGAAAGAATAAATAAAGACAATAATAGATATTGTGAAATGAGAAGAAATTGTGCTTTATTATTTTAAACATAATTCACTGTCTCTCAGGTGCTACATTACTTTAAATTATTGCAGAAGTTTTTTTTTGTTTTGTTTTGTTTTGTTTTTTCAGAACCGGGGATTGAACTCAGGCCCTTGTGCTTGCTAGGGAAGCACTTATTCCACTGAGCCATCTCCCTGGCCCTGATGCAGAAGCTTCTGAGCCTTCTATGAATGTCTCTTGCCTCTGACCGATGGTGAATTATTTTCCCATCAGCTTTGAGAATATTACATAGGTTCATGCTAACTTGGGATTTTTGTTTTTGTATGAATGCTCCATGGTCTGGGTTGCAGATGCACCCCTCCAAAGTGACTAAATTGGTTTGGCTCTAAAACAATCATAGGTACATCACTGTCCCAGGCGAAATGTCATATTAACATTTCTTGGCTGGGCTTGAGGTCTTGACCACAGCAGTGGGGGACACAGAATTTCAAACCTCTGTGTTGTTCAAGTTTGGGTAACAGAAACCTAAGAAAGGATTTGTCTTTTCCACTCAGGACCTAGAACAGTGGGTTGTGGAGATAGCTCAGTAGAATAAGTGCTTGCATGGCAAACATAGGGTCTTGAGTTCAATCCCCAGCACCGCAAAAAAAAAAAAAAAAAAAACTAGAACATACAATCAAACTCTATTTTCTTGTTCTCATTCGTTTCTTCCATAGATTGATCCATTCAAATTATAATATATAAATTAATGTAATACATAGATTAATCTCCTCAAAGATTACACCTATATCAGGGCTTTTCAGCTGCAAATTTCTGACTCATAGACTCGAGTCTTCAAGTCATGCTCCTATATTGGCAATACTCAAGATCTCAAATTAATACAACCAATGTACTCTGGCCCTCCCAAGGACCTGACAGCATCTTTTCAGACTCAAAACACTCTGGGTATTCAATTTTTTTTTACCTTTTGTAGTCCTAAAGCTTTCTATTTCCTCTTTTTAAGGATAGTGACAAGATTGGGGCTTTTGCTACTTCTTTATCAACTTCCAGGTACTTTCAGCAGAAAGACTTCATGTCTCCCTGGTTCACCATCATGCTTACAGAGACAGAAGCTTACCATTCATGGGTGCTCTTAGATTTAACCACTTCTGAAGTCAGTATCATGAGAAAATTGACAATAACCCAGAGAAATGCTATGTTAACAAACTTTTTCACTAAGACTTCCCTATTGATCCTTGTTTACTTTCAGTACAATTACGCAGCCTCTTTGAGGGGCACAGCAGGTGCATTCCACATTGACAAACTGATTCCAAATTGACAGAGAACCTTGAGGGCTACAATCAGTAACGATCAGTTCAGGCAAACTTTCCACTCAATATTCCTAAGAAAGAAGTAAAATGAATAAAAACAGCTTTCAAGAAAACAATGTCCTCAATACCAGAAAGGAATTCATGGTAAACATCTAGAAGTCTGTTGGAGTAGGCTTGGTAACTGAAAGATTCGGAATGAGAAAGCACAGCACATCTCTCAGACAGGGAGGTATGAAAATGTTTGGACAGACAAACACTCACCTTTCCATGTTAAGGCACTGTCAGTAGGACTGTACCTTTTTTATTTTGTTATTACACACAATCATTTGCTGCATAACAATGTTTGAGTTTTTCAGACTTAAAACATTCTGAGTTTTCAATTTTTTCCCTTTTTTAGTCCTAAAGTTTTCTATTTCCTCTTTTTAAGTATAGTCACAAGATCGAGGCTTTTTTTGCTACTTCTTTATCGAATTCTAGGTACTTTCAGCCGAAAAACTTCAGGTCTCCCTGATTCACTATAATACTTACAGAGACAGAAGTTTACCATTCATGGGTATTGTTAGATTTAACCACTTCTGAAGTCAGTATCATGAGAAAATGGATAATAATCCAGCATTAAGCCATGTACACCAGGGTAATCCCATACCTAAGATTATAGCAGAACTGACAGTTTTCTATCACCTACTGACACCATCGGCATCATGTTATAGTTAATCTACCCTGTGTTATATTGGCAACCATCTCACATGCAGTGTTCCCACTCACCAGCTCTCTTGTCCCTGACCTAGAACATCTAGATTTGTGTAAGCGTCCTCTCTGCTCTTCACACAGTGACAAGATCCTCTAGTGTGACGTTTCTCAGGATATTGCCCACTCCTTAAGCAATGCACGAAAGTAGCAACTGTGAAGTGCTGTACACACTGTCCCCTCTAATGATAGTATTCTTGTCTGCATGTCTCTTCAAAATTTATTAAAACAATTCCCAGGTACCATTAAAACAGCAACTCTAAATACTTTATACAGACATATATTTTTACAAGTGTTGATTACTAGAAAAAAAATCTCTAGAAGTATATTTTTGTACATGGAGTATGCAAATGTGTATATATTTTACTTTATTGCCTAGTTGGCCTCTAGATATCTGTGTTAAGTTTCACAGCAATGACTGCCAGTGTCATGTCTCCCCTTAGCTGGGATATGACAACAATATGAGACTAAGATCCTGCTAGAACACAACTTTATAGCCAGGTTTCATTAATATGATAGAAATTATGTGTTCCTTAAGTAAAAACCAACACACTAACATCCATTGAAAGTATTAAAAATGATGAAATTTTGTATAGTTTTAAAATATAGGGACACTTGCTGCTGTTTAGGTTTCTGTCTTTTCAGAAGTTCATGTTTTATCCCTTACTTGTATTTACATAAAGATGTTATGAAACTTTCAAAAATACACAAAATTATAAGGAAAGGCAAAAATATAGGTATGGGAGAAAGTAAAATTTGTAGTAGAACATAATGTGTAACATCAGTTTAAAAAAATATAAATGGCAACAAAATAGACCATTTATGCAAAGGTAAGGCTGCCAGAATTGCTTGTCGAGTAGAAGCTAGTATAGATTAATAACTTTAGGGAAAAAAAATAGATCTCCCCAGAAGTCTCTGGCTTTGAACTGTTTTACAAGCAAGCTCCTCAGACTTCAAGGAAATAGCCCAAATTCCCACCCTCTAAAGCAGTTTCCAAATCTGAGAAAAGGAAGGACACAAGTCAAATGGTTTCAAAAGCAGGAGACTTAAGGAGCTGCAAAGAATAAAATTTGAGAGTGGACTATTTCATTATTATCCTCCCATGTACAAGACATGATTGAAACATGGAGGAAATGCTTATATTTAAACCTTTGTTACACTAAAAGATGTTGATTCTCCTCATAATATTCCATCTGCTTCTAACACCTTATCCCACTGCTCCTGCTGCCTTCTGAAGCCGTTGTGGAAGGCCTTTCATCCGTGTTTGTAGTTCCAGGAGCACGGCTGCCTGGATATCCTTACTCAATGCAAAATATTTACCTTTCGTGGTCACTTTGTCTTTGGAGAAGTGCCAGGAGTTCCACAGGCAGATCTGGTGAGTGGGGCAGCCAAGGACACATGGTGCTCCCTCTGGCAGCCCGACTCCCCATTGGATAGCACTGAGCAGCAGCATTCACTGTAGTTTTGATTACACTTCAGATATTCATCAAAGAAAACTCCCAGAACTGCTTAGTAGAAAGTGACAAAAATGATGAGATACATGTTTGAAGCTAGAACGGGTATTCTGAGGGAGATGAATGACAATGTATTATTTACTGTAATAAATATTTTTAAATTTAAATACTGCATATTTTGATGCCCCTGTGTATGGGCTGTCAAAGATACCACAGATTTATTCTCTCAAGACCTATTTTATTTAGTAGGTTGAGTTTTTTTTAATTTTTTTTATATTTTATTTTTTATTTTATTTGTGGCCAGTTCAGCCCACCCTAGTGGTGGGGCTAGTGTGGCATGTGGTGCCAGGGATCGAACTGTGGTCCCTGCGCTTTTGCCTAAGCTTGCCTAAGCAGGCACTTTAGACCACTGAGCTATTTCACCAGCCCCTAGTAGGTTGAGATTTTTAAGCTTTCTTTTTTTATGTATTTAGGACAGGGTCTTACTATGCAGATCAGACTTCTAGTGATTTTCCTGTTTTCAGCCTCCCAAGCCCTGGGATTACAGACATGCACCACCACTCCTAGTCTCAATTGCCCTCTCAGTGCACCCTGGGTGCAGGGCCAGCACAGCATGCCTAGGATGAAATCCTGGTCCCTGTGCCTGCCTAAGCAGGCACTTTAATCCACTGAGCTAACTGGCCAGCCCTTTTTTAAGCTTTCTAATGGCCTGGCCCCTCTCTCGGAGATAGAAATATGCTCCCATCAAACTTGTCTTGGTGTTCGGGTGGGTTCAGTGGCAGAGAGAAGGCTTAGCATTCAATTTCAAAGAAAAAAATTGGCTTTCAAAAAGATTCCATTCTTCATCAATTGATATCATGTCACATAGGACACTGAGGAGGGCCAAAATGGTGAACTGTGGCTTTTACTGATGGAAAGATAAACTGATATAAAATTACCTCTGTATGAAAACCTTTCTATGACTTTTCTCCCTGTATTATAAAAATCCAGTGACTTTTTTTTCTTTTCTCTTTTCCAAAGTTCTGAGTATGTAGTTGAAATATTTAATTTAATCTGTTCAAGGATGATTAGTTAAAATTATAGCCTTTTTCTGTTTCTTTCTCTTTTTTAAATCAAATTACTTTATAAAATTTCCTGCGCATTATGTAACTGCTTGCTTCAGTTATGTGACAGTTGCCTGGAGGACAGATTGTTTGTCCTCTTCTCTGATCCCATTTGTCTAATTCAAATATCACTTACCCCTCCTAAGTGGAATGTGGCTCCAGTGCTCCACTGCAATAATCTTTAAATGTCTATCATTAGAAATGATTCCAGTCGTCACTTAAAAGTCACTCATGATATTACACAGAATTCAAGTCTTTCTGAAAGGTGCATTGTGACAGTAGTAGGAGGGGAAATCTGTCCCTCAAAAAATCCTAAAAGAGTAGATTGCTTTTACTTCAAAAACCTTTTATGAAATTCATACCTTATCTTGAAATTATTAATCTCATCTTTTAACATATAATAAATGCTTAGGCTATCAATGCTTCAATGTTCTGATAATATATGCTCTTTGAAATCTACATATGAAAGGTATTCAGCGGAGAACATTTTATTACCTTCTTTTGCATATGATGCTGCTGTTACTACTTCTGCTGGGGATGTTTTGAGACACCAAATATAGAATTCAAAAAACAAGGCTATACACTCAAAGCTGAGTCTTCTCTTCTTCGCCACCTTCTACCTCCCTATTGATCCTAGAAATCATGCGATGCCAGCCTACATGGGTCTACTTCCCTTTTTCATGACTGCTGTGTGTCACTCCTTAAGGTGGAGTGGTCATTAACAAACACTTCTAGTTTTTCACTGTGACAGATAATTCTGCAGTGAACAAAAAAGGATGCACATGTATTTCTGCACATGGGTCAGTGTTCCCACCAGAGGAACTTGTAGCAGCCTTGTTGACTCAAGTGACGCATGAATTTTGGTTTTGATAGAGTTAAATGGTTTAGAATAAGGCCATATAAAGGTAAGTACTACATAAATTCAATAAAATACAAGAAATAGCTGATTGAATCTGTTGCTAAGCTAAGTGCCCAAAAATGAAGTCTTAAAGGGGAGGGGACTGTGAAAGTGACAACTTTAGATTAAAAAATCTGATATTTTTCTCTGACACTATCAAAATACAGTGATTGTTATCTCAATTTTGAAGCTACAAAGATCATGGATAATAGACAATAGAACTTGGATTTCACAAAATTAGGACTCACACAGAAAATCTGGACATAAAGCTGAGACCTTTGATGGCCTACAAAGACTTATTATCAGGGCGAAGAAGAACTAAAACTTCCAAGTGGAAACTTTTTTCTCATGACTCTTGTACTTGGTAGAAGACAAAACAAATAACCATGAGAATCTGTAGCAAGCAACTGGACCCCACATGCAATTTGGGCCCAAGTTCATACTAACCATGCAATCCAAAACTGTCCCCAATGGATAATCCAATTTACTATAATGTAGGATAATGAATGCCCCAAGGGAACTGGCATAAATAAAAGCAAATCCTCTAGGAAGGAATGTAATGATAACAAAGCCCTCCAAACATTTCCAAAAATTAAATTTCAAGGAAATTAGTTTATGGTTTAAAGCCACTCATCAAAAATACACAAGAATAAGCATTGTGAGTGAGAGGCAATAAGGCAGACAAAAAGTGAGCAGCAAGTTCAGAGTCACAAACACTTCTTAGGATAAAATAATTATGTTTACTGTGCAATAAGAAATGAAATTGACTTAAAACATGAGAGGAAAACTTAAGATCCTAAAAACAACCAAAAGACTTAGAAAAGAATGCAACAGAACAATTAGCAATATAAAACTCAAGGATTATTCAAGCAGAGAAAAATGGAAATAGCTGAAAATTCAACTAGTAAACTGGCAATGAATCTAGAAAGTACTTTCTGG